>NC_065583.1:99201472-99567306 GCF_024542745.1 Macaca thibetana thibetana
AAAAGTGTTATGCTTAAAACTTGAACAAAAAAATTCATAGAGACTTTCCATTCTGCCGTTGGACATTCTCAAAAAATGTCTTAAATACTTTTACTTTTCTCCTCACTTCAGTTGGCAGTGCTATATGTTTCCTCATGAAAGAATAAGTTTAAAAGGTAAGAGAATAAGATAAATACATTCTGCAGTGTCAAAGGTCACACATGGCTGGCTTGAGTTTACCATTCTTGGGTCCTCGAGTTCAATTCACTGACTTCAATTCCTGATCCTTGTGGTAGCTCCAATGTCTACTATTCTGCTGGGCTGGCCCTTCGTAGGTACTAAATAAATCTTTATTGAATTCAATGAAGTGAATTTGTTACTGAGGCATTTCAGGCTGCACCATATAAAGATATTAATAATATCCCTAACATTTACCTCAAAATACTTTCCAAGTCTTGTTAGCTTACCCACTCATTTACAAAAGACTTAGACTCACATTTCTATGCATAGGATTTAGGATACTTCGCTCCATGAATTACATTATACTTTTCAGAATTGTGAGAGTTAACAGTCACAAACCCCAATAGAATATTCTAACGTGGCCATATTTTACACAAATTCGGAATAGTGTAATATGAAAAATTCATATAGTCTCTTCACACTCAAAATGTGAAGTAATATAAGTGCCTCAAATTTAAATTCTTTCTGAGGATCAAAGAATTTTAAGGCTAGCAGGCCAAATGAACTGTAAAACTGAATTCAGGATATGGTCTGAATTATGCAAGTTTGGAATTACGCAGTCTTGAAGGCCACATCCTTTTCATAAATGCCACCAACCCCAACACATCACCAAGGGACAACACAAAGGAAGCACTGCTGTATAACAACTTGGTGGCTGAAGTCTTGGAGGCCAAACAGGCTCAGAAGCTCCAAGCCAAAGCAGCTGTCCTCAGCCTCTCAAAAATCGATGCAATTACAGAGAAAAATGCTGAGACACACAACAGGAAGATGAAAATTAAACTCAAGAGACCCATGACCAAATTGCACCCACGCGTCTAAATGTTGGTGGTGCTAGCCCTGAAACAGCGGGCTCCCGGGACTCAGAGAACGAATTATCCATCTCCCCTCTCAAACTCTCTAGCCCTTATAGAACCATAGGCTCTCAGACCTCACCTGGATGAGAAACCACAGCTCTCTCAAAGCCTCATCATTTCAGCGTTGCTGACAGATAAACAAATTACCAAATGACAAAGTGAGTTTAGCCTTTGTGCACTGGAAGCAATGGCTGGAAATGTTCATGACCAATTCCACAAAGACAGGCAAACATTCACACTCAGAGAGAGAAAGAGAGACAGAGAGAGAGAGAGAAAAGGGATAGAGAGAGAGCGAGACAGAGAGAGAATGAGTAACAGTCTACGGTTTCCCTTCCTCCACTGTATGTCCAGTGAAATTGTCCCTGGTATTTAAGAAAGCAAGGACAGAATGAAAACCTAGGAAAAAAAAGGAATTGAGGTTAAGACCAGAGTGACAATGAAAGTAATGAAGGTGGAAGTCTTTTACAAGCACTTGTGAATCTGAAGCAAGAAGTGGCTTCTTTTCTTGGGTTTTATCCTTCCAGTGGCCTTCCTAATAGGGAAAAGCTAAAGTCAGTCACTTTCGGTGCCTGTATCAACCTTGTAAGACACACTAAATTCTCTCTGTAATGCATAACTGTCAGCCTCTCTCACTCATCTGGAGTGATTTTTCCAATTAAGCATGACAGACATTTCACTCAAGCCCCCTATTCTAACTCAGAGGCCAGGTCCTGAAGAATGAGACTTCAGTGGCTGCTGACACTTCTTTTGTCACACAAGCCTCTCTAGACAAACAATATTGACTACAAATTTGTCAGGACTTTCTATGGCCATCAATCATGCCTGCCCTTTTGCCTACTTGTGCGCTCCTGTACTTCCCCTCACTCCCATGCTCCAAACAAGACAAAATTAAACTCAAAAGTGTAACCCTCAAAGTTAGAATCAGCATAAATCCTGGAGTATCTGGAATGTGAATATTCATCTGGCACAACTAATGTACTCCTTACTCTAGAAATTAAAAGCTTTAAAATGATGTACTGCCTCAGAGAAATGTGCACCAGAGTTTCACGTCAGAATGCTTTGGTGTTTGGTGTTTGTCTTTTTGTGTTTGTGTGTGTGTGTGTGTGTTTTCATTCTTACATGAGTTCTCAGAAAGTATAGGCAGATAAAGGTCTGACTCACAGGTCTCAAACTCCAATGCCTTCAAGGCTTATAGAGCAGAGACGGGGCAGAGTTAAAAGCATTTGCTGCTGTAGACATCGTTATGTATTATCAAGAAATAGTGTGCAGACTGTCCTTTTCTTTTGGCAGAAGCCGAGGCCCTGAGTCCTGCCTGTATGAATGACATGTAAGCTGTGGGCCTGTGATTTTTTTCTGTTCTTTCTTCTTCAGTCTGGCTTCATCTCAAGAAGGAAAAAAAAAAAAGTACACATCTCCCCATGCGAGAGAAAGGATGACTTACATTACTGAGTGTGTGTGTGTGTGTGTGTGTGTTGCCCTGAAGTAATGCCAGCATCCAGAACTGCAACCTTACCTTTTTAATCCTTAAGAACCAGAGACATAGTTGCTCCTGCTCAGCAAAGTCTATAGCCATTTCCAAGAGCTCCATGACAACTTGCATGAGGACCAGGCCACCACCATGGTGAGCTCCAAGGTGGGCTGGTCCACGTCTTGTGATCAAAATGACTGATGCTAGCATTTGTCATCATGTAGTTTCCATCATGATAGTTTCTTCTTTTGCTTCTTGAATGAGAAGGAATGGGGATTTTTCAATTAAAGGTTAAAGTATCTTCTTTCTTCAAGGTCTTATTAGCCAACTTGTCAATTGTCTTTCAGCTCAGAGGACAGAAATTCATGGAAATAGGATGCAGGCATCCCTTTTATTTGTCTCCTCCTGCACCTCTGCTACTTGCAGGCACATCCTCAAATGATGAAATATCAACTGCTTCCCAGCATCTTTGGGAGGTGCATATACTTTTACAATGCTGTGTTTGCAAGTTCATTATAATAAAAGCGAAATTCAAAGTTCATAATAATAAAAGCGAAATTCAAAATAAGTACATGTAAAGCAGAATTTTCAGAGCCCCTCTAGTTAACACAGTCATTAATTTGCCTTTCTTCTTTTTCTTGATTTATGAAACTACTAGTTGCAAACTGATGTCGATTCAGAGCAGGAGCCAGGGTGGACAATGGATCTCAGCATCTGACCCTTTTGGAGCAGCTGTCTGAACCACAAGGAAAAATGATCAGGCCTGAAGCCAGTGGGAGAATCATCAAAACAGACAATACAACCCATTTGTTTAATGAAGAAAGAGTTAGGCAACCTACTAGAAACCACAGGCCTGATCCACATTTTTTAAACTTATGACCATGTCTAGAAAAGTTGCTTAACTCTTCTGTGCTCCATTCTTCCAATGCTCAGAGCTCCATGAGACTCATCCAGAGCTCCCATGTGACTCGATGCCTGCCCCACCTCTCCACACCTGCACAACTATCAAAATAACCAGCAAGGAAAGCTTTCTTTAAAAAATGAAGATTCCTTGCCTTTACCCTAGGTCTCATCCAGGCCTATGAAATGGGAAATCTGCCTGATGGGGCATTTTTACCAGGAGAATCTAAATGAGCAACTGAATTTAGAAATCACTAGGCTGGAGCAGAAAGAGCAAATGCACAATCCAAGAACCACTTTTCCTACCCCTTTGTCCATGACAGACATTAATAATCAACACCAGCACTCTTTCCCACAGAACCCAGCCAAAGCTCAGGATCCTTCTCCAGATGGAGGTCCAGGCAGCCACTCCCAGTCAATGAGAGCTGGCTCACAAATTGAAACCTTTCTGCCATCCCTGAGTGAGAACCCAGCAGTCCACCAGTATTGTGTGTTCAGTTGCACCTTTCACCCAGCATCTAGAACAGCTCATTGTATAATCCTTTTAGGTTCACAAAATCTTTTCAAACACCTGATCTTCTTTAAGCCTCCCAGAAACCTTGTGAAGTTAAAAGGGTATGTGTTATTATACCCATTTTACAGATTGAGAAACTGGGGGTCACAGAAGTTCTTAGTCTTGCCCAGGGTCAGAGAGCTGATGAAGAATAAGGACAGAAAATTCACCCAGATCTCCTGTTCCTAGACCAGCATTCTTCCTTCTGTAACAAGCTGGGCATGGAGTATTGAGGGCAACATCACCACCTGAGCTTAGCAAAAAACAGACCATACAGTAAACAGTACAGAAGAGGAAAGTGGGCCAGAGAGGTTTAGTAAATTGACCAAGGTCACAAAGCCTTAAAACCAGCGAGCAAGAACCCCAAGCAGGTCTGTCTGACTCTCCATCTGTGCTCTTCCTGTTTAGATGGTGCGTCCTCCCAGATCAGCACACACTAGGAAAGGGCCTTTCCTCTCCTCTCCCTGAGTTCACTCTCACACACCCTGCGCGTCTGGCCCTCCTCCCAGCCTATTTCCCTTGTTTCCGCTGGTGTCATCCTCTCAGCCACACTCACCTCTCCACCACCCACCCCCCTTCTTGCCCCTGCAACTTCCTTCCAAATGCAGGAGGAAACCGCCCAGCTTACTCACAACGGCCCCAGCCAACAGAGTGCAGATAAGACAAGCACCTTGGCAGCGAGACGCGAATATAAAATTGCAAACAGCTTTTGAAGTTACAGATCCGTAATCTTCTAAGCCAAAGAAGAGGGGTTCGCCTCTTCTCCCCCTCATCTGAATCAACAGTCCAAAGGACTGAACTGAATCCAGCCAGCTTCGGATGTGATCTCACAAGCCCGCCTGCCACACATGCATTTCCAGCCTGTCGCCTGAGCAAAACCCCCACACGGCTTGTCACCACTTAACACAAGGGACATGTTTCTACAGGAATCAAAGTAGAGAGATGGGTTTTGCTGCCCTTTAATGTGCTCAAATACATCCTGACTGACCCGGTTATGCCCTTAGTTGAAGAAACTAAACACTTTCAAGTTTAGAAGGGAAGATGCTCAGGGTTTCTGGAAGACGGGCTGACTCACCTCTACTGCATAGTAGCCTGTAACCTTGGCCAAGTTACTTAATCTCTTTCATCTCAATTTTTCCATCTGTAAAATGGGACTCTACTACCAATGGCACTTTCCTTTAAGGTTCCTGTAATTATTAAAATAGTTGATTTACATAAAAAATGTAGGGCAATGATACACAGTCAACAATAAATATTTACCATCACTGTCATTTTAAAACAAAAACAAAAGATTTGAGAATGTGTCCACATGACCTTTGGAATTTAGATGCATCCCAACAGGTCCCTGTTGTATTTTTGGGTCACAGTAAACAGGTTTTGATAATCAAACCTAAAACTCTGATGTTTCTGTCATTATTATTTTCAATGGAATGATCTGCATAGAATTAACAAATAATTAACAAAAATTACTAAAATTCCTTTCAGAATTAAGTCAGCATGAGATAACACTGCTTGCTAAGATTATACATGCTTCCTTTAAGCTTCTGTATAGGATACATTTCTCCAAATTTTTTACAAAAAAAGCACTATTTTATCATTGGAAAAATTAAAATAATAGTACATAATAAGATGAAGCACATCATGCCTCGTAATGTATAAACACGGATATCTACAGGAAATGGCAATCAAAGCATAAATGAGTCCACTAAGATTGCGTCATGGCTTTCCCTACTGGCCCAGTCGGACATTTTTTTTGGAAAGTTTTAGAGACCTAAGTCTCCACAGCCAAATGGAAATGAGCCCCAGATATTACTCAGATATTATTGGCAGTACTTTCTGCCCAGAGAAAGGCAAAACAAAGAGTTTTTTTGCAATTGGAGGCCACCACCTGGATTTGTGTATGCATAAGCCTCAGCCACACGAGGCCTGTTTAGGGTTGATCTGCCAACTGCACAAAGACACACACAAACACACACACACACGCACACATGCACACACGCACACAGGCACAGCCCAAACGCTGAGTTTCATTTCCACTGCTTTGTTCCTATGGAGTACTAACAGATACTGGCAGACCCTATTTCACTTTTTTCTCCATGAACTCTGGCCATTTCAGCCTTTTTCTCCCAATTTAAATAGTTAGAAATGTCGCCCAGTCAGGGTACTTTTTCAATGGGTAAAATATTAATTCTTATAAGTCAAAAAATGTTAGTGTCCTACAAGCATGCAGAGCAAAGTTTAAAAACTGATGTTAAAAACCCCACTTTGAAGTACATACTCAAAGATCAGGAGCTGTGGTGAATCTAATCTGTTCTTAGGCTCTATCAGCTGGGTCATTTAGCATGGGACAAAAGTCCAAGGGACCTCATACACTGGCTGATGTTTGGTGGTAAATTCTGAGCTTCTCAGAAGCTGAGGGACATCTTGAGTCAATTCCACAATTGGACACTTCTAATATATTTTTTAAATGTGTTAAAATACTGCTACAAAAATTACAGTATTTTTCATACATTTACATTTAGCAAATAAGTGTTTTTGTCCCAATAATAATTTTAATAACCATATGCACACCACCTTTTGGAGAAAGATTTAGAAGTTCAGCTTTGAGGCCCCTTCTTCAATCTGAGGCCCAAGACAAATGGCCCTCTAACCCCATGCCTGTAATGAACCTGAGTAAACTTGAGCAGAGGACAGTGTGAGAATAGCATTACTTCAAATGCTGATCTGAACTCAACTCCATTACCGTCCATCCTGGCTACAGTAGAGGAGGCGGAGATCAAAGGCCAGGATGAGGAACTTCAGATCAAGAGCTACCCAGCACTCATACAACCCCTAAGCTACATTTTCCAGAACTTGGACAGGCATTTGGTGTCCAAAATGAGAAAACTATCCTGAAATAGCTTTCTCTGCTCTTGGAATACCAAGTTGTCAATGGCATTGTTCTGTTCTCCAGCTTCCCCCTAACCCCACACTTAGGTTTTGTAATTTTCACCTATGGGTTCTAAGTTGGTTCTAAGACCTCCAAATTCAAAGACATCAAAGAAAGATATTGTTCTTCAAAGATGATGATGTATAATACTTGTATTTCCAAAGCCCCTTTAGGGTGATCAAAAACAGATAATGATAGCAACCTATGTAAATATATGTCGAGAGGATGTAAATATAATTCCAGGCTTCGGGCCTTATGGGCATTCATTTAATGACTACATGGTACCAGGTCTCCTGAAGCATAGAAGCAGAAAAGCAAACCAAAGGCCTCTGGGATTCTAATTCTTACTAGTAATGAAAGGGAGATGAGGAGAGTGACGCAAGAGCCTTCTGTGAGTGATGTCATGACAACCTCAACATCCCTTCCTCTGTTCAGGGAACATGAAGATGCTCACCTGGCAACTGTCAGTCTCAGGTTCCCACATTCTCCATAATCTGATCTCACAATGCCTAATACATCTTGCATGTGACAAATGTCAACTAACCTACATTAGTGCTTTGAAAATAAGTTAGAGCTTGGATTCAGAAAGCCTTTTAATTCTTTTTTAATTCTTGGTGGGTAAGTTTCCTACTTATAGTCTTCATATATGTTCTTTTTTTTTTTTTTTTTTTTTTGAGACAGAGTCTCGCTCTGTCACCAGGCTGGAGTGCAGTGGCACGGTCTCAGCTCACTGCAACCTCCAACTCCCTGGTTCAAGAGATTCTCCTGCCTCAGCCTCTCAAGTAGCTGGGATTACAGCATACACCACCATGCTCAGCTAATTTTTGTATTTTTAGTAGAGACAGGGTTTCACCATGTTGTCCAGGAGGGTCTCGATCTCCTGACCCCATGATCTGCCTGGCTCAGCCTCCCAAAGTGCTGGGATTACAGGCATGAGCCACCATGCCTGGCCATGTTCAGTTATTTAATAGTTGGGTCTACAGCAAGCTATGTAACAGACATCCAAACATGTCTGTCATGTTGACTCCCCAGTTGTAAGAGTATGTTCCCTGTTGTTTCACTTTGTGGTTTCTAGGTTTGAAAAAAAAGTTTCCAAAAAGAGTATCAGAGTAAAGAAAATGCAGAATGATAGATACATGTAATTTAAGAAAGTACGAACATGATTCTCCAAGGAAAAAGGAGGATCTGGCATCAACTGAAGTCTATGTCCACCTAAAAGTAAAAAGCCAAATGGAGTTGTTCATTATAAATATATGTGTCCTTTTGCACAATGAAGAAATGAAATTTGCTCTCCCCACTCTCTCCACTGAGAGAACTGAATACAAATACTATTTTGGGTCAGAAACAAAACAAACCCCACAGCACATTACAGGAAGCCATCCTCAGCAGAAGAGATGGTCTCCCGAGAATACTGGACCCAGGAAGGTGATGATCTTTCGCCCCACCCCTCTGCTCAAAAGACAGTTTATTCTTTCCCCCTTGGTAGATATGCACTTCTAAATCTCAGCCACTCACCTAATTTTCTGTCTTGTAAGCAAGTCTTCAAAAGAAGGCTAGGTTACTGAGAGATGGGCACAATCCTTGAAAATTGCAGAAGTAAAGAACATAGGCACTTTATAACATTCTCTTCAGTAGGGAATATTCTGTGTCCCAGCAGTACCAACCTCAGGAGCTCCAAGATATCCACTGTGAAAACACGGGCAACCCTACTGGCCGCTGGTCTTCCTCTGAACAGATGAGAGGTCACTCCTGTGGAATGGGCTATACCAGTAGGCTCTGGCCACATTGCCTTCCATACACTCTACCCTTCCACCCTGTGGCAAGCACCTTTTAAAAGAGCTAAAAGCAATTGAAAAATGTACCAAAGGCATCAAGGTGAATTATCAGACTACTGTTCCCTGATAAAAAACAGTAACAACAGATGATGGCTTTCAAACGAGCTGAGAAAATGAACTTTATTTTTCTAGAAGTTTTTTTTAATTTTTTTCCTAGTCCCAATGCACTTTGTACTTCTCTATTTATCATGCACTTTGTAACTGCCTCAACATATCTTGCCCTTCTATCAACTGATGAACTTCATGAGAACCCTGCCCTATTCTTCCTATTCATCCTCATATTCACAGAGCCTTCAGTGTAAGAGGAAATTAATAGACTCTCAATAAATGTTTGATGGACGGATAAATGTAGGAACACTTAACGTACACCAGAGTGCAACAGGAAATAATATCCAAAATTCTTGAGATAACAATGAAAGACCATCAAAGTAAACCTTTCCCATAGCTAATCGTCCAAACATTAAAAGAGGACTTCATTGTTCTCCAGATGTCATCAGTGATTCATTACAAATAATTACATGTGTGTTCTAAATAATGGAATGTTGAAATGTACACTTGTCATCACCGGCACTGTCAAACACGTTGGACACGCCCAAAATAGCTACAGTTCATGTGACCAGGAAGAGAGTCACATCAAGGACTCCAGAGGTGATAATGTCAGTGTCCCAGGAAAGTCTGGAAGTCATTGTCTTGAACAGGAAGACTTAAGGAAGCTGAGGGCAGTTTGTTCACTTGACCCCAGAGTTGGGTTACACACCCACAGCACTTACTGAGGGAGGAAGTTGGAAGAGGACCTGGGATCAGACCGCTGCAATGGTGTGAAGTAGATGAAATTTGTCTTCACCTCCTCTTTCATTGCCCTCCTCGTCTCCCCAGCAACCCTGATCTGTCATCCTTCGTAATCACAATGGCAGAGGCCCAACGGAGTCACTCATACTATGGTATAAATAACTCATTATGATTGTATAAATTAGGCTTCCAAAGCATTTGCCTTTTTAGTAGAAGCAGTGCTGTTATTCTGTGTAATAGCAGAATTTCTACCATCAAAATAGCAAGGGACATATTTGAGGGATGATGGTCAGTGCCAGCTTGAAGTTGAGTAGGCAGCTTGAAGTTGAGTAGGCAGCTATATACATTTTTTAATTTTTAGAAATTTAAGTCTCAGGCCTTGGATCTCCTGTGACTATGTGACTATTCATGTTGGAAAAATAAACATTTCCACCTCCTAGAGTGGTTGATAGCAAGAGGGTATCAGGCTTCAAAGGTTGATCTGTGATTCTCTAGAGACCTCTAGTGGTCAGAAGAGGAACTCACTTTTGTTATGAACAGAAAGAAGACGAGGGAATGCTGACCGGTGAAAAATGAAGGCCTACAATCTGGTGATAGCCATTAAAGAAATATTTGGAACTTTCAGTAATGGAAGGTTTGAGTCATTTACTTTTCCATCTACTTTTTCTCTCTCTCCTTTCTCTTCTGTATCCATGCTACAATCTCATTTGCCTTAATGCCTTGGAAGGCTCTTGTCCTTAGTGTCCTTATTATCCATTTTCATTGCTTTATCTGGGTCGTCCACACAAAGAAAACAGCTTGCCCTTCACAGGATCCATATTTCCCTCATGCAATCCATGGGCTCCTACATCTCCCTTCACCCTTGGCATCTCTTGATCCTGTTACTCATACCTACATGTGCTCCCAGATAAGTACAGGAATAGGTCATCGCTCTCCTTATCTTCACCCTTACTCTGCTAGGACAGTGTTTCTTTTTCTGCCATTGAGATGGACTGTCCCAAGGGATTACATTTTAAGAGGTGGATTACAGTTACTGCTGGTTTTGTGGTTCACTGTGAAGCTCAGGAAACAGAAACAGCCAAGTTTCCAAGATATATATTTCACAGGAGAAGAGTCAAAAAAAAAGATTTAAAATGCCAAACTTTACAGGAAATTCAAAGACAACCCTTCCCAACAAATAAAAGTCATCCCCACAGATTTGTGGTAGAGGCAATATAAGTGACTATGTTAACCTGAAGCCTTTATAGGTAGACTTTTCAGCTGCTCCCTTTTGTTTACCTATCCCAATTTTTCTTATACAACTACTAAAATTATATAGATAAATACATCATATATTAAGATATATACTCACCAATGTGTACAAGAAGGGCATTCCTCTAAAATTAGATTGCAGCTCTTCCTGGCTTTGAAGTAATCACACCCCAGCAATAGAAAGAGGTGGAGCATATCAACAGGAATGGGGTGTGGACTGCAAGTTCATCATCTATCAATCTTATCTGAGATCTGGCTTTGCCTTAAGGTTCAATTCCAAGACCATGAATAGATGTTTCTGGGTTTTTTAATTCCCACTGTGCATGGAGCCTTTCTTCCTTTTTCCGAGAGGTCTGAATTTGAGACTCCATGTGAGTCAGGTCAATGATAGGAGCAACAGACCCCAAAGGACCTCCTCAATCTGGATCCACATTTAGACAGTGTCTTCTCAGTTACAGGAGCATAGGATTTCCTATAACCCTATCAATTAATTATTGGTCCAACAAATAAACAGAAACTTAGTTATAAATGGCTAATGAATAGGCAGTTGTGTCCTAGTAGTTTATGGCCTCAGAGAGTTCTTTAAGCAAAGAGTTAAGGGGAGGAGAAAAAAGGAGCAGGAAACCAACCCTTCCTTTGGTTGGCTCCCTTAACTCACCTCAACTTGGAAAGAGCAGAGCCGACTGAATAACGCTTGACAATATTTCTGTGGCATTATCAAAATCCAGGGCCATGATCTTGATATAAAAGCAAGCTAGTTTCTCTGACACAAGTATTTGGTTATAACAGGGTGAGGCTCACTATAAAAACCACCCATTTGTTAATCACTAAAACATTGATTGAATGCCTAATATATGAAGGCTATCACAGTGAGTTTGCAAAAATTTTGGTTTTATACATTTTCCAAAACCATAAGAATGTATTTATGTGTAGAAAATAAAAATTTAATGGTATTTGAAGAGCTGATACCATAATCTCTCTTAGGAAAGAAATCTTTCTTTTGGCTACAGTGCTGTGGGAGAAAGTGAGTCCCTGAAGGTCTGAGGGTCATAAGAACAAAACAGTAAGGAGAGGGCTGTGCTGTTCTGCCAGTGCTCCACAGGAAGACATGAGAGGGCTTTGGTGTTGCTCCAGAGTGAAGGAGGAGAAAGAGAGAGAGAAGAGCCAAACAAGTCAGGCGGTGTGAGGATGGGAAGTGTGTACGGCCAGGAAGTCAGGGAAGAATCCACAGTGGTGAGCTGACTGACTTTTGAGAAACAAAGATGATAAAAAATAAGGATTGCTTCAAAAACAGGAACCAAAGAGTCAGTAAGGCTCAGATCTCTGCAGCGAAGCCTCCCCTAACTCTCCACCATCCACCCAGTGCCCCTCTCAGTCTGGAGAGTGGCGCCACCTACAGGGTTGTTCCCAGAGACCATTGCTTCTGACTCATTGCTCCAACCCTTTCAGGCCCTGCCAACCCAGCCCATGCCAATTGCTCAAGTCTTTAGAAATGCATAAAAGAAATACGTAATTTGGTAAATTAGTAAATTCTTCTAATTCAGCAAATTGGTCACTCGACAATTGTCAAATTGGTTTTTGGGAAATTGGACAGCTTGTCTCAAAGCTGACAGAGTGTAATCATCTCCAGGCTCTGGCAAGCCAACCCGCCATTCCACTCAGGTCAGTGCTTTATGCTCACTCCCTCCATGAGCATAGGAGCCATAGGAGAACTTGGCTCCTTCTTTCCCTCAGTAAATGTCAAAGCGCCTGAAATGCAAGAGCCAGCCCTCATTCTCTGACAGAGGGTCAACAGTTTAGACTCAGGCCTGGAGAGATCATCTCTGACAGAAAGCTCATATCTACAGGTTTTCTTTAAACAAAAAGTTAAAAGAAAATGACTAACCAGGGCTACACATTCAGTAATGAGAGAGGCTACTATCAACCCAAGAAGATTATGTCAGAAGTAGGGTAGAGTCCAGTGGTTGGAATTCATAACACTTTGAGATAGAAGTGTGTCCCGGGGTACAACTGCAAAGTGGAGTACACGTGGGTCAGTGGAGGGCCTGGCCTCCAGCTCCACCTCTGGTGCTGTGTCCACCAGCTGGGGAGAGAAGAATCAAGCCCATGTACAGCTCCTTTTCTCCCCTGGAATCCTCTCATTGCATCATTCAGCATTTCAGCCTTAGATGCTAGGAAGAGGGCAGTGCTTAGACCCTCTGCCCTTCAGAGAGACCATCTCGTACTCTGTTGCTGAATGGGAGACCACACGGCTCCTCTGGGCGACTCTTCCAGAACAGTCTGGGACTGAGCTCCAGCACAGATCCTGGGTGTGGCTGGTTCACAGGCTTGGACTGCCCAGAGTAGAGCTGGCCAGGAAAAACAGGGCAGAAGGAATGCTGGTGGCGGGGAGGAAGCAGAGAACAGCATCTTCTCTTCTTACCTCATTCAGGGCCCTTATGACTATCTCTCTCCTTCACCAAGAATATAGAGAAAGGTAACAGACACTGAAGAGAGGTTTTACTGCAACAAGCAGGAGAACTTCAGCTGGGACCATTACAATCACACAAAAATCCACAGAGCACATGACACCCCCTTTGGCAGCCCCCACACTGGACCCACCAACATTCTGCATCCTGAGAGCCAGAGACACGTCTGCAGAAATGTGCACCAATAGCAGCATTCAAGTCCAATGCTGGGAAAGAGGACGTAGGTAAGTGTGTATCTCAGACTGTTTCCAACCAGGTGGGAGGCAGACGGATGACCAATGTACCCAATATCACACCTGGGATCCCCCTGCTTGGGGCCATCTGAGCAGCGGAAACAGTTACCTTAAGACTGGCCTCTGCAGACAGACTGAGAGCTTACAGAAGGACGGCCAGCAACTCTATTCTCAAGCTTAACAAGCAGCTGGGTGTGGTGGCTCATGCCTGTAATCCCAGCACTTTGGGAGGCCAAGTCAGAGGAATCACTAGAGCCCAGGAATTCAAGACCAGCCTGGGAAATATGGAAAAACCCAGTCTCTATAAAAATTTTAAAAATTACCCAGGGCTTGGTGGTGTACCCCTGTAGTCCCAGCTACTGGGGAGGCTGAGGTGGGAGGATCACCTGAGCCCAGGGGTTTGAGGCTGTGGTGAGCCATGATTGCACAACTGCACTCCAGCCTGGGTGACAGAATGAAACCGTGTCACAGAAGAAAAAAAAAAAAAGAAAGGCAATGTTATCATGAAGAAACAAAGGCCGTCTTTGACCCTCTAAGGACATTTGGTGGGGAGGTAGATTTGTACAACTCAACATATATGAAACTTAAAGCAAAGGCCAGAAGACTAGTGCATGGCTAGTTCTCTCCAGCAACTCTTGGAGAGACACAGCCTATTATGAACAATTCTTCTTGGCTCGGGAGCGGGCCGCAGCACACAGGCAGCAGGATCGGATGCTCAGCATGGAGCTGCCATAGACCCACCGCCTCCTCAGCAGATGCATGTGTGCTTTTCAGAAACCACCAAATTCAAAACCCCAGACTGCCAAGGTCAAATCTTCCGGGAAAGGCCCATTCAGCCTGTGGTTATTCATGTTTGAGGAGTTGCTCTGAATTTGAGAGGAGGTCTGACATTGCTGACACTGGGCGGGTTGGGGTCAGCCTGACAGGGACAGCAGAAGGAGACCCGTGGTCCTGTGGGATGCTAGCCCGAGCCTGCCAGAAACAGCCTGCTCGACTGTTTCCCAGACCTCAGCTCCTTCCACTGCCTGGGCTCAGATGAGAACAAGACAAGGGAACAGAAATGGTTCAGATTTCATCCTCCAGCCCCTGAGCTACAAAAGCTCTCAGTCACGCAGCTTCCTCCTGGAGTTCACAGCACGGCAGGCCCCAGATGGCATGAATCACCACTCTGTCGCCCTGGCTAGGCCCTGGTGTGGAGCGCCGTGAGAGTTCACACTGTCACCCTTGTTGTGAAGACAGCCCAGCACAGAGTGCTTCTGTCCCAATGGCACATTTAATTTCAAATTAAAGTTATAAAAGCTGAAAGTGACCTCTTCTCCTGGAAACAAAACTGTGAGCTTGAGAGGGAATTTGGCTCCCACAGAGGCCTTGTCTCTCTGCACTGGAAGAGACTTTTAAATGTCTTCCAACAAAAATCAGGACTTGTCTAGAGGGTTCCCTCGGTCGCCACGCCAGCCCTCAGCGTCTTTGCTGTTCATCAGCGGGTCCCCTGAGGCTCGTTCCACAACCACCCTTGGGAGTCGCACTCTAAAGTGTGTCACACTGTAAAGTGTGACTGGGGCACACTGAGTTCCAGGACCCGGTCACTCCTCACAGAGCCTGAAAGACCAAAACCATAGGAGGACACACAGACAGCTTGAAGGGGATCAGCTGTTCCTCCCAGGGCTGGGCGGGCAGCAGAAAGCGTGGAGGAGAAGGAGCATAGCGCCGAAGAGAGTTCAGCTGTAACCACCCTCTCCTCTCGGCCAGACAGGGGCCAGCAGATCCAGGGCGGAGGGGCCAGGCTCCTTCCACAGGAAAGTAAATTCCTATGAGGTCAACAACCAGAGAATCAACCCATGTTTGCTGATCAGCTCTGATGCCCTTCACTGACTTAAGCACCGTGAAGAAAATGGAAGCATGGTCTTCAAAGAAGCAGCATCTACCAGCAACACAGCACAGGGAGGCGGGAGGAGGGAGTGGGGAGGAATTGGACTCCACATCCAGTTGGCCTGGGTTTAAATCCGATTCCACCACTGATTAGCTGGAAATTAGGACAGATTGTTTCTATCATTATTCTCTCATTTGCAAAATAAAGATCACAATAGGGCCAACCTTGTAAGAATTCTGGGAATTAAATGAGTCTATGCACACAAGGTGCTAATGTATATAAATGTCAGCTATCCATTCGAAAACAACAACAAAATATTCACTATAAAGCCAAAATCAATAATATAACAGATGTGAATCTTAGCCCACATTAGCTCACAAATCTAGGTGGGTAAGAAGAACCACTTTTTCTTTTTCTTTTTTTTTTTTTTTGAGACAAAATTTCACTTTTTCACCCAGGCTGGAGTGCAGTGGCATGATCTTGGCTCACTGCACCCTCCAGACCCCCAGGTTCAAGCAATTCTCCTGCCTCAGCCTCTCGAGTAGCTGGGACTACAGGCGCCCCACACCACACCCAGTTGATTTTTGTACTTTTAGTAGCGATGGGGTTTCGCATGTTGGCCAGGCTGTTCTCGAACCCCTGACCTCAGGTGATCCACCCGCCTCGGCCTCCCAAAGTGCTGGGATTACAGGCGTGAGCCATGGCGCCCGGCCTTTCTATTTTCTTTAAATCAATTTGAGTCCAATTCCAGCACACAGAAAATGCTATCACAGTCCTGCTGGGGTTCCCTGCCTCCCGGGGCTGAGCCGTATAGGGCGCTGGGACATCAGGAAGGCGTTCTTCATCCATCTGATTTCTGCTGCAGTACCTAATGTCCCGGCCCACAGGATCCCGT
Source organism: Macaca thibetana thibetana (assembly GCF_024542745.1). Taxonomy (NCBI): domain Eukaryota; kingdom Metazoa; phylum Chordata; class Mammalia; order Primates; family Cercopithecidae; genus Macaca; species Macaca thibetana. The sequence continues at coordinate 99,217,737 of NC_065583.1, forward strand.
CACGGCCAGCACCTCTGCCATCTCCTGGCCTCTCTTGGGGATCAGGAGCCTCTGGCCAGGCTGGAAACCTTGTGAAAGGGTCCAGCCCCCTCCAACACTCCCTGTCCCATCTCTGAGGTCTTTCTGCTGGCCCAGAGCCCTGCCCAGATTTACCAAGCTTTATTACCCTTGTCCCCTTTGAGGAGTCTCTCTTTTCTCTTCTTGTTTGTCCACAAAAGTACCATCCACAGCCCCACCCCTTCCTCTCCATCCCATTCAGGACGATTAACACAGTCACTGGACAAAAGGCAGGAAGATTCCACTTGAGCAGTTTCTATTATCGTCCCCGAGGTAAAGATTCCAAAGTCTTGCCAGCCGCCTGCTTAAATGGAGAAATGGAACATGCAACAAGCACAACACAAATCAATATCCCAAGATAACATTCCGCTGCTGTAGCACGCCAGGAAATAAATGTCAAATTGTGCCTGGCTGAGGCCAGGTCACCAGCAACCAGAACTTTTAAAACATAATTGTGTTCCTTATCATCTTGCCTATGCAAGCTTGGGGCAGGGTGGTGCAAATATATGGTCCCCTCAGCAGTGTGGAGGGTTGTGAGGTTTCCTGGAGGGAAACTGACTCCTCAGCAGGGCTCTGACACAGGAAGAAGAGTTAGCCTGGAGAAGGAAAGGAAGCTGGACATTTCATCCAGGAGCTGCAGCAAGGACAAAAGAAAGAAGGTAAGAGTCATGGAGGAATAGAAAGAGATGCAAAGAGTATTTCTGGAACCCAAAGTATCAGGTAAAGGAGTGTCCTGGTGGAGTAGCCAGGGACAGCCACTAGAAAGCAGGGTGACCTGCGCTAAGCAGCTTGACCATTAACACTTGGGTCTGGCTTTGAGACCGGGGAAGGAGGACCTCGGGTGGTGTGGCAGGAGTTTGCAAAGCCTCAGAGTGAAGAAACATATTTAAAGATAAGTAATTTTTAAAATTCTGTTTATAATAAGGTAAATGTAGGTTTATTAGTGAGCAGAATGTAAAATTTTAGTAAACTGTAAATATAAAAGAGGAAAATGTTTTCACTTATAAACAAGATGTCCCATGTCCCCTGGGGATTACATTTATCCTCCTCAGTCTCTAAGTGTATTTCTGTAGCAAATTTTGAGAAGCTCTTTACATCAATAGCTTTTTAAAATAAAATCAGGATTCCTAGTTTGAAAAGAAAATACATTTTTCGTAGCTACCCAGTAACACACACATACCTGAAACAAAAATTTTGCAAACATTACTTACTCTCATCTTATAAGAATCATCTGAGCTGGGCATGGTGGCTCATGCCTGTAATCCCAACCCTTTGGGAGGCTGATGTGGGACGATCACCTGAAGCCAGGAGTTGGAGACCAGCATGGGCAACTTTGGGAGACCCCAACCCTACAAAAAAATTAAAAAGTAAAAGAATTATCTGTTTTTTAGCCTATTCAATCCTAATTTATCCCACTTGATTTTTTCTTTAAAACTCTTGTCAGAGAGGACTAGCCTGACTTCATAACCCAGTGATGGGTCCCTACCCACAGAAGAAAAAGTGATGCCATCGTGGATTTGAAGCCATTGAAGGAATATCAATAAGGAAGGGCCAGTTGGATTGTTACTTTAGTAAGTTATTCTCTGGGTTGTGTGGAGTTTGACTTTGAGGCAGATAAATGGAAGGGAACTGATCACGCAGGGGGTTCTTTTGATTCTCAGGGTGATCTGCAACGAGGGCTCACACGACAGCAGAAATAACACAGACAAAGAGAAGGTGATGGCCGCAAGGATCGAGGAGCTAGAATCAGGAGGACTTGATACTGGATTGGCTGTGGATCTGAAAGAGCGGGGAAAGTCCAGAATGGCTCTCGTTTCTGCCTCAGCACTGATGCACTGTCAACTGAAAAGAAAATGAGACGCACAGGTCTAAATGGGCCAGATGGGACTCCCTGGGTCACTTTGCATTTGAGGTGCCTGAGGGATGGCCATGTGGAGACAGCTGCCATTTGTACATGCAAGTCCGAATCTCTAGGGGAAAAATCAGAACCATATTAATACTTTGGAACCATCAGTATTTGAGTAGCAATTAAAATTAAGAAAGTGAGTGTGATTCGCCACGGAGACTTACGTAGTGCCCAGCACATAGAAGATTGTTTCACCTATCTTTGTGTATGTTATCATATGTATATACTATTTTACATACAGAATTAATTAATGTAATATTTTACCCATTCCCCCACCACCCTGCACCACACACACACATGCACACACACATACCCTGGAAACAAAGTTCACAAGATAACCCCAAACCTTACAATGGAACTCAGTGGGAAGACACAAGATTGTCATCTGGCCCGTTACACCAATGTGCGCCTCCTCTTTGGTATGTTTGTAGCTCCACGAGGCTGGCTGGATACACCTGCCAGTTTATTGCTATGCCCACACGTTCAATTCTGTGCTCAGCATAGTGCCTGGAACAAGTAGGCACTTAGGGAGAATTACAGAATGAATGAAGCAGTAGTCCCGCCTCCACATTTAACCATCACATCCATACATCAGTGTACTTTGGGGTCAGAATTTATGTGTGGCTGATAAAAGGGAGACCTTTTTATATTAGAAAAAATGTTCAAATTATGAATAAATAATGGAGATTGCTTGGAAATGTGTCTAATTTTTGGCAAGATATGACAGCAATTAGTTCTGTATCTAAAATCTCAATATGAAATGACAATAAAACAATCTTCTGAGAATACAATTACTATATTGCTAACAAATATAAGCGTTGTGCTTGACTGAGTTAGATGAATAATTCCCCTGTTGTGACTAAAATGAATTTTCTTATACAAACACATCACTTCGCAAAGGTGTCATGTTACATAATTTTTGAAACTATCAAAATAACGGATTCAAAAATATTTTAAGACTTAAAAATACCGATGTTAACTATGTAGTAAATAATAAGTTGATTATATCAATAAATCATTTTATTTTAAAAATATTATTTCAATTTTTTATTTAAAATAAACATAAACAGCAGATGCTTGAGATAATTTTGTATATTGCTTGTTGCTAAGATAAAAAACCATGCAAAACCATCTTTCCAATTTCTTACAAATGGTTTTTAGTTTGATATTTCAGTCCTTCATGTACACATAGAAAGACCCTAATCATATCTTTATTGATAGAAACATAGTGACTATCAGTTCTTAATACTGTATTATGGTATCTTTAAGAATATTTTTGTGTGGGCCGGTTATGGTGGCTCACACCTGTAATCCCAGCACTTTGGGAGGCCAAGGTGGGTAGATTACGAGGTCAGGAGATTGAGACCATTCTGGCTAACACAGTGAAACTCTGTCTCTATTAAAAGTACAAAAAAAAAAAAATTAGTCAGGTGGGGTGGTGGGCGCCTGTAGTCCCAGATACTCGGGAGGCTGAGGCAGGAGAATAGCATGAACCCAGGAGGTGGAGCTTGCAGTGAGCCGAGATCGCGCCACTGCACTCCAGCCTAGGCAAGAGAGCAAGACTCCATCACCAAAAAAAAAAAAGAATATTTTTGTGTAAACAGGGCCATATATGTCTGTGTGAACCTTAACCTGAACTCCCAAAGGGCAATCAGCATTTGAAACGTCTTAACCAAGAATTATCCCAGAGAAGCCTGCTGTAAGCAGCTTTAAAGATTGCTTTCCAAAACTGCACCAGAACATTGCTTAGCATAAAGGATGTTACATAAATTTTCATTGGTAAAATAAGAAGTGCTCCAGATATGTGATCAAATGAAAATTGTACGCAGGCACCTCAACCTTTGCACAAACAAAGTATAAAAATCTCCACCACTTTCAGCTTCAGTGTGAGACTCCAGGTCTCATCTCACCTTCTACCATTTCGTGATGGACTTTGTTACCTGTTCAAACTCGAAGCTTTTCCTCCCATTGCAAGAATATTGTTCTGTTTGCCTTGAAATGAACTTTCATGCAGGGTACTAGTCCAAGTGCCTGAAAGGATAAAGACTTCATCAAGTTTACTGGAGCAGACTGCATGATTGCTTACTAATAAACATCCAATTATATACTAGAATTCTGCCTGAGACTTACTTTCACTGGTACGTAACACCTGGTGACTAAGGTGTGAAGAAAGAGAGGTCCAGTTACCACTTCCTTCTAACTGTTGGAGGCTACCAGTAATTACCACATAAAACAAACCAATTTGGCTCACATGAGTTCTCAAAACTGTAGCTGAGAGACCAGCAAGGAGACCCAGAAATAATCTGACTGTGTCCCTCTTCCAAATAACTGGAAACCCGATCCTTTCTAAAGTTGGAAGAACCTCAGAAAAAGTATATAGAAGATGAAACGCAGAGAACAACTGAACTAGTCTAGCCTTCACATTACAGAGGAAAGAACTTCAACAGAAAGAAGAAACTAGAATCTTGCAGGAAGCAAGTGATGGCGCCATGCACTGTCTCAACACAAGCCCAAGCCAAACAGCAGAGAAGGGTCAGCCCCCTTCTGTCTTGAGTGGTGCATCACCTTTGACTTCTCTGTGGTGATTTGAGAGTAGTAGAAAAACATCCACTCAAAAGCATTGTCCCGTGGGCTGCCATTTAGTTGTGTATGTTCTGATGTGCATTCTGGGTTTGAATGGATGAAACCACTAGAAGAAATACAGAAAGACCAGGATGTTTGTTGAGAGTAGGTCTGCAGCTGAAATTTCACCATCAAGGGCTCAGCCTTTTGGAGTTAGCATGACTCTCTTGTGTATAAAGATACCACATTTATTCAGCAAATATTACTTGAGCACCAACTGTAGGCCAGGCACTATACCAGAAATGACATAGAAATGAAAAAGACATAATCCAGTGGTCACCAGTCCTGGAGAAGCAGCATGTTCTCAGGAACGACTTCACAGGATTTCATTTATCTCCTCTTTTCCTCAGTGACAGGAAGGACCTGGGACAGTTTCTGAGAAAAGATTACTAAGGGTAGGAGCACAAAAAATGTGCCAAAAAATAAGAAGAAGAAGGGGAGATACTGAAAGAGGTTCCCGCCAGAGGCAGCCTTCACTGCCTCACCACAGTGCCCTAGGCCCATCCCCAACCCTAATCGAGGCAACTGCAGTTATTAGTGAGGTGAGGGATGAAAGGCTGTTGGTAAGACGCAGCTCCAACAGGGAATGAGTAGCTCTTGTCTTGGAAAGAAGAGAAATGCCATACTTCTTCTCTGAGCATTGATGCTCTTTACTATTTTGTCCTAAGTCCTTTCAGGGAAAAGAGGCTTCTTCCGTTCCATATCCATAGACCACATGAGCTCAGAAACGCCTGGTGTTCATGCCCCACAACGTCTCCAGTGAAGCAGAGGTAGATGAAAGTCAAATGCATCCTGTCTCTCCTGCCAAGTTCGAAAACAGACCCAGATCGGGGCCAGATGCGTAAATCAGGCCGTATCGTATTCTCCCCCTCCAGAGCTCTGCTCCTCTGAGTCACTCAGAAATGGGGGCAGGTAAATGTTGAATGGCTGAGGAATTTTTCCCCGAGATAGAGGAAAGGGTTTTCAACTCAAGGAGAAAGCCTGAATTTTCTGGTGCTCAGGATTAGGCTTGCCTTTGGCAAAGGACTTAGAACTGCTTGGAAAAAGCCAAAAGACTTGTTAGACATCAAAAAACTCGGAACAATGCTTTAATGATTTAAGTGTAAGTGAATCTTTGACACATATGGATTAAATTTCCCTTACTGGGCACATGCTACAACACTGAAGAAAAATATTCCTGACAAGTCACATGCTCAGTTCACCAAATGAGTGCAAACAATGCAACAGATCACCCATGAGATCCAATTGTATGCCGTCTCCCAGGCCCTTGTCCAGGCTCCTTTGTAGGGGACCTCAGAGTGGGCAGGAAGAACACAAAAGCACTGACCCCTCAGACTCCTTCCCCTGGTCCTCTCTGTCCTCCTACCTCCTCCCAGGATAGGGATCTAAGCCTCTGGCTACAATACCAAATGCATTGGACTGAATAAAGTGAGACCTCAAAATATATCAAATTTGAGATCTAAAATGGCTCAAGCAAATATAATAAACAACCAGATCACCTTTAAGTACTCCTAGTCTAGAAGCAACTCACAGGTGTACTTTCATTTGAAAGACTAAGTTCTCGGTTTATACACCTTTCTCTTTTTAAAAATGTTGTTTTCATTTTTTAGAAATGGAGTCTTGCTTTGTCACCCAGGCTGGAGTGCAGTGGCGTGATCATAGCTCACTGCAGCCTGGAATTCCTGGCCTCAAGGAATCCTCCCGCCTCAGCCTTCTGAGTAGCAGGGACTACAGGCACGCACCACCGCACCTGGCTAATTTTTAAATATTTATAAGCCATTGTAAACATGTTGATGGTCAGTGAAGATAAGAAGTCATCAAAACTGGCCTCTGCATGTTTCCTTCATGACAGATACTGCTTGCTGTGACTGGCATAAGTGCTCCACTCCCCAGAGCACACAAGGAGCAGTGGTGACCCCAGACAGTCAGGCATGCCACAGGAAGCTGGACAGATTTCCCCGGAAAAACAACTGTGCCTTGTCTTTGCCACAGTTGGATTTGCTGCTACTCAAGAAAGCCCCGATGACAACACCTTGGAAATCTGCAGGACACCACCCAGCTCTGCATCTGCTGGGAAATGTTTGGCAACATAATCTCCTAACCTGGAATTATCTTCAAGGATTTCACATCCAGAGGCTTCAAAACTTTCCTCAGCCCCTGGGAAAGTGCTGAGAACAGCAAAGGAAGGAATGGAGCCTGCAAGGTCATATGGAGGCATGTGAACCAGACAGGCTTGCAAGGCTTGGCTCTACAAAGGTTTGCCTGGGCTTATAAGAAACCATATGGCAGACACAGACATATACAGATTTTCTTGGAGATAGAAGGACTCACAAAAATCATCTTTTTCATGACACAATCAAGAATGGGAAAAGCTCATGAGAACTGAGCAAACTTGCAGAATATACATGAGGATTTTTTTTTTTTTTCAGACGGGGTCTCACTCTGTCACTCAGGCTAGAATGCAGTGGCACGATCATGGCTTACTGCAGCCTCAACCTCCCAGGCTCAAGCATCCTCTCACCTCAGCCTCCCAAGTAGCTGGAACTCCAGGCATGCACCATCAGATCTGACTAATTTTTTAAAAAATTTTTTTGTAGAAATAGGGTCTCACTGTGATGTCCAGGCTGGTCTCAAAGTCCCATGCTCAAGGAATCCTCCCACCTCAACCTCCCAAAGTGCCGGCATTACAGGCATAAGGCACCATACCTGGCTGATTATCTTAAAGACAATTATTTTTAGCATATTGGCAAGATTATATAAGCCTTTGTCCACTTTGAAAAATGAAATAATAAGCATCTAATAGGGTAAAAAATATGTTAAAAATAAAATAGGAGGCTATGAACCATATAGACTTGTTAATCCTCCTTTTGATCCACTGGGTCCTAGCATGATCTCATTGGTGAGAGAAAGTCAACATTTGGAAAACTGATTTGTCTCGTCCCTGCCTAGGACAGAAGCCAAGACTATCTTATTGAAAAAAGGCCAGGCACGGTGGCTCACACCCGTAATCCCAGCACTTTGGGAAGCCAACGCGGGTGGATCATTTAAGCCTAGGAGTTCAAGACCAGCCTAGCCAATGTGGCGAAACCCTATCTCTACTAAAAATACAAAAATTAGCCAGGTGTGGTGACGCATGCCTGTAGTCCCAGTTACTCAGGAGGTTGAGGTGGGAGGATAGTTTGAGCCCAGGAGGTGGAAGTTGCAGTGAGCCAAGATCACATCACTGCACTCCAGCCTGAGTGACAGAGTGAGACTCTGTCTCAAAAAAAGAAAAAGAAAAAAGAAAATAAAAGAAAAAGAAAGAAAGAAAGAATACCAATACATCCTAAGAGCTACCATCAACATTTAAAATCCATAACTTTGTGACATCATAATTTGTGCACACAAGAGGTCTACCAAAAACATGAGTCCAAAAGACTCAGAGCAAAATTATTGTGTAGAAAAATAAGTTTTATGTTTGCATAAATCAACAGTAATCCACAGTAGACAACACAGTCATGTGTTGTTCTTTACTTAGAAAGTAAAGAAACTAAATTTCCTTTTAGTAAGTATCAATAAGGCTGACACATTCCGGACCCTGAGGAGTGACTGAATCCATTAATCTAAATGTAAATCTGGGCTAGGGTGTGAAATTCAGTGCCATGAGGTTTATAGACTATTGGGGAGGAAAAACAGCTTTGAAATTGTCCTATTATTCTCTGGACTTACTGTCCATGACACTTCTCCAACCACACAAAAAGCTTTGAAAATGCAGTAAGAAAGAAAAGTCAGTCATTATTACAAATTAAATGGGTTTATTGTCTCATCTTTGGGTCTAGACTGATTTTTATTTTTACGTCTTCTAGAAAAAGTCATTGTAATTATTACTAATTCCTAGCAGCCTGCCCTATGAATTTCTTATAGTTTGTGTGCACAAAGGAAAGGGAAAAGGAAAGGAGGCGAGGGAGGGAAAGAGGAAGAAATAAAGGACTGGCAACGCATGATGCATTTCACGAGTTATAAGTGGCTGGACTGCATATAGTGCTTTACCACTGGACTGTGTGTTTGAAAATCAGAAGTAAGATGAAAAATATAGGGGAAAGCTGAGTGAAGACTTATAAAAGACAAATAAGAATGATTTGTTTCAGGGTATAATTATTCTCATGAAATGAACTGAAATGGAATTTTAGATGGAAGGAGTAGGTAGATCCCAGATAGTTAACATTAATTTTTTTTTTAAGTTTCCACACTGTATTTCAAACCAGTTTTAAACTGCCCACACTATTCCCAAACTATTTGATTTCATGTTTCATCATTCGCTGAGTTTAATCATTTCCATAAAGGAAGCAACAAATGATGGCCAAATGAAAACAGAAACTTCAAGAGCTGGGGCATCGTTAGTGAGGGCCCCAGCTTCTTCCCAGGAAACCTGCTCAGCTATGGGTTCCAGACAGAATAAGAATCTCTCCTGAACTTACACAACCTTAAGTCAAGAATGAAAAGTGGCTAATAGGAGAGAGACAGATGAAAAAGGATGAGCTCTCTCACTAACTACTCAGCCAAGGTTTTTACAGGAAGCAGCATGTATTTCACACTTTTCTGTAGCATGGATTTTACCAAATTTCAGTAAAGACACATGGCAATATTTCTTTCTGGGCATTAACTTAAATCTATTTTTCAATTCTTATTTTTAGACATCAAGTCCTGTGGTTGGCATTGCAGAAGTGTTTCTGGAACGTGGCCATGTTGCCAATGATTTTTAATGGATGCCAAAGAAGAAAAAGCATTCTAACTTGGAAGAAATACTTTAGGCCAGAGAAGAAAGCGCAAGGCAGCCTAAATGTAAACCATTTATGTTAAACAAATGCAGTCATGCTGAAACAATAGAGTTAGTGCCTTAGTCAAAGAATCTTGTGACATGTTTATGGTTATGGAGACTCGTATAAGAAATATAAAAATGATCTTTTTTGGTACTGGGGAAAATTAGGATATTTGCCTCAAATATTATGCTGTGGGTTGTGACCCATTCCTTAAAAAGTTAGAAAGCTTTTTTTCCTTGCCAATCTAAAACAGATACATGAACAAGAATAGTTAGGGTGAGCAGGCCTTGGACATTTAGGCATGTGGGCATGGTATGAGTCATGGGAACATAACAAAAGGAAGTCCAAAGACCTGGGGTCTTATCCCAGATCTGTCATTTGCTAAATATGAACCATGAGTCAGTACTCATCTAGGCTTCTATTTCCCATTAATAAGAATAGGATGATTTTAATGCATGCCCTCTCAGGGTCCTTAAGAAAGGGGTTCAGGGCCGGGCGTGGGCTCACACCTATAATCCCAGCACTTTGGAAGGCCGAGACAGAAGGATCACCAGAGGTCAGGAGTTTAAGACAAGCCTGCCCAACATAGGGAAACCTCATCTCTACTAAAAATACAAAAATTAGCTGGACATGGTGGCTCATGCCTGTAATCCCAGCTACTCGGGAGGCTGAGGCAGGAGAATCACTTGAATGCGGGAGATGGAGGTTCCAGTGAGCCAAGATCCTGCCACTGCACTCCAGCCTGGGCGACAGAGCAAGACGCTGTCTCAAAAAAAGAAAAAATAAAGAAAAGGAGATCCAGTACCACATCAACGGCAAACCAGTAGTATATTTTGAGACTAATAATAAGCCCTCATAAATTGAACCTCTTAAGAAGTAAACATGTCTTTCTGGCCTAAAGAAGCAAAACAGCTTCGGCTTTCCAGAAACTTTCAGTAGAACAACTAGGAGAGAGGTCAGAGAGAACTAACATTTAAGAACTGCAAAATATTAAGAATGAATATTTAATTTGAGTGTTGGTCAGAGTTAATGTCAATGTTTTTGGTGCCCAAGGCACTGACGGTCAGCTCAGCATCTAGTCAGCCCAAAGGCACTTTAAGTCTAATGCAGCCTCACTCGATACCACCTTATAGGTGATGTGGTGAGTCTAACAACGCTCAGTCTGGATTTTTCTCAGGCTCCATCCTCCTCAGTCTCACTTTGACAAAGCTCTTGAAAAAAGTTCAGCTTATCTGACTCCAACAGGGTGTTGAGTTTCTTGTGTCAGAGCTCTAGAAATAAGGAACTATTCTTAGCTGGGTTTACTTGGGAAATATTTAGCTGTGGTTGTTAGCTATTCTAGGAATGAGACTGGCTTTGGATGGAATCAGGTTGGCGCCTCCACTAGAAGAATGTCTGTTTGTTGAGGAAGAGAGCATGGGGATTGTAACTTCAGTTTGAATGTTTTAAACTATGTTGTGGGTAAATAGAAGTTCCTGCAACCCAGTTCCTCAGTATAATTCATCCATGGCTCTGTGCTTACTTACAAAAGGTGAGGCAAACTTGTAGTCAGCATGACCCCTAACTTCCATGTCGGTTGGTTACATTTACTGTCTTATCCACTAATGAAAGACAAGATTCTTAGGTGCAACAAAAGTCACTGAACTCCTGAAACATACCCTAAACATCTCTAGAAGCAGTTTGCCATAATTCCTGGCACTCAATATTGGCATCAGTGCATGGCCTACTCCAGTGTCTCAGAAGTCACAGATAAATAAATCCAATCAGAAAACCAGAGGGAGAGACTTTAAGAAGCAGGAGACAACCTTAGAGCTCAGTTGGCATCTGAAGGCAGGAAAATATGTAGGCAAACTGCCTAATTGACAAGTTGTAAACCAGGATTACAGATGCTGTAATACAACTGAATGGCTCATAGATTCGTGGAATGTCAGAATTCCAAAGGCAACTGGAGATGTGATGTTCAGTAAGAGTCAGTGATTATCCCACCAGACCCTGAGCAAAAGACCCGCATGAGAATTTCCTCACCAACGTGTCTCAGCACCTACCAGAGTATCTGGTACATAGTAGGTGTTCAATGTGTATTTGTTAAATACATGACAAACAAATGAGTAAATAAATTAATTAATTCAACAGCACTTGTTCCAGATGTCTGCTTTAAGGATGACAAACGCTCTATAGCATTAATAACAGACACTGCATGCTTGCTTTATCTCACAGCATTTGAAGTCTTAGATAACATAAAACTAATTTAAATGGTTTGCCTATTTTCTCACACTTCTAAAATCAAATTTTTAGTGTTCCTAAGCCCTGCAAAATGCTGAGATTGTGAAATCAGCTCCAGCAAGAAGTTATTAAAAAAAATATAATAACAGAGCCATGGGAATCTGTATGAATTTATAGGCACAAAGCCTGAAGTCAAGAGGATGTGTGACATGTTCACCAAATGTATGAATATTAATATAATACATATTATAATTAATTTAATATGTCCACTAATATTTAGATGCTATTATGCTACACAGGCATTTGATAATTCCTGACAACATAATTGACACCACCTTGACATTCATAAGAGAATGTTAAGCTTATAAAAAATTGTTAGTTGGTCAATGTTTATGTACTGTTCGTTTCTTTAAATCTGTCATAAAAGCAAGATGTCCTATAGGAAAAATAAGAATTATGAGGTGATTGAAAACAGAAATTGGGCGTTTTTAAACCTGCAAGTGAAATATATATCTCTATTTCAAAATCCAGGTTTTGACTTCATGTTCACTAACGAAAAAAGAGGGGAATTTTAGCAATTATCCAGATATTTCAAAAGGGGAAAGATATTTTTGCTATTCCACCAGAAATTTCATACAAAACTAAGGGCTGGCATGTTCCACATGACCTAGGCATAGCCCGTTTTCTTCTAAAAATTTTGTAGTTACATGTAATGAGTAATTTTTGTTCCATGGGAAAACTTAGTTTTATTGTGATTCACTGGTTAGCTATGGGTAACATTTATTATAAAATGGCTTATATTTTATTATATTAGTCATTGAAAATAAAAGAATATATAAAATAAATACGTTGATCTAGAGAGACAGAAGAAAAAGCATTGTTTATTCACCAAAATATTAAATAATAAACCCATATCTTTCACTCTAAATACAAATGAATCTGACTAGATACAAAACACCTATTCTACTCATGGTAACTGTCACATGGACTTTGAGAAATTAAACATCCACATGATGGGAGATAAGGCTGGCTTCATCCTGTTCTAAATCAAGTACCAGCTCATGGAAAAGCAATGAATCACTAGTTTTCTTTGAGTGAGGAAGAAACAGATTGTGTGTGTTAATTCATCTACTTAAAATGGAAATATTTTGAAGATTTTAAAAAGGAACTCTGGATTCCAACAAATAAATGCAGATTTGGGAGAGTCATTTATTAAAAAAAAAAATAGGTGTGTCTGCATTTTCCCTACTGATGACTGCAATCGATTAGGTAACATAATGGGCAAAACTTGTTAGTAGGATAGAACTGGAAACAAATTATTTTTCTGACAAGTTTTCTATTGGAGATATTAAGGAACAACTGATGTCTCTTGGAAAAAACTGAAGACAACACCCAGCTGTGGGTTTTCTTTGGTCTGATTTTCCCTGTTTTCCATGGCAAACAGGATTTACTTGAGGATGCCTGTCTCTGATTTGCCTGGCTGTTTTCCATTGGAGTCAGAGCTCCCTGTCTGGTGATGAGTTTGCTTTCTCACAAGTGGGGATGATACCCTGAGACCTAGGAGACCCGCTGCTCAAGGGCAGTGAGCATCCTAAACAGATGAACCAGAGAAAGTGAAAATGTTCTCCATAACCAAAAGCAAATGCAGAAAGCCAGGAGGAAAGAGAAAGTCTTGGTTCCAAGGACACAGACATTGGTTCTGAGAACATTTCCTGCCTTGTAAAGAGTATATCATGAAGAACACAATCTTTTTGTCTCAATGGGCATCTCATAAGGCCTACAAAGCAAGGCCCCAGAAAAACTGTATTAAGAAACAGTGCAGGAGCCTAATTCGTTTTCTATTTCGACAATCAAAAAAAAAAAAAAATGTGGCTGTTTGGTAAAACTCTCCTGACTACAGAGGAACCATCTGGGACTAATTATGATATCTAGCCTTATTTAAAACCGTCATTTCATTCTGTATTTTGAGTTCCTCTAATGTAGCTAATTAGGGTTTCTCCCAACCCTACTATAATCCCATATATATTATATTATGGGAGATATATATATATCTATATTTGGAGGCATACATTGGAGGAATATATATATATATTCCAAAGCTTTTGAAGAATTGTGCCAGGATTACTACTATTAGTAGCAAACAGTTAGAAAGTTTTGTGCATTTTTTTTTTAACTGAAAGTCATTTTCTAAGTTTTCTTCAACCGATAACAGTAATAGCTCCAGGACAAATTAGTGGCTTACATCATTGGAGCATCACATCTGGAGACCATGACTGCAGTGCACTCGTGTCTCTGTCAGCATGTGAGTTGCTTGCAATAGGACACGTTACTGATCCAGAATAAGCGTGGCCCCGCCCCTTCGGGTCTATAGAAAACTCCCAAGGGAGCCGTGAGACCATAAAGAGCTTACCTCCCCCCAAAAAGGTTAGAGACTAAACTACATTGAAGAAGCCCTTTCTCTTGCAGGCTACTGGCTAGAAGTAGATGGCTCTGTGGTAGCATCTCTCCCACTCAGCTATACTTCAAATCATTTTTTGAAAGAATATCTTTAAAGAGGCCTCAGAGTTTTCTGAAGTGCTTCTACTGCTTTCTTTCAATTGCTAACTAGAAACTGCATTTAGAAAGGAGATAACAGGAGTTTTGGGGGATCTCTCTTAAACCACAAGGAAAGGCAAGACACCCACTGAAAGAGTAGGGAAATTTTATCCTGGTTTATTACAGAGTAGTTTCCTTTTCCCACAAATAACTCTCGTCAACATGCTGAGAACCACCTCAGGACCATGACATTTGGGCATAGGTCTTTTGATTCCACCCTTCTTTCCTGCTGGCCATTTCCCTACCCCAGCGTGGGGCAGAGCCAGGCAGAAGAGAAAGAAGAACAACTTGACTGTGTGTGGATTTTCTGGCAAAAGTTTAGTGAAGGACAAGGTTCAACCTAATTTCTAAAATAAATTTTTCAAGTGTTATTGGTACAAACTCAGTCTGTTCCCCATTACCACAGAAAGCAAGAATTAACTATAATTTTGCTTCTATTTGATTCCCTGTAAGGACAAAACCACACTTTTAATGCCAACACATGCACAGTCTAACATTACAGTAAACGTTTTTCTGACGCATTTACAGATTGACACAAAGAGAGAGAGAGAGAAATAAACTAAAACATTTGGCTAGGGCTTAGTTACTTCATTGAGAATCAGTAATATTTCAGAAAGTGCTACAATGTAGAAATTATGAAATCCATTCTTTAAAGACCCTCAGGTTAGAGTCTGAATTACTAGAAAAAGAAAGAAATGCAAATTGTTTATTATTTTCACATGTACAGTAAATTCAAAAAATTGTACTTCTTTCGAGAACCATATGGGACGGGCTTTCTTTTCATCAGGAGTGGTTTTGCTTGTTATGCCAAGAGCTAAAAAGATGTTTTTAATAACCAAAGCCAGTTTGTTATACAATCTGTCTGGATTTAGCTTGTAAGAGAGATGAAGATCCCTTGGGCAGAAAATAGAGGGTGACGGGGGAGTTGCCTGAGATGATAGAAAAGTAGCGCAAAATAAACAAAGATGATGATAAAAGATGATTCCAAAGGTAATCACCTTAACTTGTGGTTGGTAGAACTCCTGCATAGTTCATTGAGGAACCATAGGAGGTGACTGGGGCTCCTTTTGTCAGTGTGATCATGCTCTTTATGGGGAGAGTGTAAAAATAAATTGTGTGCCAGCAAACATGTTTCTTAAATACCTAAGTTTGGTGCACGTGAGGAATTCACCCAACAACAGCCTCAGAGGATCTCAGAGAACATGACTCCTCTTTAAACACGGCTTTGGTCAAGGGGAAGGCCAGCACCCTGTCTCGGACTAGGAAAAAAGAGTTATGAGAAATGAGAATGATCTTGAGAGGGTCGCCCATGTGTGTTTCCCTAGACCAGAATTTCAAAAAAAGATACACCAAAAACAAGTACCGTAGCAGGATGAAGTTGTCATGGTCCATGATGAAACCAGAAAATTAAGGAAAGTATAGCGCATTTTTCATAAAATTAAACAAATTTGCATTAAGAGCTAGTCTTTTACTGTAAGGTATATCCTTCCTATATTTCTCAAGTTAGAATATGCTTTATTACATTAGAGTGAATCACGGGAAATTGCCAATATTCAACTGCTTTTGACCTACAAAAACAACAGTTTGCTAGCATTCAACCTAACATTAAATGATGATAATTGGATATGGGAGATTCTAATGACCTTATGTGGCAAAATATAGAGCTGGTAACCATATGTCAGTATCTAGATTGGTTTTGAAAGTTGTTTGGTCTATAAAATCCAGAAAAATAGTCATAAATATATATTGCCACTAAAGGGCATCTTAACCAGCAGACTTCTAGATTTTGATTGCAGTAAAATGAAACAACGCCCTCCCCTTCCCATGCCCCTGCCAAAAAAATAAAAGGAAGATAGACCCAGACACAAAACAGAATGTCATGGTCATTGTTGGAACCAGCTCTATAAGAAGGAGAGGGTATAATTCCTGCATCTTGGGACACCAGGAACACCAGGAAGACTTGAAACAGCCCTGAGCTAGGGTCTTTCCCATCCCCTGCCCCAGCCTGGTAGCTCAAGGGAAAAGGAATTTGCTGCTCACCCACATTCATTTCCTCCAATGGAAGGCAAAGAAGCTGATCGGCCACTAGACAGCAAAGGTAAAACTCTACTGGTGACTGGGTAGAAAAGAAGTTCCAGAAACTCAATATGGAAGGTTCTGCCAACAGTAGACAGGAAGAAAAGCAATCCAGCCCTCTGGTTCTTATAAAAGAGGATGATCCAATGCCAAGAGGAGGGCATTTTTATTGACCTTGCCAATCACTGCTCAGGCACACCTGACAGACCACAGTGGGCCAATGGGATTCCCTCTGAGTGGGAATTTGGATTTGTGGGAGGTGAGCGGGAAGGCCCTGCAGAGACTAAGGCTGCCATTGTAGAATGAGCACAATGAGCCTAGGTGCAGGCAGAGAGCTGCCGAGACCAGTTCGGTCGTGGAGTCCCTAACCCAGAGGTGCTAGAGGAATTAAAGACACACACACAGAAATATAGAGTGTGGAGTGGGAATGACTGGGACTGACAGCCTTCAGAGATGAAGCTACAAACAGAGTTTTACCCACATATTTATTGATGGCAAGTCAGTGATGAGCATTGTTTCTATAGATTATAGAGTAACTAAAGCAGGAAACAAAGGGATGGGCTCTGGCTAGTTATCTGCAGCAGGAACATGTCCTTAAGGCACAGATTGAGGCTCATGCTATTGTTTATGGTTCAGGAACGCCTTAAGCAGTTTTCCGCCCTGGGTGGGCCAGGTGTTCCTTGCCCTCATTCCGGTAAACCAACAAAATTCAGCGTGGGCGTCATAGCCATCATGAGCTTGTCACAGTGCTGCAGAGATTTTGTTTATGGCCAGATTTGGGGCCTGTTTATGGCCAGATTTCGGGGCCTGTTCCCCACAGAGAGCTGAAGAGAGGAAGCAAACATGCAAAAGCCATGAGAGATCGTATGCCAAAGAGAAATAGATGGGAAGACAACAAGGCAGAGAAAGTAGCGCCCTTCATTATTCCAAATCCACGTCCAGCCACTCAAGAAGACCTAGCTGGGTCTTGGGATCCAGACCTTGAGATCCATGAGATAGCCTGAGACTAATTTTTCTTTACATAAGTGAGCTGGAAGACGTGGGGGAGGGGGTGTCTTAATTTTACAAACAAAAGATCCTTGCTAAATTATAAGTTTGTAAGTGATCTTTAATATTCAGCAGGAGAAGAAATGAGATTATAAGTAGAACTGGCCAAAAGTTATAGCAATCTGACTCCCATAACCAGGCTTCATGAATCTGAGAGTTAAGGGATGGAAATAGGAGTAACCCTCTCACTAGTACCCCTGATGATTCACTAGCAAATCATCAAAAGTTTGCTTCCCATACTTGCAACTTTCAGCTTGGCTGGTTTTGATTTCTTAGTTACAAAGAAAGAGGAATGCTTCCACCAAGAGACAAAACAACAATTCCATTCAACTGGAAGTTGAGATTGCCACATAGTCACGTTAGAGTCCTTACACCTGTGAATCTACCGGCAAAGAAGTTATGCCAGTAGTTCCCAACTGGGAATGGATTTTGTCTCCCAGGGGACATTTGTCTCCCAGTGGTCATCACAACTGGAGGAGGGGATGCTCCTAGGTATTATGTATCTAGTGGTAGAGGTCAAGGATGCTGCTAAATATCCTACTATGCACAGGATGTCCTTGCCCTCCTCCACTTTACATCCCTTCCCTCCCTTCCAAAAGGCCTGCCGTGCAGACATCAAATTCTAGTGTAAGACATGAAGATAGGTTAACAGAGACTATTTAACCAGCTACTACAATTGTGTATAATGTTAAATCTCTATTCAAAAATGAATATGTATAGTTCAGCCATTGTGGTAAGCAATTTGGAGATTTCTCAAAGAACTACGAGTTGAACTATCATTTGACCCAGGAAATGGGCATACACCCAATGGAAAATAAATTGTTCTACCAAAAAGACACCTGCACTTGTATATTCATCACAGCACTATCACAATAGCAAAAACATGTAATCAACCTAGGCATCTATCAATGGTGAACTGAATAAAGAAAATGTGGTACATATATGCCATGGGATACTACATAGCCATACAAAAGAATGAAGCCACTTCCTTTGCAGCAACATGGATGCAGCTGGACACCATTATCCTAAAGGAATTCATGCAGGAACCAAAAACCAAATACCACATGTTCTCACTTATAAGTGGGAGCTAAACAAGGACACAAAGATGAGAACAGTAGACAGTGGTGACTACTGCGGGGGAGGGGAATGAGGGTTCAAAGACTAACAGATAACTATGCATTATGCTAACTACCTGGGTGGCGGGACCATTCATACATCAAACCCCATGACATGCAATTTACACATGTAACAAACCTGCACATGTGCTCCCTGAATCTAAGATAAAAGTTGATATAAAAAATAATGCGCGCGCGCGCACACACACACACACACACACACACACACACACACACACACACACTCTTATACAGGCTCCTTCCATGGACCCGGAAGGGTTCCTAGCATTATGGTCTCTTGATTGTATGTTTTTGGAAAAATCTTAAAAATAAGCTATTTTGAACACAGTCAGTCAAGTTTCAAAATTATTTTGAACACAATCAGTCAACTTTCAAAATTTGTAACTAGCTGTGATTTGTTTTCTCTTTCTTAACAGAGAATCACCTTCATACCTAGTTTATACTCGTAATTTCATACTCATTCTCCTAGAGAGGGCCTTCTATAGGAAGGAAAATAGTCTATGCTTCAAAATCTGGCCCTGAAGAGCTTTAACTGCACTTGAGGTCAGTTCTGAGCTCATACCCCAGAAAACAAATCAAATGACCCTTTTACAACTGTGGGATGAAATAGACGCAAACTACAGAGGAATGAAGAAAGTCAGAAAGTCCTGAGTTCTAACCTCAGGCATTTAAACATGAAGTGAATTCCACCAATTTAGTCTTCATTATAGTTTGTATAAAGAAAATACCACTGTAAGAAGGGCTGTCCTGGAAAATCAGGTTCAGTCTCAGAATATGCACACCCTCAACAAGAAGAGGGATGCAGCTGAGGGTACTAGGAGCTCAAGAAGGAAGATGAATTAAGGCTAAAACATCAAAATCTTCATCAGTGCATTTCTCTGGACCCTGGACCTTCCCAAAGAGCAAGGAAATTACTAACATGTAAAGAGAGTCTCAGATCTTATTGGAATGATTCATTGAGGTGGAAATGGAAAGTGCCTTGTTTGAGGAGAACATTGAGACACTGAGTAGGTTTCTAAGTTCAATGTCACACATAAATGTGACAACAAAATTTTATGGCCAGAGATGGGTTTTGCTCAGAATTGATGTCATTGCTGGCTAAAGATGAACATTTTGGGAAACACTTTATCACTTTAAAATACTTGGAAATAAAATTTAGCTCCTTAACCAAAAACTGCAATAATATGCATTCTACAGCCAAGTATTTTACAAAAAAAAAAAATTCTTCACATTTCTAAGTTTTTCTGTGACAACTTTTATACTGAAGAAATAATATGTATCCTTCATGACCTAAATGTACAGATATTTTAGACATATTTTATTTTTTAACATTGTAAAACCATTTTTATCTCAGATCTAAAACAGGATGAATGGATGGATGGATGGATGGATGGATGGATGGATGGATGGATGGATGGAGAGAAGGGAAGGGTTTGACAGATGAAGAGTTGTTATTCTAAACCTGGCTGCAGTTCGGCAAGAAAAAAAACTTTCTCATGATGGAGAAAGGCTCTTTTCTTTAAGAACAATTCCATACTGAGCATGTTGGTTGTGAAAGGTGAGATTCTTAGAGTTCAACCTACATAACAGAGTTCCAATAAAGAAGAATCAAAGCGTTCGACATGATAAAGAAAGAGGATTTGCAAGCCTCTTGACGGTGGGCTGGGAAGAGAAGGTTTTTAGGTCTCTGAGACTGGGGGGATGCATAAAGAATTTGGGGAAAGAAAAAGAGAGGTCCTCAAGAGGGTGAAAGTTCAGGGCCGAGAGATGAGTATGGCCAGTGAGAAGTTCTCTGAGAGGGATTAGCATTAAATGTCCACGAAAAGAGAATTGGGAATGATTTCCTGCCTTAGGCCATAATTATTCTATTAATTCCCCAATGTTTAGGAAAATCGGTGATACTCATGCCAACGTCAGGCAGCTGCTCTCATAACTGAGAGCCAGGGGAGAAGGTGAAGCCACCAGCGAAGTAACTGAGAACCACCAGAGGCAGGAAATCAGAACCAGAAGGCACAGTGAGAATGTGAGTCACCGCCACGCACACCCGGCCCACCCTCCTGCTGATGCCCAGCTACGATGGGGAGCAGACTTATTTCTCACATGAAAGGGGCTCAAGCCACTTTATAGGAGAGTAAACTAAAGGTTGACACAGAAGGTCAGAGGATTTGGGAACATCTGGGTAGCCAGCATCAGAGTTACATGTGTTGCAAATATAACAACTAATTTGATCACCTACATTTGCCCTATTTTTCCTTAATAAACATTTCAGAAGGTTCAAACCGCATTTTAAATTCCAATTCTTTGGAACTAGAGGTTTTGCTCTGGACCATTTGGTTCCTATAAAATGTTGTTGATCTCAGGAGCTAACAGCATCACACAGAAACACTGCAAGTTCTATCACACTGAAAGAAATATGAAATAAAGGCAGGTCGTCTCAATGAGTTACACAGAAATGTTGGGTCGATTCATTCATCATGACCTTGAGGTATGAGGGCGGAGAAGGCACAGGCAGGGACACAGGCAGAAGGACGGCTGCTCAGTATGCTGCCTAGAAGATTGTGAGCCTTCTATGTCTCCTCTGAGGAAGGGCAAGTGGCTGTTCCTCACCCGCCCCTAAGAAGGGGATCCTGTAACACCCTGGTTCCTCTGAGGACCTAGCTCCACCAATTTTCTTCCGTCTCTAGTATATATTTGTTTAACCTTCCCCTGTTCCCCAGTTCCTCCAACCAGCACACGGGCTCCCAACTGCAGAGGCAGGCAGCCTGGTGGGGTGCAACACCGTGTGGCTTGTTAGCACTGATTTCTCACACTGTTTATATAGAGAGTATTCCAGAGCTGCTCTGTAATATCACTCTCATATTCCGCAATGCTTTTTTGAGTAAGAAAGCTCTAGTTTGCTATCTGAGAATTGTCCATAGCCCACAGCCTATCTCAGTTACCCATGGACATTTATGCACCAGGGATCTCAAAGGAACAGAATGCTGTAAAGCCCGAAAATTGGGATACAGGGTAACAATGTGTGGGCATTCTGCGGGAGTGTATTACACATGTGAACCGCATTATTCATAATGTTGCAGCAGGCAAAACAAACACCTCATCACTAATGCCTTACCCTACGATATGCTCAAGTTTCTTCCATCTTATTAAAATCTTATTAGAATGATTGCCTTAAATCCTTTCCGAAAAACTCTGAAACTGCTAGATATAAAACAAAGCAACAAATAAATTTTAGTGTCTAAACCCCTGTGTAAGTCCGTTTCCAATAGGAAACAGATGGCACCCTCAAATTAGGACAATTTAAGTGGGGTTTAGTTAAACAAGAACCTTTTATAAGGGTCCCAGTAGGGTACAGGAGAACCACAAGGGAGAGTGTAGTGACCTGGGGCTAGTAGCAATGGAGTAACCATCCCTGAGTCAAAAGCAACAAGGGAAGAAGTCACTGAAACACAGAAGGAGAGAATGTGGAGGGGGCTGTCTTGAAAGGAGCAGTGAACGTCAGAGAAGGGATGAAACCCAGTCGAAAGCATTCCCTCTGGGAGATCCCCAGGGGATAAATATCCTGAGCTCCCTCTACTCGCTCTTTTCCATGAAGTGTGATGTTCATCAAGGACTTCCTTTTGGGCAAATGCCAGAAATAAACACTCCTTAGTTCTTTTCTCACTTGCTCTCTCTCCGGCATTTGACATGGTTTCTACTTCCCTCATCTTGAAAGCTTGTTTTTCTTTGATTTCTGGGACACTACTCTTTCTTGGTTTGCTCTCTTCCTCTCTGATTTCTCCTACTCTAAATCTACAGATTGGTCTTTCTCGTCCTACTCCATAAATGATAGTGTCCCCAGGGGTCTGTTATCAACCTATCCTTTCTTCTCAGGTGATCTCATTTATTTCTTCACCAATACCACCTAGTTTTCAACTTTCCCCATAGGCCCATTACTACCTGTCTTCATTTGGGTTTCCCTAGAAGTAGATCCTGAAACAGGGATGTAGATGCAAATAGTTTGTTTTGGCAATGATACTTGGAAACGCCATTAGGGGAGTGGGGAAGGGAGACAGGGAAGAGGAAGGAGCCCATAAAGTAAACATTATTAAGCAAGATTCCACAATGGGTGAAAGGGCTTAGTCCTTCTGGGAAGCTCCAGGGAACAGCATAAAACATACTCTAGAGTTTTCCCAGGCAAAGAACAAATGAACTGTGGCGTTTGTACACAATCCCCAAGTCATTGGTTGAGGGCTACTCCCAGAAAGCATTAATTCCTTACCCCTTCCAGCCTGCCATGACCATAGGTAGAGAAGCCCCTGAGGACAGTTGTTGGCAATGGAAAGATGTGCCAGAACACACCAAAATGGTAAGTGCCAAAGCAATGTGGGTGGAACACTGACAGCATCTGCTACATTTCTAAATTTCTGTTTCTGGTCCAGATCTCTCTCTTTGTCCCCAGATCCACACGACCAACTGCCTACTTAGGCCTCTACTGTGAGACTGCAGGGGCCACCCACTCCCACCTTCACCTGTTTTCTCACTGATTGCAGAGCCTGACACCACCATCCTCACAACGCCAAATCAGACACCTACCATTCATTTGTGATTTGCTAATTGGTTACCAACCTCCTAACACCACTTTTAGCTTCTATCTTCCATCACTCTGTTAGTTCAGGTCCTAATATTTTTTGCCTAAGCTGTTGCAATAATCTCCTAATCAGCACTTCTCTCCCTGTTCTATTCACATTTCCACACCATGTAATCATCTTGCTCGAAATCCTCTAAAATCCTCTTAAGGGCCTCTCAATTACCTCAAGTCAAGATTCTAAGTCTTTAGGTGAATGCAAAGATCTGGTCTCTCTCTTCATCTCCAGCTTCTCCTTCTCAACTCCTCTAAACACATTCTATCTACCTACCCACACACATGTGTTCATAGTTCTCCACACATGACAGAGCCTAGACTTTGCATATGTGTTTCCTTCTGCTGTGCTTTCATCTTGCCTTCAACTCCAACTTGTGTCAAACATCACTTTTTTGTCACTTTGTTCCAGATCTCCAAGGAGACAGCTCTTAGGCTGTGTTTCTGCAGCACTAACAATTACTGAGCAATAATCACATATCTAATGGGTTTATAGTAAAGGTATTCATGTGAATAGTGTAGGTTCTTTACCTGAAGATCAGAACATACCAGAAGTGATCCAAAAAGATGAAGACCTGATGGATAAGCATACAACTGCTCATAATAATACTCAACATCAGACAAAAAGACATCTTAAGATACCTCTTTCTCACTCGAGGGATTCCAGTTATGAGCAGACTCAGCTCTGGGAACCTACCATGATGGTTCAAGTACGGCTTTTTATACCAGATCTAGATTCTATCATCAACATTGTTATTATGTGGATCAAAGGGCACACCAGTGGATTGCCCAGCCACAGATGTCAAAGACCAATTTACCATTAACAAAGATAATCTAATCTGATTAACACTCCTGCCCATCAGCCTTCTAAGGTGACTGGGCTGCTACTCACCCTCTACCACTCCAGGGTCTCAGCATCCCTATGGAAACTAAGCATTCTGTTTCAAAGGTAACATCTACCTCCACTCTAGCCTACAGAGGACAGCCACCAGGGCACTTTTCAAAAGTGCTGATGCCACATTCCCAATGTGTTTATCAGTGCTATGACAAAGGGAGTGTCCTCTGGGCCTTTACAGAGAGAAATAGTTACAGGGAGGGAAAGCAGTTCATGCATGATAAATCCATTCCTACATCCCAATCATTTAAGTTACTGCATTTCTCTTCTTTCTCTAACACTAAGAAATGACTGATCCCTCTACTTCATTTAGTGTGTGCCACTGTTGAATCTAGGTTTTAATCAACAAACTGAGAAAACTGTTAGGAACACTTCCAGCCGCTCAAACCAGCATATTTAATCCAAAATCTCTGGTGAGAGAACCCATATCCAAAAAATTCATCCCAGTCTAAAATTATACAGCTCATTCCCTGGGCTAGCACCTCCAGAATCCATTACCACACATAATCTCCCAAATCTTTTGTGGCATAAGTTAGCAAAACTATTTTTGCAATTTGATTATCACAGATTTGACTTTACAATTGGTTCCCTGGTATATGCCAGAATGTGACTCTAATTGCCTAAAGGCAATGAGGAAAATTGACACCCCCTGGCAAGACAACTATTTCTGGTGAGGTCATCACAGTGTCTTCAAGCAAGGCAGGAATGGCTTTGTCTCTCAGGCGTTGCTTCTACTAACAGGAAAAAATAGTGGAATTTGGGAGCTTAATATTCCTAAAAATTTAAATCCTCCCAAAAGTCACTATTTCTATTCTCAACGTTCCCCTCTTTTTTTATTTTTATTTTATTTTTGAGACAGGATCTCACTGTGTCACTCAGGCTGGAATGCAGTGGCACAATCGTAGCTTACCACAGCCTCAAATTTCTGAACTCAAGTAATCCTCCAGCCTCGGCCTCCTGAGTAGCTAGGACTATCGCTCATGCCACCATGCCCAGCTAATATTTTTGTTGTTGTTTTTAGAGACAGGATCTTGCTGTGTTGCCTAGGCTGATCTCGAACTCCTGGGCACAAGTGATCCTCCTGCCTCACCCTACCAAAACACTGGGATTAAAGGCATAAGCCACTGTGTCTGGCCTATTTTATTATTTCTAGAGACAAGGTCTCACTCTGTCACTCAGACTGGAATGAAGTGACATGATCATAGCCCACAGCAACCTCAAACTGCTGGGCTCAAGCAATGCTCCTGCTTTAGCCTCTTAAGTAACTAGAACTACAGGTGCACGACAGTACCCTTACCTAATTTTTAAAAAAATTTTTTTGAACTCCTGGCATCAAGCAATCCTCCTGCCTTGGCTTCCCAAAGTGCTGAGGTTACAGGCATGAGCCACTGCTCTTAGCCTGTCAGAGTTCTTCTGTTTTGTGATCATTATGCTCGTGTTCGTATAAGAGATCCAGCAAAGCTATGAATTTCACCTGCAATGCAGGTAAGCAGTTTGCAGGATCTGACCTGTGTCTGATTTTCTACCATGCTGGCCCTTTGACAAGAGGTAAGGGATCCCTTTAGATCAGTCTTAGAAACTTCCCAGACTGTAAGCCATTGGGCACAGTTAGAAAGAGCCAGCCAAACCTGCAGGTATCATCCATACTCATGGTGACTATCTATCCCAGTTTCCTTGGCACCATCCCATTTATGTCTGCTATCTGAGAATTGTTAACCACACTCATTTTCTCTTTCAAAAGTGTCCTAGTTTGAGCAATACATTATGTTTACCCTTCACGTGCCTGTAACCGAGCAAACAACCACTTATAACACCAGTGGATGCTCAAGCGAACCACAGTAAAAATCTGTTTGATTACTGAATACCATTCTCTAAGGCTGACAGTTTCCACTGGTTTAAAGCCAAATGGAGTTGGATAATCAATCACAGATTCGCATTTTCTTGAGTCTGTTCCCTGCAATCCTCTTGGTACTAACAACTACATAAATCAGGATTCTTCATTGCAGACTACAGAATCAACTCTGTTATTAAAACAGAAAGAAATTTACTATAAAGTATGGGATCTTACAGAATTCTGAGAGGGCCAGAACCAAACGTACATTCATAGCCAAGAAAATTGCAGCCAAAATAAATGCCCAACATGAGACTGTCCCATCAGAAAACTCGCTGTCATTATCATCTACTGCTTGCCACCTAGGATGGGACTAGACAGCAGACCCATCATGACAGCTGCCCAGAAGATTCTCTTGCTCTGTGTGTGACCCTCCACTGCACATGGTTTCCGTCTGCATTCTAAGTTTTGTGTAGGAATATCTTCTTGTAGAACCTAGGTCCTGTACCGAACCCTAGCTGGGAAAATGCAATGTCATCTTTATATTTAAGATCTCTTTAAGACAGAAGGCATATTATTAGAGACGCTTTGGTGAGGATGAAGAGTGAATCAATCTTCAGTATCTGCCAAGAGCTGAAAAGGATGCTGAGGAATGCATATGAAAGACAGTGACAGTAAGAACATCAGTGGTAGCTCTAGAATTTCTATTAAGGAGGCATTTAGAGGACACTATCTCATTGGAAGGAAGATCAGGGGATATGTCTCAAAGCTGTGTTTGCATAGCAAGCACACTGTTATTGCTTCGCTCTATTGTTTATTCCAAGTGGACCTATGAGAGCTCAAAGAGGTCTAAATCAGACAAATGAGACAACGCTGGCACCTTGACCAGATGGAAAGGTAAAATATGGCCAAGACTATTACCCCTACTTCACAGATGGAGCTGTACTGCTTCTGAACAGCAAAGTAAAGGACAAGAAGGTCCTTAAATAAAGTGCTCTGCCACATGGACTGGAGTCCTCCCTCAACATTTCTGTGAAAGAGAAAAAGACTATTTTTAAAACAAAATTGGGACATAATATCTAGAAATGCAAATTATGTTACAAAATAGTTTAAATTATGAACCTCCAGATAATCTTGGGTTTATTATTTCTATAATTATCACATCCAAACTGGCACAGGCAAGGAGGACCGAGTGTGTTTTCCTTTCTCTGTGTTGCCAATCTTTCTCTCTCTCTCCCTCCATCTCTCCCTCCCTTCCTCCCCTCCTCCTCTTCCTTCTTCTTTTTCTTTCTCTCTCTCTCTTTCTCTTTCTTTTTCCCTACTTGAAATACTCCTTTGTTTTCAGGGTACTTTGAGGCAACTAACAGTCATATTTGTCTTTGTGGGGTCCCTGAGATGCCTTTTTTCATTGCCCCAAGTCTACCTATGTAGGCCAGAGGATGGTTCAAAAAGAATTCATTATATATTTCCTTTTTCTGTTTTTTCTTTTTTTTTTTTCTTTTGTAATCAATCCATTTGGTGAAAATCTGTAATTCACAAGTCAAATAGCGTAGAACAGAAACAACTTTCGGAGCCCACTGTGGATGTGGTGGGGGCCAGCCTGTGCTGCTAAACATAGATTTTGCTGATCTGTTGGCTTCTCAGTTCATAGCATGCAGCCCCCTGGCTCCTCAGCAGCTCCTTCTCGTCAGCTGTGTCTCGAGCTTTCAGCTGCGGGAAGTGGGCAGGAGAGGTGATGAGATCGTAGTGCTGGGCCAGATACCGCAGGTAGATGAGCATGTGCAAGGCGTAGGCCAACACCAGCAGCAGGATCAGGGACGTTGCCAGGCCAATCAGAATAGCTGGCGAGAAGGAGGAGGCGCAGTCTTGGGCCTTTGTAAATCATGCCCCCTTGATGGCAAAACCTTGGATCTGCAGGAGAAAGGCAGGAGCTGAAGTGATACATCCCTTCTCTCCTAGGATCTACTTCCCAGTTGGGCTGGCAGTTCTGGCCCCTAGGTAGCCAAATTTCATATACTGTCGCCCTATTTGCTGAATAATTTAACCACACGATTTGACAAATGTGATTGTGCTTATGGGGACAGTGCAACTCAATCTTAAAACAGGACTGACCCAGAAATTCTGGGATGTATGGTTGTCATAACTAGGAGGCTCATGAAATTCAAGACTGAAATAAAACCTTGATTTCAAGGCTCTGCAAGAAAACCTCTTTTAATCTGATCCTTAGAAATATTCCGGTTCATGGAAAAACCACAACTGCTGTGTTGTCTCTAAAATCCAAAGCACACTCAAAATTTTATAAGGCTATTATAAGTTTCACAAAGATTTTAAGTCTCCATTCCTCTGCCTTTGATTCTATTGACAGGAATGAGGAAGAGTCTTTGAAGGGGGGATGTCATGATCCTTAATGAGGTAAAAGATAAATAATAATCATAAAAGCTAACACTTATCAAAGGTTTTTGTGTACCATAAACTGCCTTAATTTTTTCAGTATGCAAAGAGCCTATGAGTAAATTACTATTTCATTCCTACTTTATGGATGAGGAAACTGAGGCACAGAAAAATTAAGTAACTTGCCTAGAGTCACACAACAGTAAATGTTGTGATGGTGTAATTGAAACCTGGGCAGTGGGCGTCAGACTCGCACTCCATAGCTCCTGGTGGGTTCTCTCTCTTCCTCCTCCCTACCCTCTCTCTCTATTGGTTTTACCATACAGACTTCGTCCCATTTCTGGATCCCTCCTTGCATCCTACCCATTACTTTTAATGGCAAAAACCGCAATCACTTTTGCACCAACCAAATAGAAAGAAAAGCTTTCCATTATGTGCAGATGAAATGGTATCATTACTTGAAAGAAAGAGAGGTTCAAATTGAGAACTGGCACTGATATCTAATGCTGTCAAAATGAAACAGGGCTACAAAGCAATTACTTTAAAACAAGAGCCATCGCTTGTGGAAGACAGCCCCTTGTCTAGCTGGCTTTAAAAGTATGACCCTACACAGCGTTGCCTCATTCAGACACCTACTCGGTTTTTAAAGAGTACATCAGACGACTGAACTATCCATGAGTGCTTTACTGAAAATTCACTTTGATGGCTTAAGTGAGCACTTTGGCATTGTCCCGTGTGTGTTAGAATTATTGAGGCCGCCCATCACTCCATAGACGCAAGGGGCCTTGCTCGCCCAACTGTCTGTGCTCTTGATTGAACCCAAAGCAGCTTCTGAAGGAGACTCTTGTTCTAGCTTTGGGGATCCCTGCCCCGCCCCTCCTGTGAAGAGGCAGAGTGACCTTCTCTTTAGACTGGTGCCTGAAGAGTCGAGCTCCGCCATGACAAAAGACGACCTCACTTGATTCTGCAACTCCAGCCAAGGAGAATGTCCTCAGGTTGACTGACACTTAATTCTTTTTTTTTTTTTTTTTTTTTTTTTTTTTTTTTTGAGACAGAGTTTTGCTCTTGTCGCCCAGGCTGGCGTGCAATGGCAGGATTTCAGCTTACTGCAACCTCCACTTTCAGGGCTCAAGCGATTCTCCTGCCTCAGCCTCCCAAGTAGCTGGGATTACAGACGCTTGCCACCATGCCCAGCTAAATTTTGTATTTTTAGTAGAGGCAGGGTTTCACCATGTTGGCCAGGCTAGTCTCAAACTCCTGACCTCAGGTGATCCACCCATCTCGGCCTCCTAAAGTGCTGGGATTACAAGCATGAGCCACCACACCCGGCCAACTGCCACTTAATTCTTAACAAGACTTGGTTGAGAACAGTAAGTGTGGAGAATGCCTGATACATGTCCACCCATTTCCTGGACTAGAGGTTATACAGACATGCTGTTTCTAGCCCACAGGTGAGTTTTGTTTGACGCAGTGCTCAGAATATCCTGAAAATTTCCTGTGAGAATCCACCAATCTAGCTTCTATTGAAAAGATTCAGCAACACCAGCCCTGCATTCCTACAAAGCAAAAATAAGCACGGTTGAATTTGTAAAATGCTCACTGTGATGAAGGCTACCCTTTGCCACAGTCCCAGCCCAAATCACCAGTTACCCAAGGTACTTGAGTTTGCCACACCAGCCACATCGCTCTATACTCTATTCCCACCATAAGCCAGGCCAGCAGAGCTGCGCATGTGGACAGCAGCCTTTTGTACACATACCTCAGCCACCATCACCACCACCTCCTCTCCACTGGACTGAATTTGTGTTCTGCCATCTCTTCACATGAAGGGGGTTTCAACAAGGCCCACCTGTCCCCCTGAAAGCCGTGTTTATGGTACGAATGCTCATAAGGATGTATACATCTCACACCACCAAGGATGAATGTGCTCATCCCAAGCACACTGGCAGCAGTCTTAGGGACCCTGTGAACATGTAACTGAGTGTTTCTCATACTGCCTGCTTCAGAACTTCAGAGCCAAATTCCTGTGCCGCCTCCAGTCAGTGCAGACAAATGGTCTCGTGGTTTTGTATATTAACCTCACTGGTGGCTCTAACTGACATTTTCTTCCTTTGTTTTTCTCTGCGCCCACGTCTTTGCTAAATTTTTTGTTTTAATTGTTTATTATAAAATATATATAATATAAAATTTATCATCTAACCATGTTAAGTGTATACAGTTCAGGGCTATTAAGTACATTCACATTGTTGTGCAACCATTGCTGCCGTCCATCTCCAGAACATTTTCACATCTTGCAATACTGAAACATTACTCCCATTAAATACTAACTGCCCATTCCCTCCTCCCTTCAGTCCCTGGCAACTACTATTCTACTTTCCATCTTGGGGTTTGACAACTGTAAGTACCTCATATAAGTGAAATGATGCAATATTTGTTCTGTTGTGGCTGGCTTATTCCACTTAGCATAATGTCTTCAACGTTCATTTATGTTGTAGCATGTATCCAAATTTCCTTCCTCTTTTTAAATTTAATTTTTTTGAGGCATCTGTCACTCAGGTTGGAGTGCAGTGGTAGAATCTTGGCTCACCGAAGCCTCCACCTCCTGGGCTCAAGCAATCCTCCCACCTCAGCCTCCCAAGTAGCTGGGACTACAGGTGATACCACTATGCCCCCAGTTGATTTATTTTTTAAAAATTGTTTGTAGAGATGGGGGTCTCACTATGTTGCCTAGGCTGGTCTCAAACTCCTGGGCTCAAGAGTGATCCTCCTGCCTCAGCCTCCCTAAGTGCTGGGTTTAAAGGCATGAGCCACCACTCCCAAATTTTCTTCATTTTTAATGCTGAATAATATTCCACTGTACATATACACTAGGTTTGTCGATCCATTCGTCCATTGATAGACATTTGGGTTGCTTGTACCTTTTGGTTATTGTGAATAATGCTGCCATGAACATAGGTATAAACATAGGTGAAAGCTGTTCAAGTCCCTGCTTTCAATTATTTGGAGTACAGAGCCAGAAGCAGAGTTGCTGGATCCCTTGGTGATTGTATGTTTAACTTCTTGAGGAAACTCCATATTATTTGCCACAGCATCCACACCATTTTACATTCCCAACAGCAATGCACAAGAGTTCCAACTTCTCCCTGGCCTTGCCAACACTTATTATTTTCTGTTTGTTTGTTGTTGTTTATAATAGCCATCCTAATGGCCATGAAATGATTTGCCTATTTTTGAAAGTAATTTTTCATAAGTAGTATTTCCATAAGTCAACTAAGTCATTTCCCGAACAAGTTAGAAGTATAAATCAATCAATTCCCCTGGTCTAATTAGGCAAAATTATTTGTAAAATATTCCTTGTTGTCATTGTATCCTCACTGCCATTTCTGTATATGTATATATATACACACACATACACACATGTATAAACATACACATACATAATATATATTAATATTTATAAACATTTTATACATACACACACAAAAGAATCCTTGGAACCAAACTGTCCAGAATTTGAGTCGTGCCTCTACCATTAACTCTATCAGTTATACTCCTTAGAAAAATTATGTGATTATCAGAGATTCAGTCACCTCATTCATAAAAGGACCTTGCAGCATTATGGTAAGTTCTGAAGACAAAGTACATAAAATAACCACAGCACCAACACACACGGGACACTCACATGTAGCAATTATTGTTAGTCCACGCCTGGCGCACTACTGAGTGTTTCTACATACCTTAGGCCACGTATTCCTTACATTAACAAAGATAGGTGAGAAATTGAGAGAGGTTAAGTAACTTGCCCTGGTGACTGAGCAGTAATTTGAAACCAGGTCTGTCTGACTCCAAAATGTGAGCTACTTCCCTACCCCAAACTGCCTTTCATCCACACCACACTTCTCTACAGAAGCTTGGGAAGGATGGAAGGGAAGAATATGCACATATGCGAATGCCCATATATATCTGGAAAAGGTTGGAATGTGCCCACGAGAGGTACATGCAAAGCCCTGCCTACTATTTCAGGGAGTGGCAGGAACAAGCTAAGCTTCATTCACAGGTAAACAGGATAGAGGAACTTGACAGAATGTCTCTCAACCTAAGATTCTGGTAGTGAAAAGGAATCTCTTACACCCCATTCCTTTCTCCAAATACCTTCAAGAAGATCTTTGGGATATTTTTGACTCCCCGCTGAGTCCCTTCCTACTAACTGCCAAAGCTGTCACTCACACTGCAGATATACTTCTTATCTTCCCTGATAGGATCACTGTGCCACTCCCTGAAGGAAATAAAATAATTGTCCACCAATGTCTCTCCCCAGAAGGGCCTCTCATTGCAGGAAGTGTCAGGCCCTGGCTTCACCCACAGCTTCGCTAGGGCTTAGATGGCTGGCATTCCTCACTGATAATTATTAGTGCTGGATAAAGCTGAATGCAAAAGCAAGCCCTGGGTAGGGGGTGGGGGGTACAGGGAGATAAAATTCTCTATCCTATTCCATTTCATACCTTAAAAGGCAAAGGAAAAAACCCACCAATATTCTTTTAAAGGCATCTACTTCTCTTTTCCTTGAGCATCTAGGTTTGTTTCAGGTGTTTTTAAACAAACATTGAGCTCCTTTGGTACCAAAAACGCAGGTGCATTGAGCATAGATTTTAGTTTATTACCTGGAAATCAATAAGAGTGACCTCCCACAGGCTCGACCCATCATCCGTGTCGCTGGGCAGCAAGAGGGCCTGGTCCCGCGGCAGGTTGCCCACGCATTGGCAGCGGTAGGAGTAACCAGAGGGAGCATGTATGCCAGTTGGGTTAAAGACTGCTTGGATTGAATTGTTGGAAACGATCTCGACTCGGCGCAAAGTAAACCAGCTCTGGATGGACAACTTGTTGTAATTGGTAAGGATGAATCTGAAAATGGTTATAAAATCAGCATTACTCCTAAAGAACTGTTCCCACATTTACCGACGCAAGGCATCATCTATGAACAGTACAATGGCGCCCTCTTTTGTCAGGCAGCACAACGGGCTTGGGGAGAGGCTTCACTTTTGTTGCAGAGCCTCCCCTGGATGGATGGGAAAGAGAAAGTGACAGGGCAGTCCCCAAAGTGGACAGTGCAAATTCCTACGAAAGAAAAAAACACAAAGTTTAGGTTTGTTTGTTTTGTTTTTGCTTTTTCAGAATCAACACTTGATTATGGGTTTATTCATCAAAAAATTTGAGAAAAACTTAAATGGACATCAATGAAGAATTTGCTAAATTATGGTTTAAAATAATGGTAATAGCTCTCTTGATAGCTTCTGTGTTATGTATGTGTATTGTGTTTAACCTGCACTACAACACTATGTGATAGATAATATCCTTATTCTAATTTCACAGGCAAGGAATCTAAAACACAAAGGGCTTGAATAAGCTCACTGGGAGAGTAAGTGTCAGAGCTGGGCTTCAAATCCAATCTTAACTCTTTCGGAATGGACTGTTTTCCAGCCATGAAAAAAGTCATAATTTACCTGTCATTATCATTTTATTTCAATTTTTTTAAAAATATGTGACTGCATAGAAAAAAATGTCTGGAAGGATAGAGATTAAAACATTAGTAGTGATTGCAAATGGTGTTTAGATTATTGATGATTTTCATTTTCTTCTTTCTATAGCTCAGTATTTTCTGATTTTTCTGTTTTCATTAGTTTTTCTTGTCTCTGTTTGGCTCCTTTGCAAGAAGACACTAAGACAAGGGTGTGAATATAAGAAATATTCAGAGGAGTTCAGTCATTCAAAATATGTAAAATGGAGAGAAAAGAAACGACAGAGGACGGGAAAGCAGCTAAAAGAGGCACATTATTAAGCAAGTTTCCAATGTGGACAAGCAGGGCTTCATTGCCGTGATGGAACCTGGGAGCCAGACTACAGCACATGCTGCTGAGTTATCTCACCTGATGGGGAGGGAGCTGAGGTGTGTGTATGTTTCCTCCAGTCATTGGTCGAAGGCTATTGGGCCAGGGACTGGGGGCAGTGGGCCAGAGAAAGCTTTTAGGCAAAGAGAGGCTGGGAGTTGAAAGTTCAGCAGGTAGGCTACAGTACTCTCAAATGGAAAGGACCATGTAGATATTCATGGAGTACTGACAGTCTCTGCTACATACCTCTATCATCAGAATAAATAATAATAACAACAATAATAATAAAGCTATTTTTCATTTTGGAAAAAAGTAGAATTACGACCAAAAATATTCTCCATTTCTAGATCAAACAGACGTGTGTGTGGTCACCTTGTGGGGTTCTATTTACTTGTAAAGTTGCTCTGAAAGATGATGGCATATATTTTCTAAATTATGATCAGTGAAACACTAGTCTCCCATGATATGTAGACAAGTGTTCTGAGGAAGAAGGCTCTCCAAAGTTAAACACAGGAAACACTGAGTTAGTCAAAGTTACAAAGTGCAATAGTCTTCCTTAAGATTATTTCTTCTCAGAAACTTTAACATACAAGTTTACACTGTGAATTGCCAAGAGGAAGACATGGTTTAGAGTCGTTCCCAGACACATTTGACCACAGAACCCCCTTTTCGTAAAATCTTATAAATATTCTTACAGAGCAGAAGTATCCCACAGAGCAAAGCTTAAGAAAGACTGCCCTAGCACAATCCTGCTGCTTTTCCAAATAGTGTTAAAGACACAACTACTTATCTCCACTAACAAGTTTGTCTTATAGGAAGGGAAGCACTGTATTTTTATAAGAAAAATAATAATAATGCCTTCAAATTGTTCCCCCCACCTCAGGAGCAGTTCCTAACTGCTTGGCTAAAGTCACTGTTGGCAGATGCATCCTTTCATACCTAAACATCAAAAAACTGTAGGCCTCTGTTGATTGTCTGCTGGGGAATGCACATAACGAGGCTTTTTCATTGTAGTTAAATGGTAAAGTGTGATTAGTTATAAGAAGCTATAGAAAATATTTCCAACCAGAGCCCCAGTCCTTAGAGCTTTATTTCTATTTTCTTCTTTTCTCAGATGAAAAGGATATTACATTCTCAGGACTGGGAGTTTTCTAAGTCCTTAATGCAGGCGGCATGGGGGGTGTGGGAGAGGGAAGTTACGGGTATTTTGGTAGAAACTTTTAGAAAGAAAGCACCAGTATAGGATCCCATCATATCACAGCACCAACTTTTCAGTGTAATTAGGTTGATGTGGCATGCAATGTGTCACAGTGCTTGGGCATATAGCAAGCCCCTGCTTCACACATGTGGAATGAATACATTTTAGAGAGCTAATCTGAAGTGCTGAAGCTGCGATGCTCTAAAGTGCTGTCCTACCTACCTTATAGCAAGACCTCTGGGGTTTCCAGCATCACCAAGCTTCAAAGACAACCTAAGAAAAGGAAACAACACAGTCTATGAAAATAAGAATAACCCTAACTTCATATCTACTCAAAAGTTACCTCAAGGTGGGTCACGCAACACCTAACACACAAAATGTATAGAACATTTTTTTAATCTTGAGGTAGGCAATGGTTTCCTGAAAAAAATACAAAAGCATAAACCATAAAAGAAACAACTGATAAATTGCATTTTACTAAAATCCAAAATTTTTACTCTTCAAAAGACACTGTTTAAGAAAACAAGAAAGGCAAGCCACACAACAGGAGAAAATACTCACAACACGTATACATAAAGAACTTTATCCGGAATACAATAAATAACACTAACAACTCAACAAAAAGACAGCCCAATGTAAAAATCGCAAAAATTGTCAGAAGACTCGAGCATGTTTTAAAGAAAGATATACAAATGGTCAATAAGTACATGAAAAGATGCTCAGGACCATTAGACATTCAGGGAATGTAAAATAAAACCACAATAAAGATAACACAGTACAGGAATCAGAATGGCTAAAACATTTTTTAAACTGACTCTTAAGCTTTTAATAACTACATTTATTCCTATTTTCCTGAGAGTAAACATAAGATTTCCCAGAGCAAAGACAGATGAATTATGACTTACTCATGGGAACAACCATAGTGGTTCCCCCTTCTAATCCAATTCTCCCCCACTAGGCAGCATGAGAAGAGCCAGATGTCATCCTACACATATTGGGATTTGTAATACAGATGAGGAACACCAAAATTATCCATCTGGGAGTTTACATAGGAGAGAGACCGTGGATCCCTTCTCACCTCTCGAGAGAGGGAGAGAAACATTTGCTCCCCTAGTGTTAATAAATTCTCCTTAGGAAGAGAAGAGGGCTGATTAGTCTTTGAGTGAAAGAGTTTAATTAGCCTTTGGATGGAAGCAAATCGCTCACCATAAGGAGACAAATGGTTGCAGGTCTCATACCCATGGTATGTAAATACATATCTCCAAGGGGGAGGATAAGATAAGCCTCTCTGAGTTTCTAACCCCTGGAATCTCTCTATGGCCTTGAGTTTCATTACCCCTTGATACATGAACACATTACTTTCAAGAGGTAAATCTCTCACTAACTCTAACACTTATCTTTTCACCCAGTTCCCAGTAAAAATTTGTTCAGAAATTCCTAAACATGCAGAAATATAAAAATGCCTTCTCTAGTCTCACTCTGACCATATGAAGTGTTAGTGAGAATGGGAAGCAACTGGAACTCTCATATGATGCTGGAAAAAAGGAAAAGATATGGCCACTTAAAAAACAGTTTGGCTGTTTTCTAAAAAGGTAAACATACACATACCATATGATCCAGGCATTCTACTCCTAGTTGGAATGACAGATAAGAGAAATGAAAATACCTGCTGCCACAAAGACTTGTACGTGAATGTTCATAGTGACTTTAGTGGGAAAGTTATGCAAAAAGTGAGAGAAAAAACAAATTTCTATCAACAGGTGAACAGATAAGTTGTGGTACATCTATAATATGGACTACTACTCAGCAATGAAAAGGGAAATACCATTAACACATGCAATAACATGGAAGATTATCAAAATCATTAAGCTAAGTGACAGTGGCTACACTAAAAAAGAGTACACACATGTGATTATATTTATATAAAATTCTAGAATGTGCAAACTAATTGATAATAATAGCAGATCAGTGGTTATCTGGAGATGTGACAGTGGTTGGAAAGATGCATTACTAAGAAACACATAGAAACTTCGGGACATGATGAAAATCTTTGTTGCCTTTTTTTGTTTTTTGAGACAGGGTCTTGTTCTGTCGCACAGGCTCAGGGGCAGTGGCATAATCTCCACTCACTGCACCCTCCAACTCCCAGGCTCAAGCAATCCTCCCACCTCAGCCTCCTGTGTAGCTGGGACTACAGGCATGCACCACCACACCTGGCTAATTTTTGTATCTTTGGTAAAGACAGGTTCATCATGTTGGCCAGGCTGGTCCCTAACTCCTAATCTCAGGTGATCTGCCCATCTTGGCCTCCCAAAGTACTGGGATTACAGGTGTGAGCCACCGTGCTCAGCCACGAGGATCTTTAAGTATCAGGTACTGTGCCATCAATTGGGAATACAAAGGAGAAATACAACCTGGAACAAGAGCTGTTCAAAAAGGAGCTCTTTTTACTCTTTCAAGCGCTCTACTCTCACACATGTAAAATGGATTCTGAATTCTTCAGGCTGTAATTGCCTAAATTCCAAATACACACAGATGCTGGGATTATGCTCTATTTGCAGGGCTTTCACTATTTAAAAAGACTTCCGTAGCAAATCCATCTGCCAATAATTTGCCTCTCTCTGAACATTTTGTTTCCAAGAGCTAAAACGTGGTCATCTTTTTTTAATCTGTGCTTTTGACCTTACATGGTTATGTCTTTGTTTCGGTTTGTTATTTCAGCAACTCCCATTCTGCTTCTTGAGATCTTAAGATTTCCTTGCCAGCACAAGGGCATCTGGCTCATCCATGGAATTCACAGGAATCAGCCACTAGGTCTCAGCAGCTGGTCCTTGACACTTCCCTTCCTGGAAGCCTCCTGTTGCCCCTCTTTGGGCAGGCTGTCCAGGATGCCTGCACACTCACCTGTGCAGGACTCCAGCAGGTGGACGCTGCACACTCAGGGCTCACACCTGAATAGAATTCTAAGGCAGTGTCCAAAAAGACAGTCAGGTTCTGCCCAATCTTTAATTTGTGTCCTGTGAGACCCAAAGCTTACTGAAGAAATTAGACACTGTTTCACTCTAGTTATCACTGGGATGCCAGGAAGGAAAAGAATGCTACTACTATTAATACTCTGAACAGCACTCAACAAGATCTCAAAGTGCTTATGCATATATTTCCTCATGTGTTTTCCACAACCTTGTAAGATAGGGCCAAGAGGAAGAAGATAAATGGTCATTTTTAAAGATGTTTTAAAGCCCAGCTCTATGAACATACATGCTCCATGACTTTAGCAAGTTTTCTAACCTCTGTCATGATAACTGCCTATGACTCCGAGAGTTACTGTGAGGAATAACAGACTACGAAGACCTCGCACCGTGCCTGGCCCACAGTAAATGCTCAAGGCCTCATAGCTATAATGAATAGATGCCGTCATCTCCATTTGACAGATGATGATCCTACACGTCCTGCTTATAAAATCACAAAGCTCTCTGGTAGAACTGGGCCTAGAGACCAAGTTTTCATTCTTTCTGTCTCTAGGTTCCCAGTAATCACAAGGTCTCTAAAACCCAGCAAAAAAAAAAAAAAAAAAAAGCTGTAGGTGGCCAGGCGCAGCAGCTCACGCCTGTAATCCCAGCATTTTGGGAGAACGCAAGGTGGGCAGATCACCTGAGGTCAGGAGTTCGAGACCAGCATGGCCAACATGGTGAAACCCTGTCTGTCTCTACTAAAAATACAAACAACTAGTCAGGCGTGGTGGCACCTGCCTGTAATCCCAGCTACTCGGGAAGCAGAGGCAGGAGAATCACTTGAACCCGGGAGGCAGAGGTTGCAGTGAGTTGAGATCATGCCATTGCACTCCAGCTTGGGCAACGAGCGAAACTCTGTCTTTAAAATGAAATAGTAAAATAAAATAAAATAAATAAAAATAAAATAAAAAACAAACAACTGTAGGACCCTGATTTTCTCCCACAAATGCCCTAGGGTCAGGATAAATGGAATCAAGGAGAGCCAGTCAGCCATAGACAGCCAAGATTATCCCCAAGCAGGCAGCCTCTCTCTGTGCAACTGACCACAAATAAAGAGCCCTGTGGGGAATTAATTAGCACCCCAGGAAAAGGTCCTGAGCTCTCAGCATTCCATAGTCTCTTTGATAGTTTTGGATAGTTGAGCTATAACAGGATAAACAAATCTGAGAGGACTCTAGATGCTTCCACTTACAATTCCCTAAATCCCTAATAAAAGATAGTCGTTCTGAACAGCAAGATACTCAGATTTGTAATATGACTTTTAATTGTATATTAATAGAATCCATTTTTACCCATCGCCAAGAATTTTTAAGTGGGAAGTAAAGTTCAGGAATAAAAGGATGTTTCCAGCCAAAGTACATAAAGTAGAAAAAGAATACACACACACACACGCACACAGTTATGCTTTATATAAAGCACCCTACCCATCTAAACCAAACCAGAACAAATGCAGAGAATCTTCCAAATGGATCTATTTTACCAACAAATGTTGAAAAGAAGGTTTATAGAAAGCAAGCAGGACATGCCAGATTTCCTCTCCCTGGACCAAAATAAATAAAAACAAAAATTTTTGCTTGGATGACTGAAAAGCAGAAAAAGGCATTGGAAATTGATTTGCCCTTCAAACATGTTATTTGTTTAATCTGCTTATCTCAAATCAAAACTAATTATTTCAATTTTGAAATGTCCCAAAGAATTATCTGGAATTTAGCCATTGAAAAGTGCCCTGCATATTTGCAAACAGGCAATATTCCACTATTTCAGCACACTGACACCCCCCTCGCCCCCCACCTCCACAGAGTCAAGCATTTGTCCTGGCTAGTGTGTCACCCACTAGAATGTGCATGACCCTGCTGGGATATGTGATCTCTTCCCTGATAGGATAAAAGTAGTTTAACACCTAACATTTGGAGGTGAGACCAAGCCTGGAATCCTTTGCTGTTTTCAAAATGAGTTTGAGAACCCTCGCTTTCCAAAGTCTCATTTTCTACAAGTTATTCTGACAATTAGCAAAAAGGTTCAGCAGAAAACTGCCAGGAAAATATAACTTTTTTTTTTTTTTTTGACCGAGTCTCACTCTGTCGCCCAGGCTGGAGTGCAATGATGGGATCTCAGCTCACCGCAACCTCCGCCTCCCAGGTTCAAGCAATTCTCCTGCCTCAGCCTCCTGAGTAGATGGGATTACAGGCACCCACCACCATGCCTGGCTAATTTTTGTATTTTTGTAGAGACGAGGTTTCACCATGTTGGCCAGGCAGGTCTTGAACTCCTGATCTCAGGTGATCCACCCCCTCGGCCTCCCAAAGTGCTGGGATTACAGGCATAAGCCACCATGCCCAGCCAACAATTTTTGAAGTTAACTTCTGACTTGTTCCTTTATTTTAGACAGTAAATACTTTCTCAAAGATGTGTGTCAGGGTCCTATACAAAGGAGCCTACTTTTTTTTTTTTTTCTGAAATGACAAAAAAATTGAATGCAGAGTTAACAACGCAATAGCCCTAAGGGCTTCCTCAAACTGAGAGATCAACATACCTAGCACTTTCTTCAGTGCAATTTGAGTTGTCAGGGTCCACTGTTACCTTCTGACCAAATGCCTTGTCTGTAAGGTCCAGCCAGGTTTGATTCTTAAATTTAATCATGATTCTTTTGGCCCAGAAGAGAATGCAAGAAATTCCATCGATGGAGACATTAACTGGGCCATGATGGCTGAATGCATTCCAAGGTTCTTTTTCTAAATGCCCTTCTTTGCTCAGATTGTAGTTGAGAGCCTAATTAACCAAATATAAAGAACGTAAGAGATGAACTTGTGTCTATGGTGCAAAAGGCTTCCTAGAAATGAAAGAGCTAAGTCATATCCCTTAATGGTAAATACATGTTATTATACATTTATTAAAACCCACAAAATGTACAATACAAAGAAAGAAATTTACACCAATTACTCTAGTGTAAATACAGATAAAAGAAAAATTAGTTAATAGAGAGCTGCAACTTACGCTTACCAGTAACCAAAGATTATTATTATTATAGCAACAGAAATGAAGCTGAATATTGTAATGAAAATATAAGAGAGCAAGTAAAATTAAGTATTTTAGGTTTTTCTCAACTGTAAGATTCTATAATAAACAGAAAACCAAATACCACATGTTCTCATTTATAAGTGGGAGCTAAGCAATGAGTATACATGGACATAAATATGCAAACCATCGACACTGTGGGTGACTGGAGAGTGGAAGGAGTGGAGTAGTTAAAAAACTACCTATCGGATACTATGCTC
This sequence comes from Macaca thibetana thibetana, assembly GCF_024542745.1. Lineage (NCBI taxonomy): Eukaryota > Metazoa > Chordata > Mammalia > Primates > Cercopithecidae > Macaca > Macaca thibetana. The sequence continues at coordinate 99,259,302 of NC_065583.1, forward strand.
ACTATCAGGGTGATGTGATTCATACCACAAACCCCAGCATCATGCACTACTCCCATGTAACAAATCTGCACATGGACCCTCTGTATCCAAAATAAAAGTTGACTTTTATTTTGAAGAGATTCTAGCCAAGCACGGTGGCTCATGCCTGTAATCCCAGTATTTTGGGAGGCCGAGGCGGGTGGATCACAAGGTCAGGAGATCAAGACCATCCTGGCTAACACGGTGAAACCCCATCTCTACTAAAAATACAAAAAATTAGCTGGGTGTGGTGGTGGGTGCCTTGTAGTCCCAGCTACTTGGGAGGCTGAGGCAGAAGAGTGGTGTGAATCTGGGAGGTGGAGCTTGCAGTGAGCCAAGATCGCACCACTGTACTCCAGCCTGGGCGACAGAGTGAGACTCCGTCTCAAAAAAGTAAATAAATAAAATTTAAAAAATAAAATAAAATAAAAATAAAAAGAAGAGATTCCATAATACATTTCCCCACCCCAATTTGAAGCAAAAATATGTTACTTATTAATACAATTATAATTTATATTTTCACAGGAGCACAGACACGATTGAAACGTGTTTTTCAGTTTTTTAGAGCTAGATTACAATCTGGTTTCCTGGCATAGTCATACCTGTGTGATTGGTATTGTTGTGAAATTCTGGACTGGTTTCGTACCTCCATTATTCTGATCTGTCAAATAAATAATGATGTGGTTACCAATGCTAAATGTCCTTTATTTATTAATGTAATTGAGTGGCAATAATATGCTAAGTACTGTCACATATATCAAGCTTAAGCCCCTTTTGGCTCATCATTTAGAACACACTAATATAAGATTTCACATGAGTGACTCCTGGTACAGACACCATTGGTCAGGGAATTCTATCACAGAAAAAGCCCTTTCCCACCCCACATGGAATCATGCGGGCAACTGGAGTCTTACCATTCTTCATAACCACTTCTTTATTTGAAGATGTTGGAGAACTGAAATTAGAAAAAAACAAAAAAATTAAAAGATGCTGAATAAATATCTACAATTCAGATGTTATATGAAATTTTAACAAGTATATTTCACTTTATTACATCTCAGAATAGAGGAGCAGAAACAGCCTGCCAAAACTGTTCATTTCTTAATAGTGAATTTCTCATTTAAAAAGTAATATGTCTCTCCCCTGTTGTCTCTGCATTTAACAGAGAGAAAGTAACATATGTTCTTCAAAAAACAAATATGAAAAATAAAGAAAAATTTTAGAAAGAAAAATTATTTTATTGTATTTTATTTTATTTGAGATGGAGTCTCACTCTGTCGCCCAAGCTGGAGTCCAGTGGTGTGATCTCGGCTCCCTGCAACCTCTGCCTCCTGGGTTCGAGTGATTCTCCTGCCTCAGCCTCCTGAGTAGTTGGGATTACAGGTGTACCACCACACCGTATTAATTCTTGTATTTTTAGTAGAGATGGGGTTTCACCATGTTGGCCAGACTGCTCTTGAACTCCTACCTCAGGTGATCCACCCACCTCGGCCTCCCCAAGTGCTGTGATTACAAGTGTGAGCCACCATGCCCAGCCAGAAAAATTATTTTAAATCAAACCTGAAGGCCGGGCACGGTGGCTCAAGCCTGTAATCCCAGCACTTTGGGAGGCCGAGACGGGCGGATCACGAGGTCAGGAGATCAAGACTACCCTGGCTAACCCGGTGAAACCCCGTCTCTACTAAAAAATACAAAAAACTAGCCGGGTGAGGTGGCGGGTGCCTGTAGTCCCAGCTACTTGGGAGGCTGAGGCAGGAGAATGGCGTAAACCTGAGAGGTGGAGCTTGCAGTGAGCTGAGATCCGGCCACTGCACTCCAGCCTGGGCGACAGAGCGAGACTCCGTCTCAAAAAAATAAATAAATAAATAAATAAAACCTGATTCTTATTCACTGAATAATATTGCGGGCAGGGGAGCCTACTATGTGCCAAGCAGTGTGCTACACGCTAAGGTTTAACCAATAACAAATACAAAATAACAAAATAGTAAAGCATATAAAACATTTTACAGTGAAATTTCATACTACATTGCATTGTTAACATATCAAAGCCAAAACATCCAACAGAAAACAAGACAGACTCAATTACCAAAAAGTTATACTGGAAACTTATGAGCATATAAATTATGATATATATCCTTGTGTTTGTATGTGTATATATATCCTCTCTGTACGCATACAAACACACAAACACACACCACATATGTATATAATTTACTTTTCACAAAGTTTAAAAATGGATTTTTCTGGACATACTGTTTTAGAGTTTGCAATTTTTTTTAAACTATATCACAAATATTTTCCATGTAATTATATACTTTTGACACATTTTTAATGCCATGTAGTATTATATCATTGAAATGTATCATAATGTATTTAACCAAATTTCTACTTTTAAGTATTTGTTTTCAATTTTATTAGCATTATAACAATACTGCATTGAACATTACTGTGGATGGTTTGTTCACACCCATGAGAAGTTCCTTAAGATAAATTCCTTGAAGTGAAATTTCTAAGTCAGAAGATATACACATTTTTTATTACAGGATATTTCAGACATACACAAATATAAACAGAAAAAAATAATAAGCCCCCAGGTACCTGGACCCATTATTCAGCTTTAGTAATTATCAGGTTATAACCAATCTTGTTTCACCTACAAGCTCACCGTCTTCCCCCATGTGATAGTAGTTTGAATAAAATGTCAAAAATTATATCATTTCAGTATATATCTCTAAAAGATAAGAACTTTTAAAAATAACAGCACAATTACATCTAGAAAATACTGATAATTATTTAACATAAAAGTAGCGTTTAAATCTCCAGTTTTGTCATAAACGTTTTAAAGATTTAACAGTTTGTTTATTGCATATTTTAAGTTTTCCATAAGTTTTACCTACAGTATATGAGAATGTAAATCAAACTCTATACTTAAACAATTCCAATCTAAGGTCTCTATATATCGCTATCATATAAACTCAACATTTTTATAATTAGAGAAAGATGTATATTACATGATATATATGCAAAACATAATTGTAGCTGAAGAGTTACTAAATCTATATCATAATAAAGTGCTTTAGAATTAATTATATGGACCCAATTACAAATTAAATGTACCATTCACTCTGTAATATGATCCCTATTATCTAATGAGAATTTCTGAAGATAACAAATTGGTGACCAGGTTGTCTATTAGTTGCTGTTAATAAATGTATGCATGCATGCAATTCATTAATTTTCATCAACTTTATTGAGGTATATAATTTATGTACAGTAAATTGCATTCATGAAAATTATACAATTAAATGAGTTTTGGCACAGGCACATACCCATGACCCCATTGCCACAATAACAATACAGAATGTTTATAACACCCAAAAAAGTTTCCGCTTGCATTTTTGCAGCTACGAGTTGTTCCCTCCACCCTCAACCCGAGGAAACTACAGACTTGCTTCTGTCACTTTAGATTAGTTAGCATTTTCTTTTTTCTTTTTTGAGATGGAGTTTCACTCTTGCTGCCCAGGCTGGAGTGCAATGGCGTGATCTCAGATCACCACAACCTCCACCTCCTGGGTTCAAGCGATTATCCTGCCTCAGTCTCCCAAGTAGCTGGGATTACAGGCATGCACCACCACACCCGGCTAATTTTGCATTTTTAGTAGAGACAGGGTTTCTCCATGTTGGTCAGGCTGGTCTCGAACTCCCGACCTCAGGTGATCTGCCCACTTCGGCCTCCCAAAATGCTGGGATTACAGGCGTGAACCACTGCACCTGGCCTAGTTAGCATTTTCTACAGTTGCGTATAAATGGAATCATACATATTCCTTAGCATTTGGCTTCTTTCCGTCTTATCATAATGACTTTGAAATTCATGTACGTGGTTGCATATGTCAGTAGTTCATTCTGTTTTAGTGTTAAGAAATATTTCATTGTATGGATATGCCATACTTTGTCTATGCACACATTCATGAATATTTGGGGTGATTCTGGTTTGGAGCTACTACAAATAAAGATTTAAGAACATTAATGTATAGGAGTTTGTGTGAATATGTTTTTGTTTCTCTTAAATAAATAGCCAGGAATGGAATGACCAAGTCACATAATAGAAGTAACTTTTTAGAAAAGCTGCCAGTCAATTTTGGCTTCCCTGTTGTTCAACATTCTTGCTAACATTTGGTATCATCAATCTGTTTAATTTTAACCATTCCAATGGGTGTGGGTTGCTAGCTCAGTTTAATTTTAATATCCATTTCCCTGGTGATTAATGATGCCCCGCATTTTTTCTTATGCCTATAGAGCAATCATATAGTTTCTTTTGTGAAGTGTGCTTAAATCTTTTGCTCATTTTAAAAATTAAATTCATTGACCTCCATAAGTGCTCTTTATATGTGCTGGATGCAAGTCCTGTGTCCGATATACATACTGGAAATATTTTCTTGCATTCTGTCTTCCTTTTTCATTTTCTTAATGGTGGTTTTCAAAGAGCAAAAGTTCTAATTTTCATAAAGTCCAATGTAATCTTTTTCTCTGTTATAGCCTATGTTTTTGTTTCTAAAAGAAATATTTGCCCAACAAGGTCACCAAGATTTTCCTCTTGTGCTTCTCCTAGAAGTTTTCAAATTTTAACTTTTACACTTAGGTCCATTTTGAGTTGATTTTTGTGAGTTAAGGTACTTGCATCATTTTGGAGCTAAGGATAAAGAAAATGTCCTATTAAGCTTGCAGAAGTAAAAAACAAGAATCATGCAAGAGTTCAGCCAATGCATCCCTCTCACCCCTTCACAGAAGCTAATGGAGGACATGCTCCCACAACATAAGGGCAAAAGTCAACAAAGAGAAAGCACAGGCTCTCACGAACAGCAGATCTCACTAGAAGAGTGGTGAAGCGAAACTAAGACTAACCATTGTATATCAGACATAGAATCAGTCCAGACTGGAGCAAGAAGACAATAAAAGGAAGACATACAGAGAGATCTCTAAGTGAAAGGGGAATTTGAGAGACCACTGCATATTGGAGGAAAGAACATGTGAAAAGAATTAAGACTATGCATGTTTTGAAACTGCAACTACAAAAAGGCCATTTTTAACTCAAGGGAAAAAGAAAAGTTATTCAAAAAAAAAAGAAAGAAACAAAATACAGTCTACTAGCTGGCTTGTCTGTGAACAATATACATAGTCATTTTGATGCAAGCACTGATGAACTGAAAGTAGTAATGTAACTATATTGAATAGGGGGAGTGAAGGAAAGAAAGATGAGGACATTGTTGGAGACAGGAACTTTGTCAATAATAAAGGAACTTGCTATAAAATCTAACATGTATAAATGGAGAAATCATCTATGCATATTATTTTGATACTATGGCAGTACAGTGAATTGTATGATTGTTACCAAGTCTTTGTTTCCTTCTCTGGGAGAGGATTTTGCATCCCCCTAGGCCATATGACTTGCAGTTCCTCCCTGTGGGTGGAAAATGCTTCCTGCCCCATCATTAGGCTTGGCCACTATATGGACAGGAGACAGGGAAATACTGGATAGAAGAGGGCAGTTCCTGGCAAAGGCCCCACCCTTAAGCCTGGAAACCCATGGCCCTAAATGGGAACAAGCTTTCCTGTTTCTGTGCCCAAATGTTGCCTTTTGGCCCACCAGGGCCCCCTATCCAGTACCCATATAAACCCCAAACCCCAGGCTCCACAAGCAGATGAGCGGATGAACAGGTGAACAGAAGAGCAGTAGAACAGCATGACAGAGAAGGAGAGACGAGAAGGAGTGTCTGAACATCTAGAGGAGTTTGGCTGGGGACAGTCAGAGAGGAGATTGGCTGCTGGACAGCCACACTCCAGGGGAAGATCATCTCCCACTCCATCCCCCTTCCAGCTCTCCATCCCTCCTACTGAGAGCCACCTCTACCACTCAATATAACCCCCACATTCACCATCCTTTGAGCCCTTGTGTAACCTGATTCTTCCTGGTTGCCAAACAAAAACCTGGGGTCCAAGAGGGCACTAAACTGGTTAACACTTAAGCCGTCTGCAGATGGCAGAGCTAAAAGAGCACTGTAACACACCCACTGGGGCTTTGAGAGTCACAGGCACCCAACCCTAGATGCTACCATGAGGCCAGAGCCCAAAAGCACTTGCCCTGGTTCCTACACCTGCCCGTCTGCATGCTCCCCGTCTTGTAAAAGGTTTGAGCACATGTGGCAGCAGCCAAACAAATGCGCCACATCCCTGTTGCACGTCCTGCAAGGGGGGGTCAGGGAACTCTCCAGTTTCAGCTATGTATCTTAATTAGGCCAATGCAATATGAGCAGAAGCAACAATGTGACAGTTCTGCAGAAGTTGCAAGTGTCTGCATGTGCCTGCCATCTCTTGCCCCATTCCCTCTGTCGTAAGAACAGCATGCCCAAATAGGGGCTGTTCTTTCAGCCTGGGACTTGGAATGAGAAGTGGAAACAGAGCTAGAGCAGGGTCACAGCAGCCCACCTGTAGCTGTCAGAAGTAACAGGAGCAAGAAAGAAATGTTTGAGGCTACAAACTTCTGCAATATAGGGGTTGTTTGTTTCTAGAAAAAAGTCTAGATACAAGGTCACTAATACAAGCAGTGACCAACAGAAGAAACAACTAAAAATTTGAAAATGTTTGCCTATAGAAATAACTAAAAGATAATTTTTCCTTTAATGTGTGTCTTGTCACCTTTTGATTTTTTGAAACCAGGTAGGTGTATTACTTTGACTAAAATTTGTAATTTAATTTTTTAAAAAGATACCTTCCTTTAGAAACTTATAAATTAGCATTACGGTTTACATTAAGTGTCTTGTGAGTATAAGTTTAATTTCCTGAGCAACAAAAGTGAGGTTCCCATCCAAGTAATAATGAAACTATAATAAAGATATGCTTTAGCCAAATAATCTAACCTACCTAAACTCCAGACTTTGTAGTACAGGTTAAAATGTAACTGAATATAATATATGAAATAGGCACAAATACCCAGACATCATCCAGGCAGACTTCGTCCTGCCAGCTATGCTTGCCTTATTTCACCTCTTCCCTTCTCTCTCTGCTCCAGCTACTCTAGCATTATTCAGTTCCTTGAACACTTCATGGTTCATTTTTCCCTTAGCACCTGCTGCTCCCTCCACCTGGAATGTTCTCCATCCTCCTAGTGATTTTCTACATATCCTCCAGATGACAGCGCATCACTTCCTCAGGAACACAATCCCTAACTTCTGCGAGTTCCAATCCCCCTATTGTATGTGCTCATTGCTTCCTATACTTTTCTTTCACAACACATTTCAAAGTTTATTTGGAATAATATATATATCATTTGATTAACAAGGGCTTCCCTATTAGACTTAGTCCATGAGGGCAGGGACTAACCTTGTTGTGCTCACCATTGTAGACCCAGCACCTAGCATGGGGCCTCACTACTTAAAAGCACCAATTATTTTTAAAATGTGTTGCATGCATGAATGAACTAAGAAATTAATGAAAATACTCTGAAATCAACGTGGAAAATGGGAGGTCACACAGGATTTCTTTTTGGATCAAGAATAAACCCAACTTGAGAAAGAAATGTGCAAAGTGAGAATAATGACCCCTACTCACGCTATGTTTAGAAACCGTGTATTGAGCTTAAAATATAATCTTCCTTCCTACAGACAGAATATTGAATAGCCCCAGGGAGCTGAAAGATATTTTATATTTTGGATCTATTATTTGAAAGAACACATAAAACAACAACTGTTGTTTCCTTCATAATGAATTAATGAGCCATATTATTAGATTCAAATGATCATTGACTTATGTGATTTCTAAGATCTAAAGCTTCTGAAGCTAAAATTAAGCCCATTAACTTTGTCTTAAAAACAGAACTGGGATTTTTCTAATTCTTGGTGTACATTTTACTGGTGTAATACACAAATCAGGCATTTCTGTGTAACCCAGGTGTGAAACCAGGACTAGGCTTTAACCACCTAAAGGATATAAGTCACTTACTATTCAAAAGTGAACCTGAAGGAAAGCACCAATTGACTCAGAAACAATGGAAGAAAAAAAGTGTTAATGTCTATATGTAAAGATTTTATCAGTTTTGGACTAAGGAGTCTTTAACCCAAGTTCTGCCAGACTCTCCTGCTTGCTGCTGTCCGCTGTGTTCACACTAAATTCCCTGATGCATTTGTTGAGAAGGCACACAATGAGTCAGTGAGAGACATGACATACCTTAATTGCTATTCAGATTTTGAATATTCTTTTTTATAGAAAAAGCTGTAAATGTTCCTTAAATGATGTATAAAGAAGCCAAAAGGACAATAGAAATAGAAACAGGAATTTAATTGCCATCTCTTAACAGTTAAAACGATTTAACACCTTTTCTTTGAAGGACAGGATATATATTTCTGAAGTTTTCAATTTTTTTCTTACTCTTTTCTCACATAATAATGGCAGGAGATACTGTGGAATTAACATTTCCTTGTAAGTATGAAAGAAATCTGAACACTGATTTGAGGAGTCATTTTCTCATAGATAAATACTTTGATACATACTACAAAAGTTTCTTGGATATTTTGAACAAATAACCCTTATCTCTTACAAAAAAGCTTATATTTTTACCTCAAGCATAAACTCTGTTCAATAATTTTTGTAGCTACCTGTATGATCTAGCATATCCATTTTGAATCACAAACAAATGTGGATATGAAACAACATAAAGAAATCACAGAGCCACCTAATTTCATACTTGCACTTAAGTTCACAAATACATTGCTTTAAAAGGTGTGCAGTTACTCACCTTACATTCTTCCTGGCAAATATATGGTCCAAGGTTAGTGAAAATCCTATACATAAAAAAAATCAGTGAAAAACTAAACAAGATTTTTTTTCCCATCAGAAAAGAATCAGTTTCTTTAAAGCAAGAACATCTGTTAATTCATAAATGCAAACAGAGCAAACGCAGTACTTTTCATGCCATGTGACTGACAGCATATTCAACCAATAACAGGGCAGCTTTTTCAGAATGTATTCCATGGTGGGGCGGGAGGGAAGGGAGGGGTCTGATAATGCTTACAGTGTAGAGTGAAATAAATATTTAGGTTTTAAATTATTCATCTCATGGAAAGATTATTAAGGAGCCAATTTTTAAAGAAAATATATTTACCACTTAAGCTCATTTTAGAAATTTGCATTGTTTTGATACTGTCATATAACTCTTAAGACTTTATGTTATATACTTCATACTACATATATGTCATACTATTATATATTTCATATTACACTTCAGGAAGCTATTAATTTCTCCCCAAAATCTATGAAGTATATATTTTTACATGTATTTTTCAGGTGAATAAATAAATAAAAATCTTCGGAACTTCCCTAAATTCACATGTATGTCCTAGTTCACAGTTTCCTGATGAATTCATAAGCCTCCATTTGCCAAGAGGTGTGGACAGCAACGGTGAGGAGCACAGGAGCACCGGCTTTGGAATCAGAAGCTCCTTACCAGTGAGCAAGCTGACACCAGGCAGGTGATCTTCCCTCTGGAGCCTTGTTTCCTCATCTGCGGAGTAGGGACAGACACACTTAATTGTTGTGAAGATTAAATGGGATCATGGATAAAAGGGTTTTTTTGTGGTTTTTTGGTTTTGTTTTTTTTTTCTGTCAGAGTCTCCCTCTGTCAGGCTGGAGTGCAATGGTGCGGTCTCGGCTCACTGCAACCTCAATGTCCTGAGTTCAAGGGATTCTCCTGCCTCAACCTCCCGAGTAGCTGGGATTACAGGCATGCACCACCACGCCCAGCTAATTTTTGTATTTTTAGTAGAGGCGGAGTTTCGCCATATTGGCCAGGCTGGTCTCGTGCTATTGACCTCAGGTGATCTGCCCGCCTTGGCTCCCCAGAGTGCTGGGATTACAGGCGTGAGCCACCACGCCAGGCCATGAAAGGCTCTTCTTAACGCTTAGCTAAGTAGAGTGTCTATTGTTATTCCTTCCCTGCTGGCCTCTCCTTTCCCCTCACTCCCCTAAAAGCCTGAAAAACAAAACAAACCACAAAATTCCTAAGAGTTGTTTCACATTTTTTTAAAGTACAATTAAAATGCCACAATAAAGAAAATCCTCCAAAATTAAAGTGTCAAGTGTCACCATTTGGGGCACTTAGGAATGTTGATGGCTTAAAGACAAAGTACTGGTAGCAGAAAAGGGCTATTTGTAAGCGAAATTTCAGAGATGATGGACTATAGGAAAGCTGGGGTCTTCGCGCTGAGGAGACATTCCCGTTCCTCTCACACACCGCTTTCTCCCAACATAGTTCAGGGGACCCCAGTAGAAAATAAGAAGAGGAGAATAAAGCAGAATGACTAGGGGAAGTGGGAGAATGCAGGAATAAGGAAGAAAGTTGCTAACAAAAATTACAAAATCAAAAGGGTCGCTGGCCTTAAATGTGGCCTTTCCGTGCCCCATCTAATTCCTACTGCCTCCTCATACTGTCTTTTCTTCTCTGTTTTCATTTCACCCAGCTTCTACTCTTCACCACTCCTTTTCTCATTCTGTTCTTTTCCTGATTCTGTGGAATTTCATGTAACAAGCAGGTCTGGATAAGAGAAGTTAGTTTTAGGTAATGTTGACAGATAGACTATAGGATAACCTGTTAAAGCTGAATGTCAAAAAAAAAAAAAAAATGATTTTAATATAAGCATATTCCATACAATATTTGGGACATACTATATTTAAAACTTACTGTTTATTTGAAAAATTAAGTTTAACTGGGCATCCTATATTTTTAGTTTGCTAAACCAGCCAGTCCTAGTCTTAGGGAAGCTCAGCTACTCAAAGTGTAAAGTGCATACAAATCACATGAGATTCTGTTAAAATGCAAATTTTGACCCAGTAGGTCTGGAGTGGGTTGTAGGATACCACATTCCTAACCAGCTCCCAGATGATGATGATGGTGATGCTGCTTGCCTGAGAACCGCCCTTTGAGTAGCAAGGATCTAGAACAGCATTGTTCAATAGAAATAGAATGAGAGCTACACATGGAATTTAAAATGTTCTAGTCACATTAAAAAGAAGTAAAAATAAACAGATGAAACTAATGTTAACAGTATTTTTATTTAACCTATCTAAAATACTATCATTTCAAACATACTTAATTTTAAGAATTATTAGTGAAACATTTTACATTTTTTCTGCCCTAAATCTGAACTCTAGTGTATAATTTTTAAAATTTATTTATTTCTATATTTTGTAGAGATGGGGGTCTTGGTATGTTACCCAGGCTGGTCTCGAACTCCTGGGCTCAAGCAGTCCCTCCACCTCAGCCTCCAAAAGTGCTGGAATTACAGGCATGAGCCACCGTGTTACTTATATCTCAAATAAGCAAAATTTCAAGCATTCAGTGGACACTTGTGGCTAGCGCCCACTGTATTGGACAGTGCAGATACAGAACATCTCCTGCAGCTGCCAGAGCAGTACCTGGTATTCTCCCATGGGAGCAGTGGTAGTGCCTACTCCTCAAGGCCCTGGTCAGGAGAAAGTGAGAGCCCAAGCCAATGATGATCCCGCACTGTGACAATAATGGTTCTGTGAACCCTGAGAAAGGAGAGTGTTAGTCCCTTAGTGGTTATCACATAAGAATCTTTCGGCCAGGCATGGTGGCCCATGCCTGTAATCACAGCATTTAGGAGGCCGAGGTGGGCGGATCACGAGGACAGGAGCTCGAGACCAGCCTGGTGGACATGGTAAAACCCCGTCTCTACTAAAAATACAAAAAAGTAGCCGGGCATGGTGGCAGGTGCCTGTAATCCCAGCTACTAGGGAGGCTGAGGGAGGAGAATTGCTTGAACCCAGGAGGCAGAGGTTGCAGTGAGTCAAGACCATGCCACTGCAGTCCAGCCTGGAAAACAGAGCAAGACTCCATCTCAAAAAAAAAAAAAAAAAAAAAAAAAAGAATCTTTCATGGAAATATGCTTGGGTTTACATTTTCAGACATACACACAATATTTTTAATTTAAAGTATCATTTTAATAGATTTTATGTCCTGATCCTAAAATTTTAACATAGTATTCTTTCTGTTGTTGAAACATTCTCCCACTTGGTTAAGAACATTCAAGGCATAATAATTAGTAGCTAGTAGGTTTCACACATGTATTTTAGACTAGAAGTCACACTTAAGATGTGATTGTCTGAGAACAGCTCATCTTGTGACTTTGGAGGAGAAAAACAGAGACAAGAAATGCTAATTGGACATCTTAGAGGCTGCAAAGCACTACGGTGTCACCTGCCTGGCATCGTACCTTCCTGCTCGGACTGCTGAGGAGCCTCTGTGAAGAACTGTGAAGGGTCTGAGATTTTACTCACTTCGAAGCTAACTAGTTAGTCTGACAGTTTTATGAATGCTGACAGAAGACACAGACTCCTGGGTCAGAGAAAAGGACTTTATTACTCACCGCACAGCAAGTGGCACAAGCATCAGTATGTCTGGTCAGTTCCCCTTCCCCTTGGAGTAATGTAGGTAGGCCCAGATGGATACTTGCACACACAGTGGGCTTCATTTCAGGAGAGAAACCCTGAGCTTAAGGAGCCCCAATTTTTTTACAGGGGGTAGTAAACCTATCTGCCCTGTGCTCTGAGGGGAAACACTACCTCTACTTTCCAATGCTATAAGCAAGCCTGTCCTTTGCTCCAAAGGGGACATGATTTCTACCGTTCAAGGCTTCTCCCCATACAAACATCCTAGAAAAGGTATTCAGAACAAAGAGTAGTTAGGGACTAGCTCACAACACATGCAGAAAATACAGAGGCACATGGAATTTCCCCTCCACCGTCTCCACAGGAGAACAGGAAACTGTATAGCCATGCTACCTTCTTTACAACTGGAAACAACTTGGGTTTGCTTTATTTTTTGATTTACTATGTATAACTAAATGATAATGTTACCTGAATATTTGAATATCAAAAATCTATCTTCCCATAATCATATATGACCATATAGAATTGTGTTCCCACAGGAACAAAAATGGATCTAACTTAAGAATTCTAATATTTACCTTGAGAAGACTAATAGGTGCACAGTCTCTATTCATTCAATGCTCTCAGACCAAAAGTTGCATCAATTATAATGGTCTTTGCACAGTGATTCAAAATCCGAATCCATGTACCTCCTACAAAGCCCGGCGTGGCCTGGGCCCTGCTGGTCTCTCTTGCCTCATTTAACACCAGCTCCTCCTCCTGAGCATGTTCCAGGCACACTGGCTCGTACTCAGCTTCTCAGCACCCTCAACATGCCAAGCTCCTTTGCACCCAAGTGACCTTGCACATACTGTTCTCTCTGTGAAGTCACCTCACATCTCTCTACCTCTCCCCGTATCCTATTCACTTTCATCATAACAAACATATATCACAGTTTGCACTGAGAGATTTATTTTCTTATGTACTTACTGATGCTGTTTCTTCATCACATGGTACACTCCATGATGGCAGATACTATGTCTATTTCACTGATATATACCTGGAGCCCAAGTTGGTGCTCAGTAAAATACACAGAATGAATGAATGATCCTATCGAAAACTGCCACAGAATTAATTTCCACTTTGTGGCACATGGTTATGACTCCCAAGGCCTGAGTCTTTAGGCAACTATAACGGGAATATCAATTAATTCAAGTATTCCATAGAATTCTGCCACTTGAAAATGGGAACAGACAAAATCCAGGTTACATCAGTTCACTAGCACCCTCCGTTCCCCAAGGAGCAGGAGGTACTGTATAACTCTTTATCAAGTTCAGAGCAAAATTGCTGCCGTGATTTCTCCCAATTTTCATCAAATTAACTTCTGCATTAATTAGAATCAGGATGGTACATTAAATAGTTGTAAGTGCTTTTAATTTAAATGTTCACATTTCTCACGTTAGGTTTCCCTTTGACTTCCTGGAACACAGATGATGTGCCAGATTAATGGCACTTACTTGTGTTCTGGGCTGCTCAAGCTAAACTAAGACAGGAGATCTCTTGAAACAAATTTGTGCGCTCAACAAATACTGATTGTCACCGTGCTAGATTCTTTACCAGGAATACAAAGTGCAAAATACAGTCCTCACCCCCAAAATCCTCCCAGCCCAGTAACATGCAGAAATGTAAACACCTTTGGGATACAGCAAACCAGTGACCTTGCTTAAGCTCAGCCCCACCTCTTCCCCAGGCAATGGCTGATTAAATGAAGGAGACAGTGGCAGGTATATAATAGACACTCCGATATGGGTTTCTTTACTTGAAGTACAAAAGAGCCTTTATCAGAAGGATTTGCTAAATGACATATTTAGTGTGGTAATCAAGGCAAGACTAGGAAGAGAGGCTTGAGCCTCACAGACCTGGGACCCAGGGAAGGAAAAGGCCTCCACTACCCTAAAAAAATGCTCTCACCAGGCACCTGCAGCGTCCACTTTGACAGAGACACTGAGATGAAATTCAGGTTGAGAATATGTGCCATGTGATGTTGCCCTATCCTTGAAGTCACATTTATAACAAGGGCAAAATGAATTATTTGGATATAAATTAGCCAGCACATCTAGTTTCTTTTTGTTGTTGTTGTTGTTGTTTTTTGAGATGGAGTCTCACTCTGTTGCCCAGACCGGAGTGCAATGGCGTGATCTCAGCTTACTGCAACCTCCACCTCCCGGGTTCAAGCAATTCTCATGCCTCAGCCTCCCGAGTAGTTTGGGACTACATGTGTGAGCCATCGCACCTGGATCATTTTTGTAATTTTTGTAGAGACGGGGTTTCACCATGTTGGCCAGGCTGGTCTCAAACTCCTGACCTCAGGTGATCTATCCGCCTTGGCCTCCCAAAGTTCTGGGATTACAGGTATGAGCCACCACGCCCGGCCATGCACACTTAGTTTGAAAGGGAGTATTATATACAACTACTTGGTAACAACTCCAATATATTATTTTCTAAATAAATACTTTTGTGAATTCTAACTTAAAACCCATCTAAGTAAATTTTAAAATTCACATGTACATGGGCACACTAGTCCATAGTATGTGAAATGGCTGTATCTATGAACTGGCTACAGAGTCATTCATTTTGGCTATCCTCATAATTAGCAATGATCGCTAGAACCAACGAGATCAAGAAGCAATTTTTAAATCAACAGAAAAATTACTTCTGTTCTTTTGTATAGCAATGCAAACCCAGAACCCCTCTCTTCTTCTTTTCTTTTTTCTTCCTCTATTTCCTTCCTTTTCTCTCACTTTTTTTAATTCAAAGGAAAAAATTGGTTTACAGCAAAGTCCTTTAAGCGATAAAGTCTAAATAATATAAAGTGTCTGAGATTTTGCATGCTTATTTTGGTAGGAATTTTTATATTTATACATTATAATCATTTACATATTATATTTGAATAATCTTGAAATAATCCTGATGATTTTTCATTTTACTGTGGAATGCAAGGGCTGAAAGAGTCACTTCTGCCATTCTGCATCACCAAAGATCAACTGTTTCCCCACTGAACTCATAGACAACACAGATCTGGTCCATCTACCCAGCTGTGAAATCTCTCCAGGGAAGGAGATTCTAACACATTTCTCACATTGCAGTGAGAAAAATTATCTTTCTTTTCCTAGTGAGAAAAAGTCTCTTTCTTTTCTTAGAACTCAAAGGTCCCTACTGAAATAGAAGCTTATTTCCCTTTGCTTGATTCTCAGCCAAGCTCAAGAACACCTGGAGAACAACTTTTAATATGCATCTTAAAATTATACCTCCCTTCCAGGAATTTTACAAAGAGCATCAAAGAACAGCTTTGTGAACTCCCCCTAGATCCCACACAGAGGTTTAATTATAATAACCGGATTTTAAAGATCAGCTCTGAGTATCAGTAAGATCATATGGCAACACAGACTATTTCTTTAGTTCTACCTTGGAATAGAGGTGAGAAGAAATAATCACTGCACCAAGCAGCAGCTAGAGTGAGAGGATAAGCAATCTCATTCAGGCCAGGCGCGGGGGCTCACACCTGTAATTCCAGCACTTTGGGAGGCCGAGGCGGGCGGATCACGAGGTCAGGAGTTCGAGACCAGCCTGGCTAACACAGTGAAACCCCCATCTCTACTAAAAATACAAGAAATTAGCTGGGTATGGTGGCAGCGACTGTAATCCCAGCTACTCGGGAGACTGAGGTAGGAGAACGGCGTGAACCTGGGAGGCGGAGCTTGCAGTGAGCCAAGATCGTGTCCACAGCCTGGGTGACAGAGCGAGACTCCATCTCAAAAGAAAAAAAGAAATCTCACTCATTTTGGACAAAGAAAAAATTGTGTTTAATAATTTAATCAGGAAAATGAAGCACTCAACATTCATTATGAGAGTTACACAGAGCACGTAATCATCGGTCTTACCCTCACTGCTTCTCCATGCTCACTTAAAGTTGTTATTTTAACTTGTCACATTTCCATAGCAACTGCTGCCTCCACTTTCACAGCTAAAGTACTAGGAATCCCCCTAAATGTTCCAGTATTAATCATCAATATTGTAAAAACCTTTGGCTCTTTTCCCAAAATGGCTAGATCTGCCCAGGGTGGTATCAAGAATCAGGATCACTCTTGACCTAAATCTCATCAACTGATCTAATGTATGAAGACCTACCTTTCTTCTTGGTTGGAGAGAGTGGGGTGTCTCTGAGAGAAATCAAATAGAAACGCCTTTCTACCCCAACTGAATGTTAAACCAAATGAAAAACAGCACAAGGGGTAAGACAAGTAGAGGCCCAAATGCCACCTTTATTGGCGTGCAAGGCCAGGACAGAGAATGGAGGAAAGCTTAGAGTAGGAGCAAAATGGATTCTAACTGAGCCCTCCCACCAGAAGACAGACATGGCAGCCTATCCTGGCAGCACTGGGCTCTTGGTGGGAAAAAAAGGCCTGTCTAGGAAAAAAACAGGGGAAATGCATGCTCTGTGTTCAGGCTGGGTCTCAAAAAGGAAAAGGTGAACATGCCCAGACTACGCTTTTGAAATGTGCTGCAGATGCCACACATCCTTACCTGGCATGGAATGAGTAAAGTGACAGATGGAAACCCATTTATTAATTAAACTCCTTCTACTTGGAAGATAACAGAAAAGAGGGAAAATTGTTCTCCTTCCTGTTCCCACTCCCCCCCACATTGCAAGAGCTACCAAGTAGGATTCTTTAGTGATGGTGTCTCTTGGTTTTCATATACTCTATAGTAACCCAAAGATAGCAGGTTGAAACTTACAATAAAAATACTTCTATCTTAACAACAATAACTCTCTAGTTTTCCTGATGTTTGTCTATTCTATTTCCATCTATTTTGTGCCTTATTTAGTTCACATTCATTAAAATTTTTTCTAAACTTAAAAATCAAAATTCTGCCTTATAACTAATCTGAAAACCAACAAACAAAGAAGTTAAGCAAGTTAACTTCTTTAAGTCTCCATTTTCTCTTTGTAAAATGGGGCTAATAGTACCTACGACACAGGGATTGCTTTGAGGATTAAAAGATATTATGCATGTGAAATGCTTAGTCGTCCTATGTCTGGCACCAAAATAACACTCAGTACATATTAGAAAAGGTGATGGTGGTGATGGTGACAGTGATGATGTCAGTTCTTTTGCTCTTTCATTCATGACCTAACTCCAAAATACATCCTGAAGAGTATGACATCTCTCCACCTGCAAAGTTACTACCTACTCCCTCTCACCTGGACTATTGTAGCAGCCCCCTCCTTGAATAACCTGAGGCCTTGCCCCTCTGTCATGGTTCTTCTATAGCAGGCACAGTGAGCATTTTAAAATATAGATTTGATCTTGTCACTCTCTTACTCTAACCCCTCCAGTGCTTATCATTACAGTTGGAATAACACCCCAATCTCTTATCCCGGCCTGCAGTTTGGACACAAGTTGGCCCTGCCCACCTCTCTGACTTCACCTTCTTCTACTTTCCTGCCAGCTCACCAGTCTGCAACCCGGGGGCCTTGTTTTTTTTCCTCTAACTCCAAGCAGATTCTTTTGGGGGACTCTTTTAGGGAAATTCAGAGTCCAATATCAAAGGATAGTCCCTCCTCCTTTCCGGCTCCAAATTAAGTAATAAGTTCATCACAAAGTGAAAAATTCAAAATGTAAAGCACCAAGAAAGAAAAGTTAAATCTCTTTTTTCTTCTTTTCTGAGAAATAGTAATCATAATCCTTGGCTCATAACACACTCTGACCATTGGTTCATGCCTTATTTGTGGGATTTTTAAAATGTACAAAAATGTAATAATTAAGCTCATTACTGAAAGTAAGCCAATAATCCAACATCCAAGTATGATCCAACATCCAAATTTGATCCTCACCTCCCTCCACTTAATGCCACTATCATCCTGAATACAGGATGCAGAAGACCTGAATAGCACTATCAACCACCTTGGGCTAGTTAATATTTATAGAATGTTCCACCCAACATCAGCAGAATATTCTTTCTTTTCAAATGTGCATAGAAAATTCACATATATTTGGAAATTCCCAAATATTTGAAAATAAGTAACATACTTCTAATTCCATGGTTCAAAAAGGAAGTCAAAAGAGAAATTAATAAACATTTTGAATTGAATTAAAACTAAAACATAACATACCAAAACCTGAGGCAAGCAGCTCAAGCAGTGCTTAGAGGGATATGTAGAGCATTAAATATATTAGAAAAGACTGAAGGTTTCAAATCAATGACTGTAGTGAATTCTATAGTGTTATGTTACCTCAGCATCAATTCTGAATTTAAGTTGAAATTTCTCATGCCAGAGCAGGGCTTAGTCACACTTGACACAGTTTCCATTTATCTACCTCTTCCCAGTTCCTCAAATGTGGTTGATCTAGATAGCCCCCAATACAATTGCCTCTGGTTGACCACCTCCCTATGGGGAAGCTAAATACAGCCCCAGGGACATGCCCCACTGACCCCTACACCCCACATAGATTGCACGGAAATGTCACAGTAACCATCTCTCAGTCACAACGTGGCCCCACAGAACTCATGGCTGCGTGCTTTAAACCCACCAATGAAAACTCCCCATGGGAAACCTGTCTGGATAATACTTTGGACCCCAATAAATCTTTAATCCCACAAGTCCTCTGTATCTGCCTCTCTCTTGCCCCCACCCGCTGGTTGAGCATGTGTGTCCCAAATGGCCCTGCAAGGTGTGCTGCCCTGTTCTTTCTGGGCTCTGTCAAGGAATCAAACCGCTTCTGTTAGGTAATGTGATTTGCTGTGCTGCCTCCTCTTGTGTTTCATCTGCTGACACACTCAGACTTTTCTCCTGGTCAGGGTTCTCCTAGAGAAAGGCTATCTTGGTGGGAATAAACTAGACACAGGTCAACAAGGAACCACAGGGTGTCTACCAGTAAAACAAGTGTACCGTGAAAGGGACACCTGGGCATGGGTCAGACACTTAGGCATTAGGCCATCCATCCCCCAGGATAAAGAAGTGTCCCATGAAATGTACATTGTAAACATCCATAACCATCAGGGAGTCCCATTACAGCAAGGATGCATGTTATAGCCACTCTCCAGAGAGAGACCTCAAGACCAAATTAGAAAGAATTTCAAAAAAGTATCTAAGCTTCCACTTTAATAAACCAAAAAAGAAAAAGAAAAAGAGCAAATTTAAATTCAAAACAAGCAGAAGAAAGTAAATAATAAAGGCCAAATGACATTGAAAACAAACAAACAAAAAAACCAATAGATTGCTTGATAATTCATGCTGAAAAAAAAAAAGAAAGAAAAGAAAAAAGTAAAATAAATAAAAACAACATAAAATTAGTGAAACAAAAGCTGGTTCTTTGAACAGATCAATAAGATTGTTAGACTTCTAGCTGACTGCGATGGTTAATTCTGTGTATCAACTTGACTGGCCCTAGGGATGGCCAGATTCAACATTATTTCTGGGTGTTAACTGTGAAGTTGTTTCTGGATAAGATTGGCATTTGAGTCAGGGGACTCAGTAAAGTAGACTGCCCTCTCCAATGTAGACATCATCCAATCCATTGAGGGCTTGAAATAGAACAAAAGGCAGAGGAAGAAGGAATTTGCCTCTTATTTCTCCCTGACATCTCATCTCATCTTCTCTGGTCCTTGGACTGAGATTTACACAGTGAGCAGCCCCAGTTCTCAGGCCTTCACACTCAGACTGAATTAAACAACTGATATCTTTGGTTTCCAGCTTGTAGACAGCAGATCATGGGACTTCTCAGCCTCCACAACTGCATGAACCAATTTCTCATAATAAATCCTCCGTGTGTGTGTGCGTGCGTGTGCATGCATACACGTTCTATTGGTTCTGTTTTTCTGAAGAACCCTGACTAATACACTGATCAAGAAACAAGAGAGAAAGAGAGAAGACACAAATCACCAAAATCAGGAATGAAAGATGAGAAATCACTATAAATCTATGAATATTAAAAAGATAATAAGAGAATATTACAAACAGCTTCATGCCATAAGTTAGACAAATTAGATGCAATGGACAAATTCCCAGAAAGGCACATACCATCAAAGCTCACTCAAGAAAAAATAACCTGAATAGCACTACATCTACTAAAGAAATTGAAGTCATAGTTTGGAACATTCCAACACAAATATATAACATATACATATATATACATGTATGTATATACACACACCCATAATAGAATGTCATAACAGCTTTATGAAATAATTTTGAAAACTTAGATGAAATGGATAAATTCCTAGGAAAATGACTTACCAGATCAGACTCAAAAAAACCCTACAGTTTTACAAGTATTTCTTTAACTATTAAAGAGATCTAAGCTGTGGTTAATAACCTTCCCATAGAGAAAACACCAGGCCCCAACGGTTTTACAGGATGTTTGACTAAACCTTCAAGGAACAAATCATCCCAATTTTATATGAACACTTAGAGACAACAGAAAAAGAGGAAGTATTTCCCCAACTAATTTCAAGTACAGTTTAATATTTATATCATAATCAGACATGACGAATACCTCTTCAAATATTTACGGGTCATACATGTTTCCTTATGATATGCCTATTCATGTTTTTTGTTTGTTTTGTTTGTTTGTTTGTTTATTTTTGGGAGACGGAGTCTCGCTCTGTTGCCCAGGCTACAGTGCAGCGGTGTGATCTTGGTTCACTACAACTTCTGCCACCCGGGTTCAAGCGATTCTCCTACCTCAGCCTCCGAAGTAGCTGGGACTACAGGCAGATGCCACCACGCCCAGCTAATTTTTTTTTTTTTTTTTTGTATTTTTAGTAAAGAGATGGGGGTTTCACTATGCTGGCCAGGCTGGTCTCGAACTCCTGACTTCAAGCGATCCACCTGCCTCAGCCTCCCAAAGTGCTAGGATTACAGGTTTGAGCCACCACGGCTGGCCTATTCATGTCTTTTGTCATGTTTTCTCATTGTATTATTTGTTCTCTTCTTATTGTTATGTAGAAGGGATTTTTTTGTTTGTTTCTTTTGAGACAGAGTCTCACTCTATTGCCCAGGCTAGAGTGCAATGGAGTGATCTCGGCTGATTGCAACCTCTGCCTCCTGAGTTCAAGTGATTTTCCTGCCTCAGCCTCCTGAGTAACTGGGATTACAGGCATGCACCACCATGTCTGGCCAATTTTTGTATTTTCAGTACAGAGGGGGTTTCACCATGTTGGCCAGGCTGGTCTCAAACTCCTGACCTCAGGTGATCCCCCTGTCTTAGCCTCCCAAAGTGCTGGGATTACAGGCGTGAGCCACCGTGCCTGGCCAGAAATTTTTTAAAATATTAATCCTTTGTAAGTTTTGTGGCTATGGATAGCAATCCTCAGTATGTAACTTGTCTTTTTACTTTCTTTCAGATATTTTTTGATGAAGAGGGTGTTAATTTTAATATGATCAAACTTACCGTTCTTGTCATGTGCAGACTAAGTTGAAAAAGATATTCACCTTTGTTCTCTATTAAGAATTTCAAAGTTTTCTTGTTGATATTTAAGCCCTTAATTTATCCGGAGTTGATTTTTGCTTTCAGGGTGAGATAGTGACACAATTTCATTGGGTAATCACTTTTTGTGCAGCTCCATCTTTTTTAAATATTAATTTATTTTTAATTATTTATTCTTTAACAAAATCTGTGTATATTTATGGTGCACAACATATTTTAATATATATATACATTGTACAATGGTTAAATAGAACTAACATATGCATTACCTCAAATACTTTTGTATAATTTTTCTGTGGTGAGAGCACTTAAAATCTACTCTCTTAGCAATTTTCAATATATACTTTGTTATTTATACAGTTGACCCTTGAACAACATGGGGTTTAGGGATGCTGACCTCCCCACACAGTAGAAAATCTGTGTATAACTTCTGACTTTCTAAAAACTTAACTACTAATAGCCTACTGTTGACTGGATAACATAAACAGCCTATTAACACATATTTCATGTTATGTGTATTACATACCATATTCTTACAATAAATTAAGCCACAGAAATGAATGTTAATAACAAAATTATAAAGAAGAGAAAATATATTTACTACTCATTAAATGGAAATGGATCACCATAAAGGTCTTCATCCTCACAGTCTTCACACTGAGTAGGCTGAGGAGGAGTAAGAGGATGAAGAGTTCTTGCTTTCTCAGAACGTCAGAGGTAGAAGAAAATCTGCCTGTTTTGGACTTGCGCAATTCAAACCCATGTTGTCTGTGGGTCAACTGGAGTCACCGTGTTATTCAACAAGTCTCTTGAAAATTTACTGCTCCTGTCAAACTAAACCTTTGTATCCTTTGACCAATATCTCCCCAAATACCCCCAACTCCCATGCCCATCATTCTACTCACTTCTTCTATCAGTTCAAAATTTTTAGATTCCACATATAAGTGAAAACATACAGTATTTGTCTTTTTGTGCCTGGCTCCTTTCATTTACCATAATGTCCTCCAGGTTCATCTATGTTGTTGCAAATAACAAGATTTCCTTCTTTTTTTTTTTTTTTTTTTTTTTTTTTTTTGAGACAGAGTCTTGCTGTGTCGCCCAGGCTGGAGTGCAGTGGCCGGATCTCAGCTCACTGCAAGCTCCGCCTCCCGGGTTTATGCCATTCTCCTGCCTCAGCCTCCCAAGTAGCTGGGACTACAGGCGCCCACCACCTCGCCTAGCTAGTTCTTTTTTGTATTTTTAGTAGAGACGGGGTTTCACCGTGTTAGCCAGGATGGTCTCCATCTCCTGACCTCGTGATCCGCCCGTCTCGGCCTCCCAAAGTGCTGGGATTACAGGCTTGAGCCACCACGCCCGGCTGATTTCCTTCTTTTTAATGGCTGAATAGTATTCTGTTGTGTATGTAAACTATTTTTAATTTGTCCATTCATTTACTGTTGTACTGATTCCATATCTTGGCTATTGTGACTAATGCTGCAGTGAACATGGAAGTTCAGACATCTCTTTGACATACTGATTTTATTTGCTTTAGATATATACCCAGCAGTGAGATTGCTGACTCACACAGTAGACAGATTTTTTTTTTTTTTTTTTTTTTTTTTTTGAGACAGAGTCTCGGTCTGTTGCTCAGGCTGGAGTGCAGTGGTGCGAGCTCTGCTCCCTGCAACCTCTGCCTCCTGGGTTCAAGTAATTCTCCTGCCTTAGCCTCCTGAGTAGCTGGGATTACAGGCACCTGCCAATACACTCAGCTAATTTTTGTATTTTTAGTACAGACAGGATTTTGCCACATTGGCCAGGCTGGTCTGGAACTCCTGACTTCAGTTGATCCACCCACCTCAGCCTCCCAAAGTGCTGGGATTACAGGTGTGAGCCACCATGCCTGGCCTGATTTTTTATTTCTGCAAACCCTCCACACTGTTTTCCATAAGGGTTGTACTAGTTTACATTCCGCTGAATGTACGCAAGGGTTTCTGTTTCTCCACATCTGCACTAACACTTAGCTTTCATCTTTTTGGCAATAGCCATTCTAACAGGTGTGAGGTGATCTCTCACAGTTTTAATTTGCATTTCCCTGATGATTAGTGATTCTGAGCATTTTTCATATACCTGATATTCATTCTTGTGTTTTCTTTTGAGAAATGTGTATTCAAGTCCTTTGCTCATTTTTCAGTTGGATTGTTTTCTTGCTAGTGTGTTCTTTATATATTTTGGACAGTATCACATACATGCTTTGCAAATATTTTCTGCCATTATGAGGTTGTCTCCTCTGCTGTTTCCTTTGCTGTGCAGAGGATTTTTAATTCGTGTAATCCCATTTGTCTATTTTTACTTTTGTTTCCTGTGCTTTTAAGGTCATATCCAAACAACCTCGTCCAGACCAATGGACAAGGGGAGCTTTTCCCTATTTTTCTAGTGGTTTACAGTTTCAGGTCTTGTGTCTAAATCATTAATCCACTTTGAGTTGATTTATACATATATCGTATATGCATCCAGTTTCATTCTTCTGCATGTGGATATCCTATTTTCCAAACACCACTTACTGAAGAAAATGTCCTTTCCCAGTTTGTCCTCACAGCATCTTTGTCAAATATCAATGGACTGTAAGGCCTAGTGCGGTGGCTCGTGCCTATAATCTCTTGACTTTGGGAGGCGAGGAGGGCCCATCACTTGTGGTCAGGAGTTCAGGACCAGCCTAACCAAAATGGTGAAACCTCGTCTCTACTAAAAATACAAAAATTAGGCTGGGCACAGTGGCTCACATATGTAATCCCAGCACTCTGATAGGCAGAGGAGGGTGGATCACTTGAAGTTAGGAGTTCCAGACTATCCTGGCCAACATGGTGAAACCCCATCTCTACCAAAAATACAAAAATTAACTGGACATGGTGGTGCACGCCTGTAATCCCAGCTACTCAGACGGTTGAGGAAGGAGAATTACTTGAGCCCAGGAGGCAGAGGTTGCAGTGAGCCAAGACTGCACCACTGCACTCCAGCCTGCGTGACAGAGTGAGACTCCATCTCAAAAAAAAAAAAAAAAAAAATTAGCTGGGTGTGGTGGCGCATGCCTGTGATCCCAGATACTCAGGAGGCTGAGGGAGGAGAATCACTTGAACCCAGGAGGTGGAGGTTGCAGTGAGCCGAGATGGCGCCACTGCACTTCAACCTGGGCAACAGGCTGAGACTCTGTATTCAAAAAAAAAAAAAAAAAAAAAATCAATTGACTGTAAATGTGTGGAATTATTTCTGGGTTTTTCTGTTCTATGGCTCCATGTGTCTTTTTAAATGCCAATACCATATTGTTTTGATTATTATAACTTTGTAGTGTACTTTGAAGTCAGGTAGTATGATGCCTCTAGCTTTGTTCTTTTTGATCAAGATTGCTTTGGCTATTCATGGTCTTCTGTGGTTCCTTTGAATCTTAGGATTATTTTTTCTATTTCCCTGAAAAACATCATTGGGATTTTTTAAGAGATGGTATCTCACTATATTGCCCAGCTTGGACTCAAACTTCTGGGCTTAAGAGATCCTTCTACCTCAGTCTCCTGAATTTCTGGGAGTACAGGGACACTTTGATAAAGATTGTATTGAATCTGTAAACCATTTCAACTAGTATAGACAACCTTAATAATATTAATTCTTCCAATCTGTGAACATGGGATGTCTTTCCATTTGTATGTGTCCACTTCAATTTCTTTCATCAATGTTTTATAGTTTTCAGAATGCAGACCTTTCACCTTCTTGGTTAAACTTATTCCTAAGTTATTTCATTTTTCTTTCTGTAGCTATATAAATGGGATTGCTTTCTTGATTTCTTTTTAACATAGTTGTTAGTGTATAGAAACACGACAGATTTTTGTATGTTGATTTTACATACTGCAGCTTCGGTTAATTCATTCGTTAGTTCTAACAAGTTTTGCTGCAGTTTTTTAAGGTTTTCTATATACAGGATCATATCACGTGCAAACAAATAGAATTTAATTTCTTCCTTTCCAAACCAAATGCCTTCTCTTTCTTACCTAATTGCTCTGGCTAGGACTTCTAGCTCTACCTTTTTGAAAGTCCCTCCTTTACCCATTGATCTGACATCTACTTTTGTCATTTAATAATATTCTATACTCATATGAATCTCTTGCTGGGATTTGTTCATTCTGTTCTATTCAACAATTTGTCTATTTCTGTACCAAAATTGTACTCTCTTAGTTGTACTCTCTTAGTTGCATTAAAAATTCCCATATCTGGTAGGGCTAGTCCTTCTCCGGAAGCATTATGGCTATTCGTGGCTCTTTATTCCTCGAGCTTTGATTTCATGTTTCATCTCTGTAATTATTTTCCTGCAAATAGTCTTAATCCCTTGCCCTCCCTCCATCATACTTATCTGACTAGACCTCAACTCCAGCCATTTAAATCCACATCCTCACCTATTCAGTTATTTCACTGAACGAATCTGAAGAAATACACATAACTCACTGATGTCACTTCATAAACACAGATTTCAAATGGGCTCTCAGAACTGCTCAACAACCCTATTTTCTTGTCAATGTGTTTTCCTACCATTCTAGATTAGGAGGCAGTATAACATACGGGTCAAATATAAGATTCTAAAACCAGATTACCTGGGTTAAAATCTTAGTTCTACCACTTACTAAATATGTGAGCTTGGGCAAGTTAAATTCACCAAAGCCTCAGTTTTTGTATATCTATCCCTCAGTAAAATTCCTTATGAGAATAAAATGAGTTAATAAATATAAGCCAAAAATAGAATCTGGCACATAGTAAGTACTATCTAACGCTTGTATTGTCATTGATAATGATTTCACATCTTACCTTCTCTCCTCAAGCCTTTTTCTCCCACTCTCTCTTCGCTGATGGCCTTGCTTTTTATTTCATTGAAAAAATAAGTCAAAAGTGAAGTTCCACAACCTCCTATCATCAAATCTTCCAATTTACTTGCAGCTGTAC
The DNA here is from genome assembly GCF_024542745.1 of Macaca thibetana thibetana. Classification (NCBI taxonomy): domain Eukaryota; kingdom Metazoa; phylum Chordata; class Mammalia; order Primates; family Cercopithecidae; genus Macaca; species Macaca thibetana. The sequence continues at coordinate 99,286,208 of NC_065583.1, forward strand.
CCGTCACTCTATTACTGTACATAAACTGTTATTGTTCCTACAGTTAACTCCTCCACTTGGGCACCCTTCTAGTCTACTTAAGGACTTGCTCCTGCAATTATCCCCTTTCTCTGCTGAATAACCCATTTTTAATTTTCTCAACCTGATCAGCATACAAAAATGTCATAAAAGTGGTCATCTTAAAAATAAAACCCTCCAACTTCACATTTCCCTCCTAAAAGGGTCCCATTTCTCTGCACATAAAAAATGTCTTGCAAAAATTGTCTATAGCTGCTGTCTAGACTTCCTTCCCTCCCATATTCTCTTCACTTTGATCCCATCAGCCTTTCACTTTCAGTACTCCATGGAATCCCCATTTGACAGTGACCAGTAACCTCCACATTTTCAAGTCCAAAAGACAATTCTCAGTCCTCATCTTCTCTCTTTTCGCACTTTCTCACTCCCTTCTTCACTTGGCTTTGAACAGAGTGTAACATTGGCCACTGTTTCTTCATCTGTTTTGCTTCACCTGCCGTCTTTTCTGTACCACTAAACTTTGGTGTGCTCAGGACTCTAATCTTCCTCTGTTCTACCTGCAGTCATCACCTAAGCTATCTCAATCAGAGCCATAGTTTTAATACTATTTACTCATTGATGACTCCTGAGCTTCATATCATATATCCAACTGTCCACTCCACATCCCTGGATGTTTGGCAGCTCAAACTTAACATATCCAAACCAGAACTCTTCATTTCCTCCTTTGAAATTTGCTCCTCTCCTAGTATTTCCCACTTTAGAACTCACCCAACTCACAACTCTACAACTCACCCAAGTGCTGAGGTAAAAAATCATAGGGGTGTAATTAACTCCTCTCCCACATCCTGCAGTCCTGAGCAAATTCTGTTCATTCTACCACCAAGCAGTGTATCTGACCCAACCACTTTTTACCACCTCCACTGAGGGTCCAAGCTATCACCATCTCTCCTCTGAACTATTGCAATACCTTCCGAAGGGGCCTCCCAGATTCATGTCTTTTTCTCCTCTCAACAGCCAGAGTAATCCCATAAAAATATAAATCTTATTTTGCTACCAACTCCCATGCTCAAAACTTTACAATGGCCTTAAATCACCAGAAGAGTAGAAAAAAGGCTTTACCATGGCCTACAGGCTCCACATATTCCTGTGTAATTCTCAGATCCCATCTAGTGCCACACTACTCCTCAGTCACTAAGCTCCCCTTCTTCACTGATCTTTCAGTTCTTAAAAAGCACTAGCCCCTTCTACATCTCGAGATGTCTCCTTAACCTACCCTATCCAGAGTAGCCACCCCCATTCCCAAGTCACTATCACCCATCCAGCTATATTTTCTCTATAGCGCTACAGTATGTAAAATGATCTATTTAATTATTTAATTTACATCTATCTGTCTATCTGGTCTGTCCTCTCACACTTAAAATATAAACTCTATCAGAGCAGAAACCTTCACCCTCTTAATTTAACTGCCATATTCCTGGTACCTACAACAGCGTCTGGCACATGGAAGGCATTTTTTAAAATCCTTGCTCAGTGAACCAATATCCCAGAAACCTCTCATAGCTAGTTCATCTTACAGGAGAAACAGTATTGGAGTTAATTAAATGGCCAGGCGCGGTGGCTCACGCCTGTAATCTCAGCACTTCGGGGGGCCGAGGCGGACGGATCACTTGAAGTCAGGAGTTTGAGACCAGACTGGCCAACATGGTGAAACCCCGTCTCTACTGAAAATACAAAAATTAGCCGGGCACGGGGGCGGGCGCCTGTAATCCCAGCTACTCAGGAGGCTGAGGTGGGACAATCGCTTGAACCCGGGAAGTGGAGGTTGTAGTGAGCCGAGATCACACCACTGCACTCCAGCATGGGCGACAGAGTGAGACCCTGCTTCAGGAAAAAAAAAAAAAAAAATTAAATGACTCGCCAGTCCAAATAAAGGGCAGCTTTAGGGTTAAAGGCGCAGTCTGGCTCCAAAGCTTGGGGTTTTAGTTACTATATTACATTGCTTCACTACATTTTACAATTTACTGTGCTGCTTGTGAGCACGAATTAAGGCTCAGAAGTCTAATTTTCCACACTACTCGCAGGACTCCCGCCCCAGTACTCTCTACAGATTCAGCTCACCGACTCCTTCCTCCTTGGACCTAGCTCCGCCCAGCCCAGCCCCGCGACCTCCTCGACGTAGCTTCGGCAAGGGCACCTACGCGGTGAGCGGGTCCCATGCAAAGCATTCTGGGATTGGTAGTCCATGTTCCTCCGGTCTCCAGCATTCTCAGGAAAAGGGGGGAAAAAACCCATGCAAATTAGGTATCTCTGAATTTCTTGCACATTAAATAAGACGCAGATTCTAGCTCAGGAAAGTGATGTAAACCCGTTGTTTTCAAAGGAGAGACTCCAGCCTCGGGTCAGGCGCGACGCAGACAGCGGCGCGGGGTCCTTGACTGGGCGGGGCTTGCTCGCGGTGGTTTGTGGCTCCTTCCTGCGCTGCTTCTCTCTTTGGCTCAGGCGGGTGGCGCCGACAGGATGGGTGAGCTGACCTGGCCAGTCTAAGGGCGCCGCAAGTGGGACTTGGGGTCTTAGGGACTGGCGGGCGGATGCGAATAGAGTAGGGAGGGGGATGCCACGGCGAGGCTTCATGGCGGAGAGGCTCCATGGCGGAGGGCCGGGGAAGCGCCGCTCCGGGCCGCACATGGTGCGGCGTGGAAGGGGCCAGTGAGGCGTGGAGGCCGCCGAGGTCGGGGTACCGAGGGACACAGGGAGGCCGGCGCTTCCTCCCAAGCATTCGAGCGGGGCCTAGTCCTTTGGGAGAATACATTCTCCGGAGCTCTCTTCGAACGTTCATTAGTCGGTTCAGGGGAACCTGAAGGCCAGATGTTTGGCCCACAGGCCAGTAAATAGTACGAGAGCCAGTAGGCTTAAGGGTTTATTCCAGATGAGGCGAGTGTCTTAGAAGATGGGAAACATGTAGATGGCGTGTTTTTGCAGAAGAACTAAAATAGTTAATTTTTAGGCAAGTGTCGTGGACTTCGTACTGCTAGGAAGCTCCGTAGTCACCGACGAGACCAGAAGTGGCATGATAAACAGTACAAGAAAGCCCATTTGGGCACAGCCCTGAAGGCCAACCCTTTTGGAGGTGCTTCTCATGCAAAAGGAATCGTCCTGGAAAAAGTGTAAGTCCATTGCTTCCGTCAGATTTAGTTTATTATAGGAATTCGAGACATAAACTTACGAATTCTTATCTTAAAAGTAGTTACAGGTTTTTGTGTACTGTTCATTTGGGCATTACGGGGTAAAATTGCAAAGCGTTTATTCTGTTTAAAAGTTGGTAAAATTAGTGTTTGGGAATTAGGTAGTTAAGGTTTTTACTTAACGTTGGCCTGGGAGGAATTGGAGAAGATACTAACAATGATGAAGTAAAGGACACAAACACTTTTACTGTGGGAGCTGTTACAAGTAAATGTCACGTGTCAGCTATTGAATCTGCAATCAAATGATTTTTCGACTTGATAAAGGTAAGGTGAAAAGAAGTGACTTGAATCAGAATTTACTGAGGTCGTACACCTAAGATTGAGACATGAAACTGCCAGTACTTGACTGGTTTTGACTTTTAAAAATGATAATTTCACATAGTTCAATCGTATTTGATGGTAGATCCATTTGAACTCAGACTTTCTAATTTTTTTTTTTTTTTTTTTTTTTTTTTTTCTTTGAGACAGTCTAGCTCTGTCGTCCAGGCTGGAGTGCAGTAGCGCCATCTCGGCTCCCTGCAACCTTAGCCTCCCAGGTTTAAGCAATTCTCCTGCCTCAGCCTCCCAGGTAGCTGGGATTACAGGAGCCCACCACCACGCCAGCTAGCCAGCTAATATTTTGTATTTTTAGTAGAGATGGGGTTTTGCCATGTTGACCAGGCTGGTCTCAAACTCCTGACCTCAGGTGATCCGCCCGCCTCGGCCTCCTGAAGTGCCCTGATTACAAGCGTGAGCCACTGTGCCCAGCCCAGACTTTCTAATTCTTATCCTAGTTTTTTTTTTTTGAGACAGGGTCTCTATACAGGCTGGCAGTCTTGACCTCCTAGGCATAGATCCTCTCACGTCAGCCTCCCAAGTAATTGGGGCTACAGGCCCATGCTGCCACTCCAGTCTAATGTTATAACTGTAAAAGGTCTAGAAATTTCCCCCATTGTGCTAATGAAATTAAGACTGGCAGAAAACTTGGTTGACATCACAGGACTTCAGCTCAGCCATTTGAGGTTAGATTGAAAAGATAGAAACAGTTTCTCAGTAGTTCTCTAGTTAATGTGAAAAAATTATCCTTTTTCAGAAAGCCAGCTCACTCTGCTATGCCTTTTATATTTCAGAGGAGTGGAAGCCAAACAGCCAAATTCTGCCATTAGGAAGTGTGTCAGGGTCCAGCTGATCAAGAATGGCAAGAAAATCACAGCCTTTGTACCCAACGACGGTTGCTTGAACTTTATTGAGGTGAGTATTTCAACTGCTTTGTACCTTCTGTTCTTGGGGTGGGCTCCCTCACATTTTTATCTGATGCAAGGGAGTTTCCTCACATGAAAGTATTTTTGTGATTGCCATTGACACTAGAAATAAACTTTTTATTTTATTCCAGGAAAACGATGAAGTTCTGGTTGCTGGATTTGGTCGCAAAGGTCATGCTGTTGGTGATATTCCTGGAGTCCGCTTTAAGGTTGTCAAAGTAGCCAATGTGTCTCTTCTGGCCCTATACAAAGGCAAGAAGGAAAGACCAAGATCATAAATTTTAATGGTGAAAACACTGTAGTAATAAATTTTCTTATGCCAAAAAATGTTTGTATCTTATTGTCCCCCGTTCTCACCACAAAGATTGTGTTCTTTACCATACGTCCCCTGCCTTTTTTTTAAATCCTAAACCAGCGAACATAGGACCTGTACCAATTTTAGGAGATGATAAGACAGGGTTGTTTCAGGATTCTCTAGAGTTAATAACATTTGTAACTTGGCACAGTTCCCCTCATCCTGTGGAATAAGAAAATGAGATAGAGCTGGAATAAATGTGCAGTATTGTTGTATTACTTTAACAACTTTAATGCAACTTCAAAAACTCACTTAAATTCTATGAGATGCTTTCTTTTTAATTCTTGGTATTTTCCATATCTGGTGTGACACTTCAAGCAGTTACCAAGTTTCATGGCACACAGATAATCTTAGGTACCCTTGGAAATGCACATTCTTGTATCCATCTTTCAGAGACCCAGGTGATAAATAGTAACCTCAAAATTGCTCCCCACTCTGTTTAAAGGTGTCAGGATCTGTGTTGTAATGTGTCTATGTTACTGTGTTTAGGATACAGGCACTGGATCATTTAGATGATGGAAGTATATGTCAGGCAAGGGAGATCAGGTATATGACAAGACTGATGTTTTCAGTATCTTCTCATGAGGTTGTCAGCGACCTTCATGTCTTCAAAGACCAGTCAGCAAATGAAGTAGTTTAGTGTAGAGATAAGACTGGTTGTGTTTTGATAATTTAAGCTAGGTATTCAGTACATGTGGATTTTGCTCTCCACAAATACTTTTTACAGAATTTTCATGGATACAGTGGCATGGTTGAAATGAAGCTATTAGCCTTCTGATTTAAATCTGATATAAGAAACTCCTGGTAACAAATAGTAAATGGATTAATTAGCCCTTTGATCAGAGCCTAGCTTTACATTGTTTAGGATCTTTGGAAAACAATTGCTTTGGTTGCCCATTTTCTGTAGGATCAAGAGCAGAACCTTTGCCATGACACAGAAGAATCCAGGTTGTGCTTCATCCCTGCATATTCCAGCCTTATCCTGCCATTTCTCCCCTTGGCTCCGTGCTCCAGCAACACTGGTCTCAGTTGGTCATGCTCCAACTTGTGTTCCACATCCATCCTCAGGACCTCTGTTACTATGGTGCCTTGCTTGTCTCCCGCTCTTCAGAGCTCCTATTTTCCAGCACACTTGGGTTTATCTCTTTATGCCAGTGATGATGCTGCTAGTCTCTCTCCACAAGGGCGGAAAGGCTGCCTGTTGGTTTGTACCAGCGTTTCCCAACGTGTAGCTGCAGTCAGTATTTGACTAAACTGTTCCCAAGGGCTCAGCAGATGCTTTCGGATGGGCCTTAATTGACCCAACCCTTTGTGATATGCGAGAGAGATTGCTGGGCCTCGTTCACCGGGCCAGAACCAGGGAAAGAGGCCGCGGTAGCAGCGCGGTTCCAGGCCCCGGACGTCAGGCGCGGGGCGGGCAGCTCTCGCCCGGCGGTGGGGTCCTTGTGATCGCTGGGCGGGGCGCACCAGGAAGGGGCTGGGACAGCGCGGACGCCCAGGGTCTTGTCCCGGTTCCCCTGCTTTCTTTGACACGTCAAGGCACCTTCGACGATGGCTCTCAGCTGTACCCTCTTGGCTGCACCCGGGACGCCCTTTTCACTTGCTAAGCAGTTCTACCTGAGGCCCAGGGGCCGCCAGATTGACCCATAAATAATCTCCGGCGCCTGAGATCCAGAAGCGACTGAGCCTGATCTTAGTGCCCTCTCCTTTCTCTGTGTGGCCTCCCAACCTCTTTCACCACGGCCGTGTGTCCGAGGCCTCTTCCTTCATGTATCCAACATGAAATGGATGCCTGGTACTTTGCTGGGCCTGACTGTGCAAGCCCAGGTCTATGGTGAGAGCAACAATACACTCACCTTGGGCACAAAATGTATGCAAAATTCCAGCAGCTTTTTTTTTCTTGGTAGATGTAGAAAAGCTAATTCTAAAACTTACATGGAGGCTGGGAAGGGTGGCTCACGCCTGTAATCCCAGCACTTTGGGAGGCCGAGGTGGGTAGATCACCTGAAGTCAGGGGTTCGAGACCGGCCTGGCCAACATGGAGAAACCCCGTCTCTACTAAAAACACAAAAATTAGCCGGGCGTGGTGGCGGGCGCCTGTAGTCCCAGCTACTCGGGAGGCTGAGGTTGCAGGGAGCCGAGATCGAGCCACTGCACTCCAGCCTGGGCGACAGAGCGAGACTCCATCTCAAAAAAATAAAAATTTAAAAAAAATGTATATGGAAAGACAACTAGAATAAATAAAACAATATTGAAAAAGGAATAAAAGTGGGGGAATCATAAAACTTGATTTTATAGTTAAAGTAATCAAGACTTGGAGGAGGGACAGAAATACAGATCAACGAAATAAGATAGAGAATCCATAAATAGACATTCAGAAGTATGGCCAACGGATTTATCTTAAAACCAACAGAGGAAGAAGAGTTTCAATAAATGATGTGGACTTCCATTTGTCAAAAACCAAAACAAAGGAACCCCAACCTCACATGTAATACAAAATTAACTCAAAATGGATCATATATCTAAATGTAAGGAAAGATAAACAAAACATAGACTATCTTTACAACCTAGGTTTACGTGTAGTTTTTAGACAATACACCAAATGCACATGCCATAAAAGAAAAAAATAGATAAATTGGTGGATTTCATCAAAATTAAACTTTTTCTCTCTGAAAAATCCTGTTAAGCTGGGCGCTGTGGTTCATGCCTGTAATCCCAGCACTTTGGGAGGCTGAGTTGGGAAGATATTAATAGTTTGAGGCCAGGAGTTCAAGATCATCCTGGGCAGCAAAGCCATACACTATCTCTACAAAAAAAAAGTTTTTAATTAGCCTGGCATGGTGGTGTGCACCTGTAGTCCCAGGTACTTGAGAGGATCAGAGGATTGCTTGAGCACAAGAGTTTGAGGCTGCAGTGAGCTATGATTGCACCATTGCAATCCAGCCTGAGCAACAGAGTGAGATCCTGTCTTAAAAAATACAAAATAAAAATTCCTGTTAATAGGATGACAAGACAAACCACAGACTGGGAGAAAATATTCGCAAAACACTTATCCAATAAAGGACTTACATCTAAAACAGAATTCTCTAAACCAAAAGTGAGAAAACACAATCCCATTACAAAATGGGCAAATATACATCTCTTCACAAAAGAGATGGCAAATAAGCACATGAAAAGATCAAATCATTAGCCATCAGGAAAATGCAAATTAAAACCACAACAAGTTATCACTATAACCTAGCTAAAGCTAAAGATGCTGATAATATCAAGTACTGGTGAGAAAGGAAGGTAACTGCATCTCTCATGCATTGTTGGTGGAAAAATGGTACAGTCACTCTGAAAAAGTGGTACTTAACAATATGACCCAGAAATTGTACTCCTGGGTACAGGATTGAAATACAGCAATGAAAATATGTGTCCACACAAAAACGTGTACATAAATATTCATGGCAACTTTATTTGGACAGTCAAGAAATAGAAAAATCCTACATATCCTTCAATGGGCCAATATATATACTGTGGTATATCCATAAATGATATACTACTCAGCCAGATTGTTACATAAAACAACTTCTATGAATTTCTAGGGTAGTATGCTGGGTACCAGAAGCCTATCTCAAAAGGTTGTATCTGGTATGGATTCATTTGTATAACACTCTTGAAATGACAAAATTATAGCAATGGAGAAGAGATCAGTGATCACTAGGGATTAAGAATGGGGGCAGAGTCTGACGATAGAGAAAGGATAGTATGAGGGAGTTTCTTTGTGGGAATGAAACACTTCTGTGTCTTGATCTTGGTGATGTTTATGGAAATCAATACTTGCAGTGGAATTTCGTAGTACTATATACACAATAAAAGCATGCAAAAATTGGTGAATGAGTAAATTCTGTAGTTAATAGTTTTGGACTAATATCAATTCCCTGGTTTTGAAAATATACTCTGGTTATGAGAGATAGCATTTGGGAAAGCTGGATAAAGGGTATACACAAACTATTCTATTTTTGCAACTTCTTGTGTGTCTTAAATTATTTATAAATAAAAAGTAATGTATTAACATATATGTGTATATATATATAAAATTTATGAATGGGTAGTTAATTTAGTCTGTTATTTAATCTGTATTCTCTTTATTTGCCTAGCAAAGCCCAAACCAATCAGAAATTGTTATAGCAAAAAGAATCAGGAGATCACTTAGTTCTGTGGTTCCCAAACCCAGGGACATCAGAATTCCCCTGGGAAACCATCTTGAGGGTATCCAGGAGAAATCGGTCAGGTAGTTCTTATGTAGCCACCTCCTGTTTTCTCCATTTGTGGGAATTACTGCTCTTATCTTAGAAGTTGGAAGCTCAAATAAGGCAGCTCTTAAGTATTTTAGAAATAATTTGCCCAAGTAATTGGCACAGCTCAAATCAGAATAATAGTCTATTCTCCAAATGGAATTGTTTCTGTCAGAAACACCCCATCTCAAAATGACAAACACTGCCTTACAGGTAGCTACTTAGTAAATTTAGGCACAAATTTATCTGGGAATTTAGTAAGAGTTTTTGTTCTCTGTTTTGTGAAGGGAAGAGGAATAAATTTTCTGTGTATTTGTATGAAAATATTGAAACACTCCATTTTTTTTACTGATGTTCTGAAAAAATTTCAAAAGTCTAAACACACAATGCCTCAGATAAATGTGGGCTTTTTTCTGTTATTTTTTGGTGGCACTGAGAGAGACACTTCTAATTTGACAGCTATAAAAATTCAAATGTGTATCTGTGTGTGTATTGAATTCCTGTATTTCATTCCAGGAAAATGTCTAGTTGTAGGATTGGTCATTATGGTCACACTGTGGATAATATTCCTGGAATCTGTTGGAAGGTTGTCAAAGTAGCTAGCATTTTTCTTTATTGGCTTTGCATAAAGCCAAGAAAAGAGATTATGATAATAAATTACCATAGTGCAATAAAATTTTCACTAACAGTAACTTATGTAATCTTTATTTTAACCTATAAAATTTATGTCAGTGGATTATTTAAGCATTAACTCACATTCTCATGCTACTGTAGTTGGGGGACTGTCTTTGCTGGTTATACTGAGCAGTCTTCGTTTCTAACACAAATCCTGTCCTTATTGTTTGGTAAAGTGATGTTATGTTAGTACCTGAGGAACAGAAGTGGATTTTATAGGTTATTAATTGTCACAGTAATGTCACCACAGAAGGTCTAGAGCAAACCATTAAAACATTTAACAATTAAATGTTTTAAAGCATAAATTGTCTCATAGGAGAAAATAGTTTTTTAGAGTGACACATTTGAAGGGAACCATGAGTGACAAATAACCAATATTTTCAAATATGCACATGCCCAGTCGCCACCTCATTCAGATGGTCACTTAAGCCTCTAATATATGATGCGTATCTTCAAAAACAAGGGAGCCACTCACACACAGCTCTCAGATGTGTGTAATGAGCACCATCAAAATTCCTTCCTTTAATACACTCTGCTTTCCAGCTGACCTGAAGCTTGCAAACAGCAATTCTGATGGTAAGGAAGGTAAGGAGGAAATCAAAGTCCCCAGGTCACTAGTCAGATCTAGCCACAGAAGAACCAGCCCCTTTTATCAGTGATCTGCTTATTTGTTGGCATGAATTCTGTTCTATAATCTAGTCACAGTGTGGGATAAATTTTTAAATCTAGCCTTCTAAAACTCTTTTTTTTTTTTAAGACGGAGTCTCACTCTGTCATCCAGGCTGCAGTGCAGTGGCGGGATCTCGGCTCACTGCAAGCTCCACCTCCTGGGTTCACGCCATTCTCCTGCCAGCCTCCCCAGTAGCTGGGACTACATGCGCCCACCACCACGACTAACTTTTTGTATTTTTAGTAGAGATGGGATTTCACTGCGCTAGCCAGGCTGGTCTTGATCTCCTGACTTCATTATCCACCTGCCTCAGCCTCCCAAAGTGCTGGGATTACAGGTGTGAGCCACCACGCCCAGCCTAAAACTCTTTTGTTATAGTTTATTAGAAATAGAAGGCTGGGCACAGTGGCCCATGCCTGTAATCCCAGCACTTTGGGAGGCTGATGCAGCGGATCACCTGAGGTCAGGAGTTTGAGACCAGCCTGGCCAACATGGCAAAACCCCATCTCTACTAAAAATACAAAAAATTAGCTGGGCGTGGTGGTGCACACCTGTAGTCCCAGCTACCTGGGAGGCTCAAGTGGGAGAATCACTTGAACCCAGGAGGCAGAGGTTGCGGTGAGCCGAGATCGCACCACTGCACTCCAGCCTGGGTAACAGCGCGAGACTCCCTCTCCAAAATAAAAAAAAAAGAAAGAAAAAGAAAAAAAGAAATAGAACAAGGGGCTACATTGCTTGACTGTGCTAAAAGTGTAGGACATACAGAGCAAACCCAAATTTCAAAGTGTGTATGTTAATGGATGTATTATGCTGCTTACTTACCTCTTTCAGCAACCAGCTAATGTTTACATTTGTACAATAATGGGCAAAGTAAGACGTGCTTTAAATAATTTTTCATTTCAATCACAGCTGAGAACAGTAGAAAGAACTGTTACTTTTTAAAATGTATCTTGTCCATTTCTTGCTTTGGAAACTGGTATTAAATAGATTTTGTCTTATCTTTTTTCTCCAATAGCTTTATGAATTTATCCAGCTTATAAGAAGATTTTTTTTTTCTATACAGTTTGACAACTTTAGGTACTCTATTTGTGTGTGTTTGCAGGTAGTATGACCACTTTTCCCCTCCACAAGTTCCTAATAGGTTCCAACTATTTCTCTAGGATCTTAATTACAGTATACAATAGTTGATTTTGTTTGTTCTGTATTTTACACATTTTCTTATGTTTATGTGTGTATAATTAAGTACTTTTTTCCTTATCAACATACTCATCTTCCTCCTGCCTGTGTGTGTGTGTGTTTAAGTAATGGAAGAAAGCCATTGTGAGTGGAATTTATTTGCCAGGATTTCCATCAATGGATAGGGTTTGGCCCATAGGTGGATTTTAGAGGGACTAGGAACACCTGAAACTATATGCAGAATTTTCCAATTATGTGTGTATATTTGTGTATATGAGTTCCTAACACAAGAAACCAGTTACTATTTCAACCTGCACAACAATGAGGATTTAGTCACATATTACATAATTTTCCATTTTAATCACAGTTGAGAACAACTGAGAGAAGCGGACTGTGGTTTGACATGGTTTATGAGTGTTCCCAGTGTTGTCTAGTTCTGTAGATGATCCAGCCTGAAGAACCTGCAAAATGCACATTTTACATTCTGCTTTTATTTCATGGCTGCCCTAATTATGGTCATTTTAGAGAAAAGTTCCCCATGCTGTTGGTAAAGATAGAATTAGAAAGAGGGCACAAAGCCTCACCCTCAGGAATAAAAGCAGAAGACAAAAACTCAAAGATATTTTTAACATCTAAGAATGGAAGGAATAAATCAAATAAAAATGTTCAGTATGCACCTGTAAAAACAAATGGCATGATGTCTGTTACTGCTTAAAAGTATTTGAGCACAGTAAGAAAAAAAGTGTTAAGTGAAACAAACATGGCAAAATCTTGGTAATTGTTGATTCCAATTTATAGGTATGTGAGGGTTAATTGTACTATTTTCTCTATTTTTGCATATGTTTGAAATTTTCCATAATTTTTTAAAATTACATACATATTCTAATTGTTTAACTGCATATTCTCTGGTTAAACTGAACCAGAACATGGACAATCTGCTCTTATAGGAGCACAATGGACATGTGGGGGCAATGAAGTCACAAAGAGAAGGTGACAAAGAGAAATTTAACACTCTGAGAAAAATATAACATATTAAGAAGAAATGAAGCTGAGGATCCAAGAAATCTTAGCAAGACAAGAGAAAAATGTTTAATTCAGTAATTAAAGCAAAGTAAAATAATTTTCAAAGATTTAAGAAAATGATAAAACACAGACTGCTGCTGGGAATGTAAATTGCTATATCCTTACTGGGGAACAATTTAGTGACATGATCCTATATCCTTTGATTTGTTAATTCCGTTAACAGTGTAACCTAAAGAAACAAAATGTGAGCATAGGTTTCTGCCTACATTTCTTAATTGCATTACATTTTCTTTTTTTTTTTCCGAGACGGAGTCTTGCTCTGTCCCCCAGGCTGGAGTGCAGTGGCACGATCTCAGCTCACTGCAACCTCTGCTCAAGCAATTCTCCTGCCTCAGCCTCCAGAGTAGCTGGGACACTAGGCATCCGCCACCATGCCCTGCTACTTTTTTTGTATTTTTAGTAGAGACAGGGTTTCACCATGTTGGCCAGGCTGTTCTCGAACTCCTGACCTCAGGTGACCCGCCCACCTCGGCCTCCCAAAGTGCTGGGATTACGGGAGAGCCACTATGCCTGGCTCATTGCATTACATTCTGAAAGCTCTTTGAGGGTAGGGGCTTTGTCTGCCCTATTGACCACTATATTTCTAGAACAGTTCCTGACAAGAAGTAAATGCTGAAATGAATGTATGTTAAATAAACAGTGAGGAATTAGAAAAGACCAAAACTCAAACAATAGGATAATTATTTGGTACATTTTGGAATAGAGGAAATCCTAGCTAGTCATTTAAAATAGTATTTTCAAAGAACATTAAATGACATGAGAAAATGTTCCAGATATAATGTTAAGTGGAAAAAATCAGGATGTAAAACCATATACAGGATGATCCTAATTACATATGTTTAAACTAGCACAAGGAAATATATAAAAAATTTAAAAGCAGGTATCTCTAGATGATATACACTTCAGTGATTTTAAAATATTCTCCTTCAAATTCTTCTGTGTTTCCCAAATTATCTATGAGGACTCAAATCTTTTTTTAAAAAGGAATTTCTAGTTTTACATTCTATGGATAGATTAAGTCTAGCATTACAAAAAGAGCCAAAGTCTTCTTTGATCACTTCCAAACCAAGTTCCCACTCTAACCTGCAGAGAGTGATCAGAGAAGTCTTTGATTCCCTTTTTTACAAATCTGGTGTCCTTCCTTCTAGATCACTTTTTATATGTTCCATACACTTGCAGTATATGTACCTATAGAAAATACATGGTATTAGTGTCTTTTAAAATATAAACAGTATCAAGCTGCATGCATACTGACTTCTTAGTCTATTTTGTGCTGCTATAATGGAACACTACAGACTGGGTAATTTATAATGAACAGAACTTTATTGGCTCACAGCTCTGGAGGCTGGGAAGTCCAAGATTGAGGGGTTGCATCTGGCAAGGGTCTTCTTACTGCTTCATAACATGGTAGAAGGCATCACGTGGGTGAGAGAGAGTAAGCAAGAGGGTGCCAAGCCCATTCTTTTGAGAGGAACCACTCCTGTAACAAAGGCATTATTCCATTCAAAAGGGCAGAGTCCTCATGGCCTAATCATCTTTTAAATGTCCCACCTCTTAATACTGTTAAAACAGTGATTAGCTTTCCAATGCATACATGCTTTCTGGGGGGATGCTTTCAAACACAGTTCATAGTTAACATCTACTATTTGTTTTCTGTTTTAACTCAATAATGTTTTTTGAGATGTGCCCATTTGGATACATGGAGATTGAATTCATTCCCCTTAACTGCTACATAGTACAACATTTTATTTAGTCATTTCCCTATGGATAAGCAGGAAAGGGCCTGGGGACTCTTTCTTTGAACCTACTGAAGGACAGTGCTGAGGAGACTACATCTCACTCTGCTGCTGGTTGGGAGAAAGAAATCTTCTCACGGGATAGGGTGGGTGGCACTTCTTGAAAGAAGAAAGCAAGTTCAGTCCCTGATACCTGCAGAACAGAGACCAATGAAGTCGGTCCAGGCCTGGACAGGGATTCCCACTATAGAATCTAAGCCATAACCAAGTCATGACAAGTGTCTTCTCATTCTCTTCACACCAAGTTCTGGTTCTCAAAATGTCTCTGATACTGATCTCTTTCTCTTTACTCTGTCACCTTCCTAACTTAGAAATTCATCACTTCACCACTACATTAGTTTCTTGGCCTCTATCCAGTTTCTCTTCCTTCTAATCCATTCAATTTACCACTTCCCAATGAGTCCTCCAACAACTCCACATAGTCAACTTTCTCTGTTAAAACCTTCAAAGGTGCCCTGTTGGGTCCTACTGATGGTTCCTTTTTTGGCCTTCCATGGCCCCTAACTTAAAAGCTTAGCCTTCTAGTCTCTTATCAAATTCTCTATCCTTCAAGTCTCACATCTTCTATGATTCTTCTCCAGGGCCTCATGATCACCCACATATTCAAACATTCAACAAAGATTTAGTGAGTGCTACCAAACACCAGGCACCATGCAAAAGCCTGAGGTTCTGGCATGTACCTGTAAATAACAATGCACCAAAGGTTGTAGCTATGCTGAAATATGATTTTCTTTTATCAGGGCATGCTTTGTTAAATTTCTGCCTCATGGTTACAACCAACAGCGACTTCTGGGTATTTGAAAAGCTTCAAAGTAATCCAAGAAAGCACTACATAGCTATAGGTTTTATTTATTATTATATCGAGTTGATTTGAATGTAGGAATACATGTGAGTTTTCAGTTTGTTTTTAATAATTTACAAAATGGGACCTGGTGGTCACTAAAATCACTTTCAGCTCCAATAGTCTAGAATGCAGGATGCTTGCAACAGAACCACTAGATGTCACTACTAACAACACAAAAGTTAAAGCAAGGTCTTGAGATCACAGGATTACTGTAAAGAACTATCAGATTTAGGAATACAAATGTGAAAATGCTTCTACAGAGAAGCCCTATAAAAATCCAGAGGAGTAGCTCGAACACCTTTGTGCACATGAAGTGCCACAGACACAATAATTGTTAAGTACTTCCTATACTCTTCTACTAATAGAATAGCCTTCGACAACTTACTGGTCAGCAGCATAAGGAAAATCAAGTCTTAGAATAGGAAGGAAGCTTATTAGTCCATCAGTTTTCAGATTTCTATTTTCTGGCACTAGAAATACAGTCTATATCACAACCCAGTGCACATGTGCACGTGTGTGTGTGGACACACACATAGACATTGATTTCATATATATATAAAATATATGTGTGTGTGTATATATGTATATAACATATAGTTGAAAACAAAGTTTCACAAAACACTAATGCCCTTACTATGTGTAGTGCACTTTGATATTTTATTTTTTATGTATTCCATTTCATTTAAAAAAAAAAAAAAAAAGCTGGCTGGGCATAGTGGCTTACACCTGTGTAATCCCAGTACTTTGGGAGGCCGAGATAGGAGGATCTCTTGAGTCTAGGAGTTCAAGTACAGTCTGGGCAACATAGTGAAACCTCATCTCTACAAAAAATAAACAAAATTAACCAGGCATGGTGGCATGTGCCTGCAGTCTTAGCTACTCAGGAGGCTGTGGTGAGAGGATCCCTTGAGCCCAGGAGGTCAGGCTGGAGTGAGTCAAGATCAAGCCATTGTACTCCAGCCTGGGCAACAGAGTAAGACCTTATCTCAAAAAAAAAAAAAAAAAAAAAAAAAAAAAAAAAAAAAAAAAAAAAAAAAAACCTTGTTACAAAACAATAAATTGATTTTACTCAATCAAATATACTTCCTTATGTTAATATGTCAGAAAACAGAGGCCCAGAGAGGTGCAGTGACTTGCCCCAGGTAACTCAGTAGCCAGGATTCAAGGCTTTTCAGGACACTGGCAGGTTTTGTTTTGGAAGACCCTAGGTAAAAACTGAAAAGTGTCTTTGGCACAATCTCAGCTCCTGCTGTGCTCCTCAACCTTCTAAATCCTGTGGCTAAGATTCTGTGGTAAAAACCAAACCAAACTAAACCAAACCTGACAAAGTGTATGGATGATTAGTTATATGCAGCAGCCATTTTAAAAATACAGGTTCTTTCTTAAATGCAAATGTGATCACTTTAACTTTTCTATTTGAATCCCAGCAGTGGCTGTGGTTTTCAGGCCAAATACAAATTCTCAGTGTGACAGTAAAGGCTCTTCCAGAGCTGGCCCCAGTCCTGCTAGCCAGCTTGATTCTTCACCACTTCCCCACAAGCACCTTCAAGATTCTTCCTTCACTCTTGACCTGGCTAAGTCATAAGGTTTTCAAGATTCCACTCACATTCCTCTTCTGCAAAGCCTTCTTTGGCATGTGCTTGCCCACAGCATGCAGCCTACTGTTCCTGAAGCATCCTCTTGTGTGTCCTCTTCACTGAACTGTGACATTGTTATGTCTCCCCATTTGCTATCTGTGGCACCTGGCCTAGGATTCAGTATGTAAGAGGAAATCTGCTGAAGTGAGTATTTTCATATTCTCACTCTCAAATTTCAATCCTAAAAAAACCTCACTGGAATATCTCTGGATTATGTAAGAGCTGGTTTTGACATTGCAGAGTTCTATTTTCTAATATTTTGGGAGTATGAATAAAAACCACTATACCTATCATAGGAGAAGTACATGCAAAAACCCAGTTCTGGCCTTTTTTCTCTTGATTTTAATAAGCGTTTATTGGGGGAAAGGTGAATTTTGTGTTTTTTTTTTAACCTCTAGCTTGTAAGCTAGGACCTGCTGAGCAACACAGACTCTGCTCCCTCCACTGCTCCCTCCACTGGTTCCTCAAAGAGTTTTCCCACCTCTCAAATTCCCAACCCAAGAGCCTTTCTACTTACGTGGCACACACAGACATTCTTCTGTGTATGCTGCAACAGAGTAAATCAAGAACAGTGGCCAACACCTGAAATGACTTAATTCATACTTATCAAGTTGGGGAGAAATCAGAGTGGAAGAGAGGCAGCTAAAAGCTCATAGTGACAAAGCACAGTGAGTAATGAAGGGAGCACTGATTCAGGGCTGTGGTGGTCAGAGGTGGCTTTGTGAGAGTAAATCACCAACACCAGGGTGGGAATTGGGTAGATCTGTGGGGAAGGAAGCACTTCCAGGTGGGTACCAGCATAAGCAACAATCGGCTAAGGGTGTGAAGCAGAAGACTCCCCAGATCAGAGCGCGCTTGGCACTGGGGAGGGCTCAGGCATGCAGTGAGGTGGGGAGGAGTAGGGATGCTGGTGTCCCTGAAGGAGCAGGTCATTATCCACTGTCACCCCTCACTCCATGTCTCACTGCCTTGGTTATAAAGCACATTCAGTTTTATGCAGCATTTTGATCTTCTCTATGCCCTTGTCAGGTAAGCAGCATAGATACTGTGGGCTTTATTTTTCAGAAATAGTTTAAGAAGGAGATAAGAAAATTGGCCCAAGTCACACAGCTAGCAGCTAACCAGCCTCACAGTTTAGATCTCTGGACTTCTATTTCACAGACCTAAAAATTCACGGTTGTCGCAAAAGACACATAGCTGAATTTCCCCATTTTACAAATAAAGAAACTGAGGACCACAGAGGTGAAGAAATTTTTCCAAGGTCACACAGAAGCAGAATTTAGGAGGTTAGCTGGAAGCGGCTTTACCCAGCCTGATTTCTGATAGAAGATGCTGTACATTATATGAGGAAGCAGGGAGAAAAATTCTTCATATTGCCAAGAAAGAACAGTTATTTCAACAAAACCAAGTATCTTCTAATGTTTAATAACTGTCAGGATAACATTCCGTTCGCATAACTGCATTTATAAAAATGCAAATTGTTATCAACCAAAAATTAGAAGTTTTTTAAGTGAAAACAATTCTAGAAAGAAATCAAGCTGCTCGAGGAGAGGGATCTATCTGGGGAGAAAGGCCTCCCCAATCTACAGGAGCTCCTCAGAACTTTTTTCTGCCACTGATGAATTTTTAGGTCCTTGTTGATCAGAGAAAAAGTTTTATTTTTAACTTTTTTAAAAAAACTAAACGTTGGCTCCAAACTGATAGACTCTCATCTCAGAATCTGTTAGCAAAGGATAACTAATATTTGCAGACAAGAACACCATTCAGATGACACATTATTATAATTTATTTTACACTAGAAATGACATGGCTTGAGAAATGACTTGCCGAGAAATCTGTGTTTACATTAGGGAGAGTGGGGGGAAAATCCCTCACAGAAGTTGAAAACATGTTAAGCGGTAAATACCAAAATGCCCAGCAAGCATTTAAGCTGGCTCTCATCCTAGCATGAATATGTGCAGCTCAGCATTTTAAAATTTACTTTTAGCTTTTCTAGCAGTTTGAATTAACCCTTTCTCTACTTCCACTTTCTCTGTGAGAGTTCAGCTCTTAATCTGCAGATGTGGACTGAGGGTGCTGTCAATGGTGCTCAGTGATCCACTGGTGAATGATGTCCTCACCTGGACTGGTTTCCTACAAGACGGCTGCCTTGTGAACATGTCTCCTAAGCTTCCTTCCTATCCAGATAAGGCCTAGACAAACATTAGGAAGCAAGTTCAGCTTGTATGGATTGGAAAAGGCCTGTCAGTAGAGCAAAACAATACAAATCAATGTCACAATAAAGGTATATCCAGACCAGAGGTTCTCCAGAGCAGAATCACCCCCAGAGAGACTGTGTCAGGTGGCCCCAGCATCTGTAGCTGTAAACGATCCTCAGGTGATTTTAAGCATATCTCTCATTGAAAGACACTAATCTAGACTCTCTAAAAACCCAACGACATTTTAATCTTAGTTTCAGCTCCTAGTAAATGAAAACAAAAAAACAAAACAAGCAACCAAAAAAAAAAAATATGGTTCCAGGTTAGGTTTATCTTAATACTTAACTGGCTATGAAACTTATTTACAGCCTGAGTGAATACCAATTATATACAAGAAAGGTGAACATTTAATGAATATTTGTATAATACTTTACAATATCTTATCATGCATTAATGATCTCATGTGGTTCTCACAGCAACCCTATGAGGTAGCTTGTTATTTTCAAATTAAAGATGAGGAAAATAAGTCTCAGGGACACGAAGACTCGCTTAAGAGCCCTCAAAGAGTACAGCAGAGCAGCTGTGGGGTTGAGAAGTAGAGGGGTAAAATGACCATTGTTTTATTACTGTAGGTCAAAAAGAAATCTTAATGTTTAAATATTTTCTATAGCTTTTTAGAAAACTTCTAATTACTATGCCACATTTCGCTGGTAAAACATATTGTCTCACAGTAAAATATTGTGTTTTTTTCTTTATTTTACATCTATCTGTCTACACAAACACCCACACATACATACATACACACACACACTCTCTCTCTTTCTCTCTCTCCCCTATCTTTGGAGTAAAACAGAAATAATCTATTGTTCCTGAGTTTGATTCTGGGAGAATCACTTAAGATAGGTCATGTTTATAACACCAGTTTCAGGGACAGGTAAATCCAGTAATTTAATTTTTGTATATCTTACATTAAAATGAATACACAAATACATTTCTCCCTCAATCTCCATATCAGACAAATGGAAGTGAAGTACTTGGCCTAGAAAAGAATAACCTGCAAGTGCCCTAATAATGTTGTTATTCCTAGTATTAGTAAGTTAAGATTCGTTTTTTGCTATTTATAGTGATGTGTCTTTTTTTTTTTTTTTTTTTTTTTTTTTTTTTCCTGAGACAGTGTCTGGCTCTGTCACCCAGGCTGGAGTGCAGTGGCACAATCTCAGCTCACTGCAACCTCTGCCTCCTGGGCTCAAGCCAACCTCCCACCTCAGCCTCCTGAGTAGCTGGGACTACAGGCACACACCACCACAAACAGGCAAATTTTTGTATTTTTTTGTACAGACATGGTTTCACCATGTTGCCCAGCCTGGTCTTGTACTCCCAGGCTCAAGTGATGCTCCCACCTCGGCCTCCCAAAGTGCTTGGATTGCAGGTGTGAGCCACCATGCCTGGCCATGATGTACGCCTTTGAAATGTTTCTTCTAAACATTCGGTCTATCAAATATCAGTTGCTGTAGACATTTGTGTCCAAGGGAAAAATAATCCATGTCAAATCTTGGTGAGATGAAATATTCCATGGTATTGGTCCTATTAAAGCCAGGGCTGGTCAGGTAAACTCTTGACATTCTTCATACCACAATTTCTAAGCTCGATAGAAGAATCTGAAGAACACAAAACAAAAGCCAAGAGAACAAAAGAAGATTAACTGAGCAGTAAAGACTTATTTAAGAATATCAGTACTAAAATAAAACTATCCATTCCTGTCATTGAGTGCATGCTACTTACAGCAAAGTAAAATATTTCCTGAATTGGTGGCCCCCAACCTTTTTGGCACCAGGGACCACTTTCAGGGAAAACCATTTTCCTACAGACCAAATGGGAGATGGTTTCAGGATGAAACTGGTTCACCTCAGATCATCAGGCATTGGTTAGACTCTCATAAGGAGCACGCAACCTAGATCCCTCGCATGCGCAGTTCACAATAAGGTTCACATTCCTATGAGGATCCAGTGCTGCAGCTGATCTGATAGGAGGCAGAGCTCAGGTGGTAATGCTTGCTTCCTCGCCCGCTCAGCTGCCTCTCACCTCCTGCTGTGAGGCCTGGTTCCGGTTCGTGGCCTGGGATTTGGGGATCCCTGTCCTAAATAACTTGGTAGGGGACTGATTGGAAAAATAAAAATTAAGTCAGGATTTGCCCACTAAAGATGAAAGCAAATTTTACATTTGGTGGGATGGGTCTAAATGCAATGGAGACACTGATCTTTGTAACAGCAAAACATTAAATCCAGGCTTTTCTTTTACCTTGTTAATCGACATTTCATTCAGCCTGAGAGGTTGCTTTGGCATAACTCAGAGGTAGATTCAGTCCAACAACTGGCCCTACAATGCTCAGCCATGATGTGATGTAGTTGACATTCCTAGGAAACAAGTGAAAAACAGGCCATGCTAACGTTTCCATTGTAGTTTTTGGATGAATGGTAGAATATCAGTTGGTCACCAACAATAACAGAAATGAGGTTTTCTTCAAAGATTTGTACCTACCACCTGGAATCTCAGCATTTCTGAATGCCAGCCCCATTGCTTGACAAGAATTTAAGGTCCAGAGAGCCTGTGAGGATCCTTTATTAGGGTAGTTGAAGAATGAGGTAAGATACCGGGGTTCCTGACTCCCCTTGATGATTCAAATTTTACCCTTGTGGTTTACAGCACTTACTAAGGTAGCAGAGTGCAGTGATTAAGAGCATGGTTCTGAGGCCAAAATGCTTAGATTCAAATCCTACCACGTAACTAGCTGTGTGACCTTGTTTGAGTGGCTTAATTCTTTTGTTCTTTAGCTTCCTCCTCTGTAAATTGGGTAAAATAATGGTACTTAGCACATAGGAATGTTGCAAAAATCCAATGTCTTACTGTATCTAAAACTCTTAGAACAGCATCTAGCATATAGTAAAAATCAATGTGTTAGCCATTATTATTATTATAAATAATATTTCTTTTTTAGCCTAGCTTTTAGAGTCACATAGAAAGATTTACACTTTTAAAATCAGAGTAGAAGCCAATGTATCTTGATGGTGTTTCTTACTTATTGATTTTCCGAGAATTCTTTAATACTGGAGCCATGAATTCATTCGTTTTGCAGGGATGAAGTACAAAAAAGGGTTGCCCAAGTATTGGATGTTCCTGTAAGAATCAGAATTGGTCCAGGATCAGTGTGAGTTACTTTGAAAAGGCTAAAATAATTTATCTGGTTTACTCCTTTAAAATAAAGATTTGTCTCAGATTCCAAGTCATTGAATTAATATACAGGTTTATTTTCTATTTTCAAATGTAATTTATAATCCAAACATCAGAAAAAGTTGGTGAGAAAGGGCTACTCATTGATAAAGCAGTATGGTCGAGTATAGCAGGGCGCCCATTTTTGTTTACACAATATAAACTGTAGTTGCATTTTATCAGTTCCCTCTCTGTTGGCCAGTGTTTCTTTTTGGCCTATCATTGTTCTTCAGTTTTTCTTCAAGGATGTTCACAAAGCTCAGTAGTTCGACAACCTAAACAATTCATTTTATTCACCTTTTTGTCAATGGTAAGAGAATCAAAATCATTTGCATATTTCTTTACACAAATTTTGTCAACATGTTGTTTCAAGCCTATATGTATCCAGTGCCAGTGGGCACATGTTCCATGAGTAGAACTAGGGATGGAAGGAGATGGCCTGCACTATTTAAATTGTTCTACTTCTGTCTGTCTCTCTCTCTGTCTTTCTGTCTCTTGAGTTTTTGTTTTTCTTTTTCCTCCTTTCTCTCCTTCTGTCTCTCCCAAGGCTACAGGGCTGTTTTTATAAGTTAAAAGCCTAAAATGTAACTCTGTTCCTTTTATTAGGTAATAACTGGATATAAGATATAGGTCAGACCGCACCCAAGTTAGGGATGTGGACATCATTTGGCAAGCAATGGGGAGCCCTAGGAGGTTTCTATGTAGTGCACAAGTTCTACCAACACAAACACTATTATTGATGATACATTTATTGATTATTTATATTGTGGATTAACCATTATATCAATACTGCAAACTCAAATACCTATGAAGACGAAGCAGGTGACCTAAGGGGATAATGCCAGCTAAATACACCAGCAGATGACGGGGCTCAGGAGGAACTGCAGAGTGCACCCATCCAAGGCCATGCTGGCTACTCTGCTCCAGCCAACTGTCCCACGTGGGAATGCAGGTTCAGCATGCCAGACCTTCCTATTTGTGAAACGAACCTAGAAAACCTGAAGTTTATGTTAAACCTCCTACATTAAAGTGTTGGCACAAGACATTTTTAAACATGAGTGGGACCAGTAAAACAGGCTTGTAGGCTGGATTTAGACTAGGGGATGCCTAGCTTCTTCTCTTGGTTTCCCCAACCTTCATTCCCATCCCTAACTGGGCCCTGGGCTCAAAGCCCTGATGGGTTGTGCCTATATCAAGTCCTCCTGTCCAACTTGAGTCTCGTTTCCCTTACCTGCCTTAAACTAATGTTAAGTAATTCAACATATATTAATCAATCATCTTTTTTATGTGTCTGCCAGAATATTTCTAGGTATAGTTATAGAGACCACTGTATCTCTTAGATAAACAATGTTCCTGATCCCATGGAACTTAGATTCCAGTGCAGAAGACAGCCAGTAAACATGCAGAATGAATAAATAAGATAATCCAGATAATTATAAGTCCTACGAAGGAAACACAACAGGGTAACATGATTCTGGAGGGATTTTGGTGACATTAGACTTGGAAAGGGAAGGCCTCATGGAAGAGGTAATACAATGGACTGAATGTGTGTGTCCCTCTAAAATTCATATGTTGAAATCCTAACCACCAAGGTGATGGTATTAGGAGGTGGAGCCCTTTGCAGATGATTAGGTCATGAGGGTGAACCCCTCATGAATGGGATTAGTGCCCTTATAAAAAAGACCCAGAGAGCTCTCTCACTCTTTTCCTATCATGTGGGGATACAGTGAGAAGATGGCATCTATGAAATAGAAAATGGGTCCTCACCAGACACTGGATCTTCCAGTGCCCTCATCCTGGATCTTGTAGCCTTCAGAACTGGGAGAAATAAGTGTTGGTTGTTGAGTCACCCAGTCTATGGTATTTTTGTTATGACAGCCTAAATGGACTAAAACAAGGTGATACTTAATCAGAGATCAGAATGACAAGGAAAAAACAACCACGCAGAGATTTAGGAACAGAATGTGGGGGCAGATGACCCTATGGCGAAATGAGCATAGGAAATATGCAGGAAAAATGCAAAAAAATTTAAAATTGTCCT
Organism: Macaca thibetana thibetana; assembly: GCF_024542745.1. Lineage (NCBI taxonomy): Eukaryota > Metazoa > Chordata > Mammalia > Primates > Cercopithecidae > Macaca > Macaca thibetana. The sequence continues at coordinate 99,310,728 of NC_065583.1, forward strand.
GGACTAAAATAATGACTGTTTAGAAAGCTGGAATTTAAAAAGATAAATGTAGTATAAATTCTTTTGGGATGACTTACACAGTTGCCAATGGAAGGAATAAAGAGGTATAATCCAATCTTATTGATGTAAAGACATGTTAACTTTAATGAAATGAAACCTAGGCTTCTAAATTTCCACTGGACAGAAACACTCATAATAGGGAGAATCAGTTCAATCATGCAGCCTCCACTCTCTCCAAGACTCACTCTCCCTTTGGCATCTCTTATCTAAGAGGTGGATAGGCACTTACAGTTCAGGGGACATTTTCTTAGAGGAGTCTTAGGACCATGGCACACTGCAGCTCTGCTCATTTGATGCTTCTTTGTAAAGACTTGGACTTTACTTCTATAAGTCATCTTTTCCTCGTTCCACATAGCAAGTGGGTAAGCACATGCATGAGCTCTGTGGTTACGACTGTTTGAGGTCAAGTCCTGCTCTACCACTTGGTAGCTGTGAGCTATCGGGAAAGTCACTTAACCATTTTATGTCTCTGTTTCTTCATCTGGTAACTGGCTAATGATAGATAGTATCTGTCTCAGAGATTGACTGTGACCCTTCAATGAGATAATACCGCAGAAGTACATAGAACAGTACCTGACACATAGCAGTCACTTGGTTGGCTATTAGTATTTAACCCATTAATATCTAAACAGAAAAGGATAACAGCCAGACATTCAGAAAGTAGTCTTATGGTACCCTATAATAAAGCCCAATTTCAATCTAAAAATAGGATATTCCTGTAAATTACATAGCATATTAAAAGCATCACTGACCAGCATCTAAGTGTTTAGGAATATTTAACAACTGTTTATAAGTGAAAGGAAGAAAGGTCTGAATTAGTGAAAGGTCTAGGTCTATATGGCAACTAGAACTATCACTATATTTGTATTCAGGTTTAAAACCAAATTAATGAAAAATAATTTAAATGAATTTAAATTAAAATAAAAAGCTTAGGTACTTCAAAAACACTTCAGTAATCTACAACATTTTAATATTCATTTTTCCTCAAAGAACATAAAACAGTCATATTAGCATTTAAGGTTATATTCTAATAGAATAAAATGCATGGCAATGCTCATTTAAAACACTTTTTAAAATAATTGAGACTTTTATGCCTTTGAAGAGCTTTTAGAATAGCTTGAGCATTTCTTTAATGCAGGTTTGGCCATCTTTAAAAAATTCTTTATCCTTTACTATACTGAGACCTTATATTTATATAATTAAATAGAATATATTAAAATGAATGATGGTCTTTAAAAATCACAAGTTTAAATTTATTAATAAATTGGATTTTAAAATAAAAATTATATTGTTTTGGCAAAATGCTTTTGGTTTAAAAGAATCAAGCCTATACTATGCTGATCACCTTAATATAGGAGTTATGAGATATATTTATGTAATCTTTTAGAATAATTTTATAAATTAATAACAATAGAAGTGGACTGCCAGCTGTGATAGAATAAAGAGGTCAGCAAATCCTCTTCCCAGAAAATAAGTATAAAAATGAACAAAATTGTCAAAAACAAACCATTTTTGGGTCCTGGAAATCAACCAAGGGCAAATATAAAATCTGAGAAGTGTTTAGTTCATGATAATCTGCCAAACTTCAAGTTAGAAACAGGGAATCTGAAGCATTCTTGCCTGGAAGTACTTCCATACCCCCTCCTCCTTTCCCCAATGTCCCCAGCCACTCCATCAATAGAAGTTTTACCAGAGCAGTCTGGCCATAAGAGCCAATAACTGTGTAGCCAGAGGGGCTGGCCTGATTTCCAAAAGACAGCTAAAACTATTGCTCAGCGGCACTGTCAATAAAAAATAGCAAAATAGGTACTAAATGAAAAGAAAAGGTTGCAGTCCCAGTTGAGGCAAGCAGCAAACTACCAGTATTTTAATGGGGACATTCTGGAAGTAAGACAGCCACGGAAGGGGTAGATAAGTTCTCCAGGCATCACTGGCTGATGGGAAGGGAATGTTCAGTGGAGACACGAGAAGGCCTGATGGGATGTAGGAGCTAAGGCCAACATGAATACTACTTGAATTTTCAGTGTGTTCCCAATCCATGTACACATTCATTGGCAAAAGAAAAAGGCATTATAGGCTTGAGATATTTGAGCACAATTTCTGTCCAATCATTGGCCAACCTGCAAGCTTTACAGACATAGCTGGATAACCCTGAGGAAGGCAGTCTAAAAAATAAAAATAAGAATTAAAAAACCAATAGCAAAGACATCAGTGGCCATACTTACAGGGAAAAAAAAAATCTGCAGACAAAGCCTAGGAAAGTTATTAACCAAACAAAAACAACAGCAACAACAAGAAAAAGACAACCCTCAGGAAAAAATATTGGAATCCAGAATTGCTGCAATATATTATCTAAAATGTCTAGTTTTCAAAGGAATTTATGTGACATGCAAAGAAACCAAAAAGTGTGGTTCATACCAGGGGGAAAAATCATTATTAAAAACTGACACTGAGTAGACTCAGATGTTGGATTTACAAATAATTCAAAGCAGGTATTATAAATATGTTCAGTGAATTAAAGAAAACTAGAATTAAAACAGAAAAATTATAACAATGGCTCTGCAAATAGCTAATCTCCATAGAGGAATACAAACTATAGAAAGAACTAAATAGAAATTCTAGAGTTGAAAAGTACAATACCAGAAATAAAAAATTCACTAGATGGACTCAATAGTAAATATGAGACAGCAGTAGAAAGGATTAGTGGATTTGAAAGTATATTAATAGAAAGCATTCAACGTGAAGAAAAGAGAAGAAAAACTTGAAGAAAAATGAGCCTTAGACATCTGTGGTATAACATCAGCTGTACCAGAATACATATAATAGTACTCTGAAAAAGAGAAGGAGAGAAAAGGGCAGGCAAAATAGCTGAAGAAATACTGGCTAAAAATTTCTATACTTTGATGAAATACATTAATCTACAGATCCAAGAAGCTCAACAAACTCTAAGTAGAAATATAAAAAGACCCACATTAGACACATCATAGTCCAATAACTGATAGCTAAACACAAGGAGAAAATCTTAAAAACAGCAACTGAGTCCTTTAGGACTCATCACATAAAGAGGAATAACAATTCAAAAACAGGTGACTTCTTATCAGTCCGGATAGGAGGAGAATGACATATTCAGAGTAATGAGGGAAAACACCTGAATTGTCAACCAAGAATTCTACATTCTTCAGAAATGAAAGTAATATAAATATATTCCCGGGGAAACAGACTGAGAGAATTCCTTGCTAGTAGATTTGCCTTATAAGGTATACTAAAGAAAGTCCTTCTGGAAATAATACCAGAGTGTAACTCAAATGTACAGGGAAAAATGAAAAGTGTCATAAATGGTGAATATAAAAGACTAAGTACTTTCTCTTTTCTTAATTTTTTTAAAAAGACATAAGATTATATAAGCAAAAATCGTAACACTGTAGTGTTGAGTTTATAACATAAATGTAATATACATGACAATAATGGTACAAAGGAAGGGGAAAGAAACAAAAGCATATTGAACAACATTGCCATATTTTATTTTTTCAATAATATTTTTAAGTTTTTTATTTTTTTTGAGATAAAGTCTCACTATGTTGCCAGGCCAGTCTTGAACTCTGAACTCATCGATCCTTCCACCTCCCAAAGTGCTGGGATTATAGGCATGAGCCCCCATACCTGGCCCAAAGTTGCTATCTTTTAGCAGAATTAAGTCAGTATTGACTAAGCATGGTGGTTCACGCCTGTAATCCTAGTACTTTGGGAGGCTGAGGTGGGCAGATCACTTGAGGCCAGGAGTTCAAGACCAGCCTGGCCAACATGGCAAAAACCTGTCTCTACTAAAAATACAAAAATTAGCTGGGCGTGGTGGCAGGCGCCTGTAGTCCCAGATACTTGGGAGGCTGAGGCAGGAGAATCGTTTAAACCCAGAAGGCAGAGGTTGCAGTGAGCGGAGATTGTGCCACTGCATTCAGCCTGGGCAACAGAGTAAGACTATCTAAAAAAAAAAAAAAAAAAAAAAAAAAAAAAAAAAAAGTCAGTATTAAGTTGTGCCTCTGTTGTTAGAATATTAGTAAGCATGTTTTTGAAAGCATATGGAACCCAAAAGCTTTTTCTTGTTGTGAAGCAAATCCTTTAAGTACGTTGTTAATCATAAGCACTCTTCTAGCAATGTGTCAAAAGCATCCATAATTAATTTACATGGTTAAATTGTACATGCTTCAATACTCAATGCTTTCTAAAATGTATCAGTTTCTTTTAGTTGTGGCAAATTAGCCAAGTCATTAATTACATTTCAAACACAAATGGAAAATTAATTTTTAGAATATTCCAAATAAATCCTTGTTTCTAAATATATAGGACTACTGAATATAAACCCTTGAGTTATGAAGAATGCAATAATGATCATATGACATAGAAAAATAACAAGTTTCCTTTATGTGACTAGAATTCACATATTATATCATTCACTCATTTATCAAACATTAAATCTTGTCTGATAATTTTAAATTGATTTAAGCCTAAATCAAGCCAATGGGTCTGTAAGTGAAAAATGTGGTTAATCCTGTGGAGATCTTAATGCTGCAGAAATCACAGAATTCAAAAGTTAGCATAGTGACCTGAGCCGATACTATTTTTTCAGTCACAGTCAATCAGGTGATTCTGCAAGCCCAGCAATTTGTATTCAGAGAAAGTAGAGTAGAGAATTTACAAGTAATTTGATGTTATCAGTGCAGACAGTCAATGTAGATAATATTCTCCAAAAGCCATTATTTTCCAATGGAGATTTTGTAAGGTTTATGCTATCAAGAAAGATTATCTGTATTTTCTACTATTTTTCCTTCAAACAGCCGGAATCAAAGATGAAAGCAGTCATTAGTTGGTTTAGGAATTACGTGTTAGAGTTTTTTAAAAAAAATCTAAACTCTACTCCTTATTTGTTTAATGTACCCTTTTCAGAGATGGAAGAACATCAAAACCATTGGGATCCTTTTAGTGACATTTCTTAGATCGATTCAGGAGGTAAATTCATGTGGAAGTGCTACCATCTGCTGTCAGTAATAATGAACTGAGCAAATCTGCACTGAGAAAAATGTCCGTGTGGAAATACACACTGCCAATGAACTGTGTTAAGCTTACAACTTAATAAACACTTCTACTGGAACCAAGTTCTGCTAAATGGTTTTCCATGAAAACAGAAATGATGGGTCAGATTTCTATCTCTGTAACTCCAGAGAAGTTATATAGGCATATTTCCTCATGAAATTTACTTTAGCAATGGTTAAATGTCTCATAAAGTAAGTCTGACAAGAATACTGTGAATTGGTTTTAGAACTATTAGATGTGACTATCACAAGGAAATGATAATACTGCACCTTCATTCTTACACGTAATAAATATGATGAGTTACTTGGTTCATTTCTTAATTTTCTTGGCTCTTTGGGAGGGCACAAATATAATTTCACATATTAAGCTTTCATCTAGTTTCATATTTAGACTGATCAAATTTGCCTTCCACGCTAGGCACATTCCTTAGAAATGAAGACAGGTATCTCCCTCATGCTAACCTCTCAAGCAGGGGAAGGCAAATGACTACCCAGCATCTGCAGTATCAGGCACTGGATTAAGTGCTTTACATGGCCACCTACCACAATAACTCTTTGAGGGAGCCTTATTATTGCCACTTGAGAGAACGGGTTTAGAGAGATTATGCGTAAGGTCATCCACGTACTGAGGGGCAGAGCACCTACATACCTCCTAAGAGCACACACTTACACTGCACCTCCTCGTGCCCTCTGACCAGAATTGGTGTCTAGGATAGTTCCTGACTTCCAACCTCTAGTCTACTCCTTCGAAAATCTATGTATTGATTTTAAAATCATGTGTTTTCATAAAATTATAAGAGCAATACACACAGGGAGTTCAGAAAATACCAAGAATAAAGAATAAAAGCAAGCTAATCCCAAACAGCCCAACTCAGGTTTAATCACTGGTGAATTTCCTTTCAGACTTTTTTATACACACATTTATACTTTCGGTTGCTTGTTATTCACTGAACAGATATTGAATTGTTGGCCCTACTATGTGCCAGTCCCTACCATATGTGTCTTTTGTTGATCCTCTTTAGGTATCTTTGTCCTCTGTTTTACTAATTTCTGCATTTACCTTTATTATTTGCCTCCATATGTTTTTGTTTGGGTTTATTTTGTTTCTCTTAATTTTTTATATTTCCATAGGTACTTAAAAGGTTATACATAAAGAATATATAATCTTCAGTGTTGGCTACACTGTTCTACACGTTTCACTAGATTAAGCTAGTTATTTGTGTTGTCCATATGTATATCCTTGTTTGCTTGATTTATTAATTTCTAAGAGAAATTTAAATCTCCCCTATAACAGTTGATTTGCCCATTATTGTTTGTCAATTGCAGTTGGTCAATTTTTGCTTTATATATCTGGAAGCTGTGATATTTAAATGTATAGACATATATCTTCTTAGAGAATTAAAACTTTAATATGAAGTGATCATATTTATCTCTAATATGCTTTCTGCCAAAAAAGGATTCTTACATGATATTAATATAGCCACATCAGCTTTTTATTTACATTATTCATTTAAAAAATTGTTTGGCTTCTTGTCTTTCTGCATCCTTATGTTTAAGATTTTTCTATAAAAAGAACATAGATGGATTTTTAAATATCCACCTTTACAATCTGTCTCATTAGTGGGGTATTTAGTTCACTTACAGGCTTTGTGATTACTGATACAATTTGATTTCACTTTTTTTCCATCTTATTGTAGACTTTTTACTCATTCTATTTTTAATGTTTCTTCCTTTCCTTTTCTTTTTTTCCTCTTCTGTTTCCTTCTTTTGGATGGACTAAGTGTAGGATTACAAATTTTTTCTCACTGCTTTTTCTTTTTATTAGCTTGAAAAATTACATACTATTAATATATTCCTAAACATTTAGTGGTTATCCTTAAATTTTAAAATAGCTATTTCACTTAATAAAATCTACAATTATTCTGTATCTTTATCTTTTTTCCAAACAATTCAAGTACCTTAATACTCTGATCACCCCTTACTGATTTATGTACTACTGTTGTCTAGTATTTCTGCTGTATCTACTTTTTGTTAACCCCAAAAAGAAGATATTATTAGTACTTTATAGTTCAATGTTTGTTAAAATTAACCCACATTTTACTATTCCTTTTGCTTACCATTTTCCCCTAAATCTCAGCGTCCATTCTGGCATAATATTCTTTGTCATTGAAATATGTCCTTCAGAACACCCCTTGGTGAAGATCTGTAGTAAATTGTCTAATCCTGTGAATGCTTTATGTTGCCCTCATTTTTGAAAAATATGTTTTCGTAGGTATAAAATTCTGATTACAATGATTTTTTTTTAGCACTTGGATTATATTATCCCATTTTCTTCTGGCTTCCATTTATTCTGGGTAGAAGTTGACTATCAGTCTAATTGTCATTCTCTTTAAGATCTTCTCTTTCTCTCTACTATTTCACTGTTATGTGCATAGGTGTGGATTTCTTTTCATTTTTCATTGTGGGGATTCACTGAGCTTCCTAAACCTAAATATCAGTGCCTTTTAAACAATTCTGGAAAATTCTCAGCATCAGCTCTTTGAATATTGCCTCTCCTTCATTCTCTCTAGCCTCTGCTCCTGGAACTCTTATCAGACGTGTTCATCCTCCTCTATCCTTTGTCTTTCTTAACCTGTTATCATATTTACTATTTCTTTCTCATTTTTTGCTGCACTGTATGCAATTCTTCAGATTCTTCTCGTACATTAATGCTCTCTTTAACTGTACTTATGTGCTTCTTAGAATAGACGTTACGTACTTTTCTTTCTAAAAGTTCTGATTATTTCTTAAATTTGCTGATATTTTCCATTGTCGTCTTCCTATGTCATACTTTCAATATTTTTATCCATTAAAAAAATATGCTCAATATATGTATATTTTTGCACTGAATAATTTCAGTATCTGGATTTGTGGATCTGCTACTAGTTTGTTGTCTGCTGGCCCTCATTCATAATGGCTCCTTATGAATTCTGTATTTTTTTTATTGTGACCTTATAGTACGACTACAAATATGGTAATTCTTTGAGGCCTAACATTAAAAGTGCAGCCAATCAAAGAAGTTTATATATGCTTCTGCCTGGTACCCAGGAGGAATTCCAGTTCCATGACTTGAGGGTAAGCCTGTGTTTAGAAATTTTCTGGGGAGACATTTTTTCTCTTTTTATCTGTTTTGTACATAGTAAGGTAGAGAGAGTCAAATGGAGGGGAGAGAAAAACATTTTTAGTATATAAAGAATGATGGGGGAGAGGCTATTTTAGGTAAGTTGGTAAGGGAAGGTCTAATTGCAGAGGTAACAGTGGAGCAGACCCCTGACCAAGAGAGGAGCAAGCCATGCACTTCTTTGGGAAAAGAATATTTCCAGCTTGAGAACACCAACTGCAAAGACCCTAAAACCCTGGGGCAGAAGGGGGCTTGGAATGTTCAAAGAATGACAAGAGCAGCCTGGCTGGTCGGGTGAAATGAAGGGGAGTGGCAGTGGAAGTAAGGCCAGAGAGCGAGCCAAGATGCAGGATCATGTAGTGTCTCATGCATGGAAAGGACTTGGGGTTTTACTCTGAGTGTGATGGGCAGAGTGTGGAAGATTCTGAACAAAAAAGTGATACATTCTGATTTACATTTTAAAATGTTACCTTGATATTGTAGAAGGGCAAGAGGGAAAGCAGAAAGAGCAGTTAGGAGGTTACTGTAGCAGCTCAGACAAAATATAATGACTTGTACAAGGCAACAGTAGCGTGAGGAAGAACAATCAGATTTGGATTTACTTTGAAGGTAGAGCCAACAAGATTTGCTAAAGGATTTGATATGCTGTGTAAGAAAAAGCCAACGATGACACCAAGGTGAAATGCCTTTTCACATTTTCTTGACTATTTGTCTATTCAGGTTTTATGGAGTTTTCTTATTTATATTAGCTACTTAACATATTTTGGGATATTGATCTTTTTCATTCATTCAGCCATCACTGTGGGCTATACACCTGGTTAAATGTTAGTTACAGCACAATGAATAAACAGATAACCTCTGCTGTCATGAAAGTTGCTGAAATACCCCAATTTTTTTCCTTCCAGATTGTTATTTGTCTTTAAATTTTGTTCATGATGACTTGGCAATGTGGAATGTAATGTTAGATAATTAAATCCATAACTTTTCTCCTTTGTTATTTCTTTTTGTAAAAGTTTTATGGATATATAATAGTTGTACATATTTATGGGGTGCCGGGGATATTTTGATACAAGCATACAATGTGTAATGGTCAGTCTGAGTAACTGGTACAGCCATCATCTTAAACCTTTATCACTTCTTTGTGTTGGGAACATTCCAAATCTACTCTTCCAGTTATTTTGAACTATTCAATAATTATTTCTTAAGTCACCCTATTGTGCTAACAAACATGAGATCTTACTCTATTTTTATACCCATTAACCAACCCCTCTTTATCTGCCCTCCTCACTACCCTTCCTAGCCTCTAGTAACCACTACTATATTCACTTCCTCCATGAATCAATTTTTTTAGCTTCCTCGTATGAGTGAGAACGTGCAACAGTTGTCTTTCTTTGCTTGGCTTATTTCACTTAATATGATGTCCTCCAGTTCCATCTATGTTATTGCAAATGACAGATTTTATTTTTTTAATGGCTGACTAATATTCTATTGTGTATATATACGACATATTCTTTATCCATTCTCTTTATGGACACTTAGGTTGATTTCCTATCTTGACTATTGTGAATAGTGCTGCAGTAAACATGGGAGTGCAGATATCTCTTTCACATGCTGATTTCCTTTCTTTTGGATATATACCCAGCAGTTGAATTGCTGGATCATATGGCATTTCTATTTTTAGCTTTTTTAGGAGCCTCAATACTGTTCTCCATAGTGGCTGTGCTAACTTACCTTCCCACCAACAGTGTATGAGCATTCCCCTTTCTCTACATCCTTGCCAGCATTTGCTATTTTCTGTCTTTTTCATAATAGCCATTTTAACTGGAGTGAGATGATATTTCATTGTGGTTTTGGTTTGTATTTCCTTGATGATTAGTGATGTTGGGCAATTTTTCATATATCTTTTAGCCATTTGTATGTCTTCTTTTTAAACATGTCTATTCAGATCTTTTACCCATTTTTAAACTTGGATTATTTTGTTTTGTTTTGTTTTTTCCTTTGGTATTGGCTTGAGTTCCTTATATATTCTGATTATTAATCACTTGTCAATTGAAGAGTTTGCAAATATTTTCTCCCATTCTGTAGGATATCTCTTCACTTTGTTGATCTTTCCTTTGCTGTGCAGAAGCTTTTGACCCAATATTTATATACAGTTTACCATTAAACTACTTGGTGTTCCCCAAACACACTGCTGCTTCTTACCTACAGGCCTTTGCACATGCTGTTCTCTCTGCCTGGAACACCCTCTGTCCCTCCTTCACCACTAATCCCAGACCAATCAGGTCCCCTCCATCTGTGTTCCCACTGTATCCCATGCCTAAGTCTACTGCTAATTCCACACTGTTCCGTATAGGCCACTGACCATTTATAAAAGTCTTCCGCTACTACTCTTTAATTCCTTGAGGGCAGAGGAAGTATTCTGATTACTATTTTCATCTTAGCATCCAGGTTAGTGCCTTTTATCTAGCAGGTACTCAATAAACATTTGTGGAATTTATCACATAGAAAAAGACAGCCTCTTGTGCCAAAGTAAGTTATTATTGGCATATGCTGCCTGCTTCATAAAGGGAAATATTTGTGTGGAGGGTCCCCATAGCCCCTACGTCACTGTATGGACACCATTCTCTCCTCGGCACAAAACTGGAGACAGCACCTACTTTACAGAAGTTCCAAGATAAGATAAAAACTTCAGTACCTGTTTTCTCAAATATTTCTTCCAATGTGTATCTAAGAACAAAGGAGAGGATTTGAGGGCATGGTTAGGATAACCCTCTACATGTAATTTACTTTAAAAAATTACGTCAATTATTCAATATATTCTAAATTCTATCTATTGGCTTCCACATTAAAAAATAGTATCTTATTTTACCATTGTGGAAAATTGATGCACCAGAATTAAAATTAATGCATATTTTAATTCTGTGAGTTTGCCTACTCCTTGCCACACCACTGCATCCTCCTAAGGTATGTTACCCAGATTAAGAAGCAGCTCAAATACTACCAAAATACACGCCTTCCTACTTTACTCCCACCTTTGCTACTCCATATGTTTTTTTACTCATGCATTCCGTAAACATCACTGAATACGTATTATGAGTAAGATTCCATGCTAAATACTCATACATATATCCATCCATCTGCCCATCCATTTATTCAACAAATATTTATGGAGGACATTCTATATGCCAGGCACTTTTCTAGGCTCTACAAATATTTGCACACTAAAGACAGAAGCAAAATTTGTTCTCATAGAATTTACATTCTAGTTTTAAGTACTAGAAATACATAAAACAGCAGCTCATTCTCTTAATTCATGGGGTGTATAGTCCAGTTGCACCTGCAATACTACAAGTCTTGAATTGTTCCTCTAGAGGAAAGAGTCCTAAAGGTGAAACACTCATGCCCCGGCCCCTGAATGAAAAAGCAGATCCCTAGTGAGAATAGCAGAGATGGCTGATGGCTGAGCAGTTGTTAGGGGTGGGGTGGGGGGTTGGTAATAGGACTGTGACCAGGAAAAGCTGCTAAGAAAGACTCCTTCTGTGGCAGCAACTAATTTCACCATTTGGAGGGAAGGCACGGGGAGTCCTCACGCTTCCAGAGAAGACCATGTAGGGATCACAGTGGCACTAGCAAAAAATGAGACACTCCCTGCTATAAGATAGAGGGTGTTCCAAGGACAATCTGAGGTGCCTGAGGGCCACAGAGGAGCTCACCAGTAAAATAAAGGAAAACTCTGATGCAGAGGTGGCCCAGGCCTGAGGCCCCATGGGTGGAAAGACCTTGTTCCCTCGCATGATACTCCTGTAAGATCCTGCTTGCCTGAAACTTAATCACTCTTTCCTTAAAGCAGATCTAATGCTTGCTGTATGATTTCAATCGTGTGCTTTCTGTAACACTGTGTTGAGTGGCTATAGTTGGAAACATCAGTCTGTACAGCAGGATGTATATTTTCATGAGCTATGAGAGATCTTGAGTCAAATGAAATTTGGTATCTCCTCTCTCCTCCCCATACTCCATTAGGGCATCTACCATTCAAGGATGACAGAAATAACTGTTATATATGATAGGTTGGTTGTGATCCTAGCTACTCAAAGGTACAAATCCAGGAAAATAAGGGAATTCAAAGAAAGGAGAGGTCACTTCTGACTCAGGGAGAGAGAGTGCAGCGAAAACTTTTTTTTGTTTTTAGAAGGAATCTTGCTCTGTCACCCAGGCTGAAGTGCAATGGCTTGATCTCGGCTCACTGCAACCTCTGCCTCCCAGGTTCAAGTGATTCTCCTGCCTCAGCCTCCAGACTAGTTGGGACTACAAGTGCATGCCACCATACCTGGCTAATTTTTGTATTTTTAGTAGAGACGGGGTTTCATCATGTTGGTCAGGCTGGTCTCAAACTCCTGACCTCAGGTGATCCACCCGCCTTGGCCTCCCAAAGTGCTGAGATTACAGACGTGAGCCACCGCGCCCGGCCAAGACTTCTTAAAGATACAGTATTTAATCTGGCACAGACCTTAAAGGACGGGCAGGACTCAGGGAGGAGAAGAACAAAGTGTGGCCATAGAATATAAGCCAGAAATAGCCTACTCCAAGTTTAATGGGAAAGGAGTTAAGAGAGATATACCAACTTCTATCTTTTAGGTAAGACTGAGAAATTTAGTAAATTTGGAGAAGAAAAATTGCCTATTTTTGTTTGTCTGGCTTTGTTGGTGTTGGTGTTACATGATTGAGGCAATCCCTTTATGATCCAAGAATTTTCTGAACGTAGTCAAGACAAAGAGGCAAGGTTTGAACAGCAAGCAATCTTATAGTTTTAAAAAAGGAAAAAAAAGGGGGGCGGGGGAGAAGAACTACCAGTTCAGATTTCCATCTCTCATAGGTATATGAGAATATACATAGAAAAAATGTGAGAAAATGTTTAAGAAAAAAAATATGTGGGAAAGAAACGAAAGTCTCATCTCAGTACCCAGAAAGATCAGCAAGTTCCTCCTCATTTCTAGGATGAAGAGAGGAAGACAAGTGAGCCACACTTTGCTCTAGCTGCCCCTGTTGACATTTTGTGGCCTGTTAATTAGGAAGAAACATCTAATGGTGTTTGGGAAGGTGGTTTAAGCAACAACAACAAACAAACAAACAAAAAACCAGTTCATCAAATTCATATGCTACACAGACACCACCAGGCTTTCTAGAATTTTTATTAAAAATTACAGACATCACAGCAATAATTCTCAGATACCACCTCCTCTACTAACAAAACCTTCTTTCATGGCTCCATAGAGAGCCCAGAAACTAATTCTGCCACCCCTGCATAAATCTACAAAGGGCTCCCTCCCTGGGCTTCTGACAGTCCCAACTCCAACACCTGGATTAGACAGCAGAATCTGAATATATTTATAGAGTCTATATGGGTTGTTGCTTTAAGCAAGACTATTAATATGCCAGAACTCCGAGTTCCCAAACTTATTCAGTTATCAATTTGTTGTACATAATTTAATCTCTTTGTATTTTGATATGCAAAATGGAAAATGTACTGCTGATACTTCACAAGGTAAAAAGGAGATAACCACCAAGACCATTATAAAGCTTGCTGGGGGAAAATCAGGAGCTTATGTAAATGTCTATTAATTAAACAGTCACGGCTGCACAACTAGGTCAGGCATGATGATAAGACTGAACAACCCACCCCAGTCACCAGCCTCAAGAAGAAGAAATGAATATTTAGTCCTAATAGCACTTGTTGCAATTTATAAAGAGTCTTAAATTGTAATATTCTGTAACATAACAAGAGTAGCATCTTTCAGACCATCCTCAAATAATTCTTTGATAGAACATAAACTTATTAGAGTCAACAGCCAAAAACAAAACAAAAAAGCAAGCCAATTACTAATGAAGAACTTGTAAAAAGCTAATCAAAGCTCTCATCCAGAGAAAATGAGAAAATCTGAGGCTCAGAATGATTTTGTATATTGATGAGATTTTATATAGCGTCACAGAAAGAAAAATAAAACAGATTTAAATGAAGACAAAAAGGATTCCAAGTCTCTATTTAAAAGCCTTGTTATGTTCCATGTCAATGTTTTCATTAAAATGTTTTGTTCCAGTAAAAACATCCACTTTAAGAAAAATGCCTGACAGGAGGTGCTGTCATTGGAGGATCCTGTCAATTTCTTTGTCTCTCTAGTCAAACCCCTGAGTGTGCAGAGGGGCAGAAACAATGTTTAGTCAGCCCTCACCTGAGGGTGACAGTGTGGTGGATAGTGGAGAATAGAGGACTACAATTATTTTTCTCCATGTCAATGGAAAAAACAATCATTTTGTTTGTTTGTTTTGAGAATAAAAAACCTAGTCCAAAGATATAGAGAAGAATCCCAAGAAGGATGTCACATTAAAGATGAAGAGACAGAGAAGAAAACAGTGGGAGTAAAGTCTGAGGAGTAGTAAGCAATACAAAAGCAGAGCAGATTTCTCAGAGTGTGATCCCAGGACCATCAGAATCATCTGGGGTTGCCTGTTGACCATGTAGTTTCCTGGGACCCACTCCAAATCTGTGATCAACTCCCAAGGCAATGATCATGCTCACTAAAGAGTGAGGGCCACCTGCTTCCCTATGGGAAAAGGCTAGCTTTCTCCAGCATGAATAGAGGAAAGGAAAGAAGAGAGGCATAATGACAGCTGATTCCAGAAGGAAACACAACGCACACGGTTTCTGACAGCACCCTCCCCACTGTGTGCAAAGTAGGAGGCACACCCATCCCCTAGGAGTCTGTGCAGATCAGGTAACTCACGTGTGTGATGCATACTCCAGGGGTGTGCCAGGAAAGCAAAGAGAAGAACTGATAGGCATGATTAAAGTGGAACAGCACAAACATACAATGGGCTACAAATTAAACGTTTATAATTAGTTTAAATTATAAATGCTGCATTCTTCTCCAATAATACTTTGTTGTCAAAAAAGAATGCAGGAAAGAATTAGGCAGCAGAGCACCCAACGTGTGGGTGATAAGCTTACCAGGGAAGGTGAGTCGGAGCTAGACTGTGGGTATTCCCTTGAAAAGGGAATCGTACAAACAAGTGCATGAGTTGAACATTTACTAGGATTCTCCCTAAATTCTAATAATAATACTAAGAGGTTGACATATAATTATTGTAAAGGTAAGGAAATTGGGGTTTAGAGATGCCAATTAACTTGCCCAAGGTCATCTAACTTTGAGGTTTGATTTCAAAGTACCTGATTTACTTTCAAATCTTTTCAGAGCTAGCTTGAACTTCAAATATACATAGAGGAAATGACACCCGACTTCTAGCATGTCTCTCCACCTGTCCCTTTCCTGAGGTATTCTGGGGTGTGGGATGCACACATGGGCAATGGGGTTCAAGGTACGAATCTAGGGCAGGGTTTTATGGATGAGCCCAGCAGTGGCCCTGCACACCAGGTGCTCTAAGCCCTGCTTCTGCAGAGTGGGCCCTGATACCTGCTCAGTGCTGAGGGCTGTGGGAAACAGAGCAGATGAAGGATCTCTCCCCCCGCCCCTGTATGCTACTTTAGTTTAAGGACTATTTGAGCCAAAGGCAATTCAAACACAGCAAATTCAGAAAGAGCTCTTTGCCCTCCCCCATCTGCCTAAAAGTATGACATAAACTTCTCTTTGTGAAGGTGTTCCCCTCCCTTCTCCCAAGAGACCTGGAGCAGATCACCCATTATCACCGGACACAGAACACTGGCACTGAGACGGGTCTGCACAAACAAATCTTACTAAAATCACCCTTATCTTCCATTAGTTTCTCCTCATATTTACCTTCTTATAATCTGTGCCCCTGGAAGCTCAAATCCCTTTTGCTTCCTCTTGTGACTTCTCCACAAATTTATCACCCTTTGTTAAAATGGTGTATACGCTGCAGGGTCTAACTGCTCCTCTGAGTCTCCATGCCTTTTCTGTAAGGGCATGTAAAAACTAAAATGTTATTTTGTATGACTTTTCTCCTGCTAATCTGTTTTTTGTCAATTTAATTTGCCGGCCCTAGGCAGTCAATTAGAGGGTAGACAGAAACGTTTTTTTTCTCTCCCCTATACAGTAAGAAAGTTGGGGACAGAGAGATGACAGGTAAGGAAGCTGAGGGCAGAGGGGCCTGGGCCTTCTCTGGAACTGCTCTATGTTAACTGCAAAACGATGGAGCATCTGTACCTGGAATTCAAACATGGCACTGGTTCATTTAACTCAGAAGTTCCACGAGGGATAGTCCCATGGGCTGGCAATGCCATTATGTGATTATGAGCTCAAACTCTCACTCCTTCATTTAAAACAGTGATGATTAGAATGCTGTAAGAGGGTAAAAAAGAACTGAGGCACATTTTAAAATTGGAGCCACACAAATATAATATAAACGAAGGAACAATATATCCCAGGGATAATCAGAAGTCAGAAATTTTTATATTTCAGTTTACATTAACAGATAATAGACTGCTTGTGGGTTATTAAAGGAAGAAATGTGTTGAAAGGGCAATTCCTTAGTCATTTTTAGGCTCAGATCAGAACCTTGGAGATGGTGTCAGACAGTAGGGGTACAGGCTCAATCAGGTGTAACACAGGTGTCTAACGTGATAGGAAAAATATTATGTAGTTAGATGTTACACAACTGACTGAAAAACTAGAAAGTGAATGTATAAAATGAAGAAAATATACCTGAAAAATATTACCAAAGCAAGTGATGTATTTCCTAATTAGTCTTATGTAAAGACATCAGCCCTAAATCTTTTTGTGTATTTTTAATACTTTCAAAGTCATATTTTAAACCTGGGGAAGAACGTTCCAGGCAGAAAGATGTAAGAGTAAAGACCATTAGAAGGTAGTGAACTAGATGTGTTCAAGAGCAGAAAGGAGGCTATAAAGCTGGAATATTGGGAGAGAGAGAAGACAGCAGAAACCCTGAAGCTGGAAAGGAAGGCAGAGTCTAGTGGCTTGATAGCCCTTGGGAGAGAAGGAGGCTGCCCTCCTGCACTTATTTTAAATGCAACAGAAAGTTTTAAGTGTTTTATGACATGATTTGTTATTCACTTAAAAAAAAATCTTGGCTGCTGGGTGAAGAATGAAGGCAAGAAGAGAAAAGAAAGCAAAAGAGGCAGGAGGGAAACTACCATGAAAGCTACTGTATCAAGAAAGAAGGGGCTAAATTAGGGTGAAGACAGTAAAGTTGGAGAAAAATAAATGGATTTGAGATATATTGGTGACTAGTAGAAGTTGCAGGGATTGCTATTAGATTGGCATTAAGAAAAAATCCAAGCTATGCAATAATATATATTACCCAACTAATTTTCACAATTCTATAAGGTAGGTATTCTTCCTATTTTGTAGAAATTTGTTTAGAGGAATGGCTTATCCAAGGTCGTGGAATGCATAAATGATTGAGCCAAGACTTATGTCCAGATCTAAGAACAAAATTAAGTTTTTCCAATGCCAAGCCTGCTAAGACTAAATGCAGAACTTCTGTATGAAACAACTTTCAGGTGGTACATTTATTCTATTTTTATCTTAAAGTAAAACAATTGGAAACCTTCGCTTTCCAAGCATTAATTCTTTACTTTTTTTTTCCATTACATTACATAATGGTGATAATTTTTGACTTAAGTCTATTTCTGAGACACACATTAAACCAAGGACACCACTTTTGAGCTAGGTGTGTTGCGGAACACCCCTGTAAATCAGCAATCAGAAAATTCCAAGATTTCTGAGACTACATTCACAAAACCAGCCTAATTTATTGATAACCAGATACTAATGTCTGGCAGCTATCACACAGGAAGATATTTTATGAGCAACACAAAATAAAATATCTATTACTATCATTACTTTTTAGAATGGTGCTAAATATTATTTTAAAGCAACAGAAAAGAGATGAATCTTCAAGATGATTTTTAAAATACTATAATGCTTCTCTTTAGATAAATATAATCAGTATAAATTTCTAATACTCCAGTTACAGCTATAACTCCTAACAGTTTTTTCTTTCTGCTTCTTACCCAACTTTGAAAATATAAGGATTCCTTTTATTCCCAGAAGCAGATTTCCCAGTGATTTCATTAAGCTAAAATTAGTTTTTCTCTTTAGCTCTCTCCAAAGAGACTACATGAAGAAAACTCATAAGCATGTGATAATCCCATTACAAAATATGTGATTCTCCTTCTCATAACGAAAAATGTTAAAGATCTGCCCTATAAAAACCTAGCTACTATGAGGCATTTTCCCCACTTTCTAGAATACTAATAATTTAAAACTAAGTAACAAAAAACTATGCTACTAATAGACTGCAGTATTGAGAAATCATGTGCTCCTACAAATAAACATAATAATGGAGCTTTTCAGAACAATTGTATTCTGGTATTTTGCAAGCAAGTATTAGGAGAGAGAAATAAACTGATACATATGTACAAGAATGACAGCTTCTTATTTTAAAAAAATATTTTATTAAAACTTTAAGCAACTTAATAATGTCAAGATTTTTTAAAAGTATAGTCTAATCCCATTTCCTGATCACATCAATTTCTTACCTTTCCCCGATTTCTGTTGAAATTTTAAGAATTGTGTTTTTAATAGTTTGGATCTAGTTCAGTATTTTCTAGACAAGAAAGTCTATGACCCAAAAAGGAGTCTAAGACCCAAAAAGAAAACTCATACCAAAGCTTTCTACATGAACTCCTGAGATGAACTTTGATTTAAAGGTTGAGCTCTGAGCTCACGGTCATTTTCTCCTCAGTGGCCCTTCAGGCCACCAACATTCAACGAAGTTCATGAATGCTTCAGACCAGGACCTCTTAAAGGTTTATTTCTTCCCAAATTTTATTAATAGCTATCTATCTATCTATCCATCTATCTATCTATCATAGTTATGTACACAGTGAATATATAATTTCGTGATTCCATTTTTCCTCTTACCTGTTGACATTTCATATATACTTTTATATATTTTACGTAGTCCTTGTAACTTCCTTTTTAGTTACATAATTTTCCATCTAGCTAATATATCATAATGGATATTTACATCATTCCATGATTAGAAATTTAGATTTTCCAGTTTTATACTTTTTTTTTTTTTTTTTTTGAGACGTTGTCTCGCTCTGTCACCCAGGCTGGAATGCAGTGGTGTAATCTTGGCTCACTGCAACTTCTGCCTCCCTGGTTCAAGCGATTCTCTTGCCTCAGCCTCCTGAGTAGCTGGGACTATAGGAGCATGCCACCACACCCGGATAATTTTTTGTATTTTTAGTAGAGATGGGGTTTCACCATGTTAGTCAGGATGGTCTCCATCTCTTGACCTCATGATCAATCCGCCTTGGCCTCCCAAAGTGCCACGCCCAGCCAGCTTTATACTATCATAAATTATGCATATATACTATATATTCCTCTTTATGAATTATTTCCTTATAATAAAAATTTTGGAATGAATAAACACAGTGGGAATATTTGTATTTCATATTTGTTGATTTGTATGATCACATTTCCCTCCAGAAAGACGAAACTACATTATTGCCACCAATACGAACTGCTTTACTAGTCCCTCACTGTTTTAAGTAGCACTGTCTTAATGTGAGAACTAACCCTTACTTTGAAATATTTCACAAAAACATCACATAGACTCCATAAAGACTTTAGTCAATTAGCTTAGCCCTTATGCCTCTTTCAACTTGGCTGTAGGCTGCAACCTTCAGGAACTAGTGACCTGATGCAAGAGAACATGCAGAGAAGGGTTAGGGCTCCGGTGGGGCTGGGCAACTTACTTGAATGTTTATAAACACATTATGTCCCTGGATAATGCCTTTTGAGATTGACCAGTGCAGGGATGAGTAACTTTTCAAAAACAGTTTGCCTAGGTTCCAATCTCTATAAACAGGCCTGCATTATCTGACATGAGCTTCCAGTGAGCTGGTATAGCCATCCTTTGATATTCACAGGGATTGGTTCCAGGACCCCCCTACCTCCCTGCCACAGATAGCAAAATCCATGGATATTCAAGTCCCTTATGTAAAGTGGCTAGTATAGTTGGCCCTCCATGTCCGCAGATATGGACATCTGCAGACATGGAGGACTGACTGTACTTTGGTC
This sequence comes from Macaca thibetana thibetana, assembly GCF_024542745.1. Classification (NCBI taxonomy): domain Eukaryota; kingdom Metazoa; phylum Chordata; class Mammalia; order Primates; family Cercopithecidae; genus Macaca; species Macaca thibetana. The sequence continues at coordinate 99,331,124 of NC_065583.1, forward strand.
TTCATGGGCCATGCATATAAGAAGTCACATTAACTAAAGCTTACAACTTATTCATATTCTGTGCCAGTTTGTATAAAATATGGCTATAGCATTAACATACCACTTCTCTAAAAACCTCTATTTTCCTTGGCAAGGGTCTGAAAAATAATATTAAGTGTAAAAACTAGCACACAAAATTATATATTAATTACAGTTTACAACTATGGATACACTGACATGAAACTTACCCAATAAGAAAGTGGCATCCAAACTTTCAACTTGAAGCATGGCATGAAATAAAATTTAAATCAAAATTGCGCCTGTCAAACTCATATAATCAGCAGTAAACACACCTTAGGGCATGCACATTTTCTTCAACACTTATTTTTTTAAGTAGAAAATAGTTCCTTTCTAGCATGTTCCTCCTAAGAGGCTCATTTATTCTTTCCTGTGTTAGCCAGTGCTCCTTCGGTACTGTAAAAGTTGCCATCTCCAGCATGAAGTAAAATTGCCTCAGAGCATCCATCCAAGCCATCCAGCCTCTCCATTTCTGCCTCAGGAAAGGGGTCCACTCAGAAATAGCTCGTTTCACAAAAAGTTCAAGGGACAGATACAGCATCCCTTCAAAGGCAAGGGATCTCTCCTAGGAAATACTCATCAAATTGGGAGTACATGTGTTTTCTTATACACTGACCTTCTCTGTGAAACACTGAAGATATTTCAGTTAAGTTAGTCCACACGAGTCAAATTGACTTTCTGCCACGGGAACCTCAGGCTTCTATAATTTACCTACTTACTCAACTTGATGAGGAAGGTATTGTTCTTATAGCTGATACTCAGGAAAACATAAATTATAAAGATAATTTTATGCCTCTGCTTTCACTTATGTCCTTACTCCTTTAAATCAGTGTTTTATTCCAGTGTCTTTGAACTCGTTTGCATCACCTACATTTGAAAAACTTATATCTATATACCCCAGGTACACAAGTTCACCTCTAAAGGTTTTCATTAAATAGTTGCAAATTATATGATTTCCAATGCACTGTATATACTGACAATTTTAAATACAAGTATTAATATTACATCATTATCTCAAATGCATTCAATTGAAAACAAACATCCATCATCATTCATTTTAAAATATATGCAATACAATCGGACATTTTATATATTTCTCCTTGAATTCATATCTCTATTGTGCTCCTCTCAAAGAACTTCATCCTAATGTATATTTTATGCTTAAAAGCTTTTTATTGATTATTTTCTTGTAACCAAAACAATATAGAGAGACAAAGGAGTTTATGTTTTAAAATTTCCTGTGGCTATTTTGTTCTGTGTTAACTTAGATGTCTGATTGAGTTGTCATAATCATTGCTAGTATTTAATTGATCAAAACAACATAGATATATTATAAAATTTGATGAGCAAATATATAAAGTAAAATATTTTTGGAAATTATGAGTTAATGGCATTATATAGTATTGATACATATTTTTAATAGTACATACATACTTTTTTTCTTTTTTTTAAGACAGGGTCTCACTCTGTTGCCCAGGCTGCAGTACAGTGGTACAGTCATAGCTCCTCACTGCAGCCCTGACCTCTCAGGCTCAAGCTATCCTCCCACCTCAGCTTCCCAAGTAGCTGGGACTACAGGTGCATGCCATCTATGTCCAGCTAATTTTTTATTTTTTGTAGAGGCGGGGTATCTCCATGTTGCCCAGGCTGGTCTTGAACTCCTGAACTCAAGCAATCCACCTACCTTGACCTCTCAAAGTGCTGGGATTACAGGCATAAGCCACCGCACCCAGCCCATACATACTTTTTATATAGTACATGCTTTTATTCATATATGAATCAATTTAATCCCCACAATAACCTATTATTATAATCCCCATTTTATAGATGTAGGAACTAAGGTAGAGAAAGCGTAAGTGACTCCTCAAGGTCACAGAGCTAGCAAACTGAAGAACCTGGATCTATGCACAGATTCTCTGACACAACAGCCCAAGTACTTAACCACTACCCTATATATCCTGACTTAAAAATATGAACTGGGGCCAGGAGTGGTGGCTCATGTCTGTAATCCCAGCACTTTGGGAGGCCGAGGCAGGCGGATCACCTGAGATTGGGAGTTCGAGACCACCCTTGCCAACGTGGTGAAACCCCATCTCTACTAAAAATACAAAAATTAGCCGGGTATGGTGGCAGGCACCTGTAGTCCCAGCTACATGGGAGGCTGAGGCAGGAGAATCGCTTGAATCCAGGAGGCAGAGGTTGCAGTGAGCCAAGACTGCACCACTGCGCTCCAGCCTGGATGACAGAGACCCTATCTCAAAAAAAAAAAAAAAAAAAAAAAAAAAACCAAATTTAAATTAAAAAAAAATACATATATATATATGTGTGTGAATTGGGACCTGGGGATACCTTAAATAAAGAGGTTGCCAAATTTCTCCTTTTTCAGTGTCCTGGCTAAGCAATATGTCATGGTAAGGAATGGATGTCAGATGTCTTTCTTTTGTACAATGGGAGAAAGTAAAAAAGGGGAGGGGAACAAGGAAAATCTCAACCACAGGTGCCTTCTCAAGCAGATGAATTTTACTAGAGGGGGCATATAGGAATAGAAGATCTGGAAATTAATTCCTTTAAAATTCTCATGCCCATGTATCCTTGAGAAGTCTTCATGAACCTCCAAGGGTACATATACTCCAGGTTGAATGCCATTGGTTCACATAATCTCTAATACAATACAAATTAGAGAAGATTTTGTGAAACATTTTCAATGCTTTAGAAACAAAATTTAATTAAAATTTAAATTATTTTAACCCTTGAATTTTTAAAAGGCAGTTAATTTCAATAATTTGAAATGACACAAATGCTAAAGTGTAATAGGATAGTAATAAGCATAACTATAACCTGTGTCATAGGTTTATAATGATTAGATGTAATGCATGAAAAGATAGCAGGCCAGTAATAGTGCTATGCATAAAATGCTCCCTTCAAAATCTTTATTTGCATTTCTATTACTGAAATCATTTCCTAATAATGAAGTTGCTATAAGAGAAGCTCCATTACTAAGGAATCACTGTTACAGAAACAATGTTATTAAAGTATTGCTGTGTACAGAAACTTTTATTAGGATGATACAAGTTATACATCATTGTAATAAAGCTTCCATTATAATCCTAATTGCATAAAGCTGTGTTTGAGTATAGCAATGCTAGAGCTGTAGGACTTTTAATAAAGTATCAAAATAATGCTTTGGTAATAGGATTGTTTGAAATACTAATACTTCAGGGAAGACTGAACTGAGTAATGGGTGATGTTTATTTCACTGATTATACATAGTCTACCAAGAATTTAGAAAGGAAAAAAAAAGAAGTAAAAAGAACCCTCATGTACCTAGTAACATGCAGTGTGGAAACATATGTGTTGAAGCATATTCACCAGCTCTCTTTAACATAACAACTACCTATTTCCAATTCACTCATTGGTACAAGATAGCAAGCTGCTAATATGGGCATTTATAACTGTGGTAATTAAAAGATTTTATGTTCAGATCTACAGAGAGCTGGCAATCAAAAAGTTAACACACTTACTTAAATATGCCCACAAATACTCACACAGTCACATCTTGGAAATTGCCTGTTATAAAAACCATTAAAGAAATGTGAATTTGGCAGTGGGGAGAGAGGGAGAGAGAGAGAGGGAGGGAAAGAGGGAGAGGGAGGGAGGGAGGGAGAGGGAGAGAGAGAGAGAAAGAAGAAAGAAAAAGAAAGAAGGAAGGAAGGAAAGAAGGAAGGAAAGGAGGGAGGGAGGGAGGAAGGGAAGGAAGGGAAAGAAGGAAGGAAAAAAGAAAGAAAGAAAGAAGAAAGAAGGAAAGGAAGGAAGGAAGGAAGGAAGGAAGGAAGGAAGGAAGGAAGGAAGGAAGGAAGGAAGGAAGGAAGGAAGGAAGGAAGGAAGGAAGGAGAATAAATATGAATTGACTTTAAAGGGATGAATTCTTCACTTTCTTCCACTAAAGAAGTTAAATATGTATAACTCACTCTAAGATGCTACTCTATATTACAGATAAACAATATACCATAGTGATCCATCTGAGTTATAGCTAGAAGTTAGTATCAGACTTAGGTTCACATTAGAGAATGTTAGCATATTCCTCTAAATGTTTGTTTTTGCATTTGCTCTAATGGAGTCCAGTATTCCCGTTCCCTCTGGAAACATTTATAATGTTGACCACCAGAGACCGCCAGAGAGCCATCCATCACCCAGTAGGCACGGAGACACTCCTTAATATACCTGCCATTGTGGAAACCGGCAAGGAAGGCACCAGGCTGTCTGTAAAGGGTTTTGGCATCGGTTAAGGCACCAGAGGCCATAGCCAGTAGCCCTGTTACAACCGCATTCTCTGTCAGATAATGAGGCCAAGGCCATTTTGATTTTGAGACCATTTGTGGCTTGCCTACAAAGCAGCAGCTAGACTGACCTGGAATCTGCTTGGAAAGCAAAGTGCTTTTACCTTTTCAAAGAGGATTTCCTTTCCTCTTGACCTGCCTTCCAGATGTGATGATCTGCAAACAGCTGGGTGGGGTTAATTTAGAACCCAGGAGGTTCATCTTCCCTACTGACTCAGATGATCAAAGGCAAATATGAGCATTTCCCTAATGTTATGGTCCCCAAATGTTTGTATTACCTGAGGGGTAGGTATAAGATTTTTTTGACCTATACAGTCAGCTGGCGTAAGTTATTTTTCAGAAGTCTAATTTTTTTCATTAAATATGATCAACCCAAACTACTTTGCACTAACACAGTGAGAAACTCTATTTCTGAAATACCCATAAAATTTGAAATTTCTTCACTTGGGAGTGTGTGACATTAAAAGGGTGCAAGGACTCAATTATCCTATTGGTCGATTAAATACCTGCAGAACAAAGCACCAAAAATATTGAAGAAGTGTCAGCTTCCATGAATTTAATTGGAAATTTGAAATCAGGCAATTTTGAAAGAAACATTTAATTTCAGTATTCATGTACGTTGGCAGTCTATAATACATAGATGTCCTTATTTTTAATACATGGGAGGCGGACACCCCAATCTTTTTAATCAGGCATTTCAAGGAAGGTCTAACTTCCCCTTGTGACAGGAATAGCATCCTTACATCAAAGTCTTACACCAAAGTGGTAAAGACTTAAGAGGCCTGAATAAATGTTGACTGATGGATTTCTTCAGACACTGATTCCACCTTCACTGGCCTCCATTCCCCCACCTTCTCCACAAGCATTTTGTCAGTATTCCTCCAGCACAGCTTTCCTTTAAACACCCTCCTTTCACTCTATCTCCTTGAAGACAATCACTTCCACAGTGGGCTTTCACAAGCATCTCTTTCCCTCCAGCCTGCCAGAGCCTCCCACCTGCTTTCCTTTGCTTTAGAGCCTCTATTCTCTCCTTCCCCCTGCATGCAAATACCCGATTCATAGTCTCAACTACTAATTTTATGCCACTCCCTTGCTCAAAATTATTTCTAACTACTCCCTTGCTTATTAGGTAAAGCTGAACCTTTTTGGGGCCTGGATCCCTTTCAATATGCAATGAGAGCTATGGACCTCAGAATAATGCATAATGTACACAGGCTTTTGCCCATGTTGCATGTGGTTTAAATAAACCCTGAAGCCTGGGGATTTGTGACCTCTAGGTAAAAACCCTAAACCTATATAATAAAGTTTCAACGGCATGGCCCTCTACTTGGTTTCCCTGCAGGCTGGCACAAACTACTTTTCCAGCATTGCCATCTACCAGACTACCCCTAATCACAGAAAAGAGTGAGGGTTTCATTAAGCACCTACCACATGACCTGGACTATTCTAAGCCCTAAATGCATAGCAGCAAACACAACAACAAAGCAAACACAACTACTATTCTCATATTCTATCAACCCATGGTCATCCTTTGCCTTGTCACACCCTGGCTGACTGCTGCGTATTTCCAAAGGTATGCAATTCTTAGTTTTAGAAGCCGGGCTCCACATGCATTTTATACTCTTGTTCTGGTTTGCTCTCTAGTCGCAGGATAACTAGTGTTTCCTCACCTCTGGGCTCATCCCCCTATTTGGAATACTCCCTCATTTCCTTCCTCATCTACCAAATATTCTAAGATAATATCAAGCCCCTCTCTCTCTCTTTCTCAAATCTTTCTAGAATCATTTCAGCTCATAATAAACAAACTCTCTTCATATAATTTCTATCAGTGACCTAGCACTTTATCATACACTGCCTGTAACATCGATATAAGACTATAAAAGTTGTTTTATTATGCAATTCATTATTATTGATTAATTCTTCTGTGTAATCTGTGCATTATCGCCCCATCTTGGGGAAAGAAGAGCATGCTACAGATTTCTGTTTCCTGAACAATGCTGCCTCTCATAGTGCTATTTATACACAACACCACTAAATCTCTATTTGTTGATTATTGGTGATTGATTGCAAAAGATGATGCCACCAAGATGACAAAACTTATCTCTAACTTTCAAGGGCGATCTATAGACATTTAGGAGAGTCTTTCACTGCTTAAGGATTGATAATATGACCAAAGTGATGCACAACTTAGCAAACCAACCTAACCACTGTTATTCATCATTGTGACTATGAGCCATAAGTGTGCAGACATTGGCATGCAGGCAATATGTAATAAGATTGTTTATATTCCAAATAATAATTTGCTTTTTCCATCTAAATACAGTAGAGATTGGATGCATTCTTTTCTGACCCAATCTTCGTGTTAATACCTGAAGTGCAATCTTTGAAGACAACAAAGAGCATCTTAAAACAAACAAAAAAAACAGATAGCAAATGATAATGGCATACAACTGCAGCCTTGTTTGGTGCTATTAGTCACTGTAAATGCATTTGCTATCTCTTGTCTGCATCTATAACTCTCACCATCATTTCCTCACAGAGTAAACAAATGTTGCTTATAAACTTCCCCACACGGCCTGCCTTTGCAGGATTTTCCAACCTACCAACTTGCTTAACAGAATTAAATGCCTTGTTAAAACCAAGTACCCGGCATACAAATTACAACACTATTCTTAGGACTGTATCACGAATAGTGTGACTACACTTCTTAAGCATGATACTTGTTTTCTTTGAAACCTGAAAGAACAATATGCCCTGATTGTTATCCTGGCATGTACAGTTCCATTCATGCCTGTGCAACTGCACAGCTGATGTGCCTTTGAAATCCTGAAGAATGTCTTCTGCTTTCCCAGACCTGGGGCAATCTCCACGTGGGTAGCTATTTACCTCAGCAGCAGATTTCCATAAAACGATAATCACTACCAGATGGCCCACCAAATTATGATTGCTTGATGGCAAAAAATACATATATGAATCTTTCTCTATTTAAATGTAACATTATTTGTTACTTGAGCTTATGTCCATACTAACACATAGTAGTGTTAATTTGGAATTTGGTGAATAAATTAATAGAAACTATGTTCATCATCAATTTGAGACAAGATCATTAATAACAGTACTAGCCATTGTGATTCCATACTATGTGCTAGGATCTATTCTAAATAGTTTATATTTATTATTGTATTTAATCCAGGCAACTTCATGAGGGATGTACTACAAGGATCACCGTTTCACAGATGAGGAAATTAAGGCATAGAAAGGCTCAGAACCTTGCTCCAGTATTCACAACTAATTTGGAAAAACCAACAGTTGATCCAGGCAGTTTGGCTGTAAAATCAAATGCTCTTAATCACTATGTTATACCACTTCTCATTTAACTAGTTTCATTATTAAATTGGGAAGTTATTGTATCACTAACTATACCCTGTCTTGTCATGGCAGAGGAAAAATACAAGCACAAAATCACAAATCAAGAAGGCTGCTGCTCTTTCTGTAACACTGGGGAGAGAGCACTCTTCAAACCATCAGACGTTTCCTCTAACTTCTGTTTCTTTAACATAGGAAGAAATGCACTAATCAATATCACATTTTGGCCTACTTCAAGCATGACCTTTAAGGCAACTCTGATACGAGATTTTCTGTTAACATATTCACTAAGAGACTAGCAAAACGTTTCTTTGGTTAATATTCTGATTGGAGTGCAAAGTCAGGGCTTCAGACTCAGAATTAATGCTGAGTTTGCTAACAATATACTCAAGGGCTGCTGGCCATCTATATCTCCTCTGTATTCCTCTAGCATAGAACAGTCTGAAAGTAGCATTTGCTTGCTGCTATCATTATTTTTACTCATTTCAAAAATATATTTTTGCATGCCTATATCTTATATTGCTAACATCACATTCTTGAACCATCTCTACATTATGGCTTTTGAGTCCTATTAAATAAATGGTGGCTTCAGAGTCCTATCAAGTGGCCTGATGCTGTCTTGGCTGTTGGCTTTCCTGACTGCTGGAAAAGCCTCAGAGTAATAGACGGTGGCCACACCGAGACACGCTGTATAGGTTGCTCTGTCCCTGTGATTATCTAACATCTGGGTATCTTCTAAATTATCACTGCTCTTGGTACCTGATCTGAAACCAGAAGGCAAAAAGTGTACATAGTGTTTTTCAAGAGCTCTATTAGATTAGTCATGTCACTAAACATTTATTAGTCCTAATAAATATTATGAAGAGGTTACAAACAACTTATGAATGTTACCCAAAACAAAACAAAATATAGCCCCTACTGTAGAAGAGGTTGTAATTCAGTAGGAGAAAGATGCCTTGACATCTCTCTGAAAACAACAGTTTCCAGTTGGAATGTTAAAGAGAGAAATACAGAGACACCGAATCACAGGGCCCAGAAAGGAGCCATGCTAGCTAAGAAAGGAAACCTAGGCCAGGTGGGAAAGGTGTTCCAGACAGAGAGAAGCACAGAAGCAAAGGCCTGGAGTCATAAACAGCATAGTATATATAGAAACCATAAGAGAGATGGAAGGCCAGGCGCAGTGGCTCATGCCTGTCATCCCAGCACTTTGGGAAGCCAAGGAAGGCAGATCACGAGGTCAGGGGTTCAAGACCAGCCTGGCCAATATGGTGATGCCCCATCTCTACTAAAAATACGAAAATTAACCAGGCATGGTGGCACGCGCCTGTACTCCCAGCTGGGAGGCTGAGGCAGGAGAATCGCTTGAACCTAGGAGGCAGAGGTTGCAGAGAGCCAAGATCGCACTACTGCACTCCAGCCTGGGCGACAAAGCGAGACTCTATCTTAAAAAAAAGAGAGAGAGAGAGAAAGAGAGAGAGAGATGGAGTACATGAGGGAGAGAAGTTAAAACACACTGCATTTGTGATTTTAAAAAACAAGCCTTCTGGCCAGGCGCCGTGGCTCACGCCTGTAATCCCAGCACTTTGGGAGGCCAAGGCGAGCAGATCATGAGGTCAGGAGATCGAGACCATCCTGGCTAACACGGTGAAACCCCGTCTCTACTAAAAAAAATGAAAAAAAATTAGCCGAGCATGGTGGAGGGCATGTATTGTCCCAGCTACTCGGGAGGCTGAGACAGGAGAATGGTGTGAACCTGGGAGGCGGAGCTGGCAGTGAGCCGAGATTGTGCTACTGCACTCCAGCCGGGACGACAGAGCAAGACTCCATCTTAAAAACAAAACAAAAAAGCCTTCCACTGCCCACCTGTACTGCTCTGTCCCTGACCCTCTCCCATGCTCCCAGGCACCAGCATTAGCTGATGAGAATTTGTTTGCTGGTCCTGTCTTTGCGACCCTGCACATACTGCTCACTCCCTCTTATTCCCTTCCCCATGTGCATGACCAACAAATGCTGATTCAGTTGGAGGATTACTCCATCTATGAGGCCTTTGCTTATTCTCCCAGGCAGAAAAACTGCACTTGTTCCTTCCTAACTCCTTAGACACCTTTATAGTGGCTCTCCTACTGTTTTCCAATTGCTTGTTTGCAGAGCAATCTCCCCACCAGAATTCTTTCAGGGCAAGGACTGTGTCTTGGCTGTGTTCTATCCCCAGCACTAACCATAACAACTGCTCGTAATAGGTGCTCATTTAATATTTGTGAATGAAAGAAAGAAGAGGCCGGGCGCGGTGGCTCAAGCCTGTAATCCCAGCACTTTGGGAGGCCGAGACGGGCAGATCACGAGGTCAGGAGATCGAGACCATCCTGGCTAACACGGTGAAACCCCGTCTCTACTAAAAAATACAGAAAACTAGCCGGGTGCGGTGGCGGGCGCCTGTAGTCCCAACTACTCGGGAGGCTGAGGCAGGAGAATGGCGTGAACCCGGGAGGCGGAGCTTGCAGTGAGCTGAGATCTGGCCACTGCACTCCTGCCTGGGTGACAGAGCGAGACTCCGTCTCAAAAAAAAAAAAAAAAAAAAAAGAAAGAAGAAAAAAATATATCACTTCTACTCCCTCCTCAGATTCTAATAAGTCCGTAAGTTCACAAGTATAAAGCATGTAGAGCAAACAGTATAGTTAAAATCAGCTTGACTAAAAGTAATGCTAGTAATGAACGTGAGGTGAGCCTTCTCTCTGTGGCCAGGTGGGCAGCAGCTAATGGATGTGAAGATGTTGCTGGTGATTGGCCCAACAGTCCTTGCCAGGATGGTGCAGATGAATTGGTGTTAGGCTCCTAGTCTGACTCCTAAGCAACACAAGCCTCAGCACACTCTTGTGGCATGTGAAAGTCTCACTAGCTACAAAGCCACGACTAATATGAGAGGACTATTTGGGTTATAATATAATACCATTACATGTCAAGACTCTGTGTCTGCAGGACCTAGTAAACAGTCAGTGCCTATGAAATGTTTCCTATTAACATAGATTTTCACCAGAAGAGAAGGGAATCAGTGGAACCACCATCCTAGCATGCTAATTAATTCTCTGTGTGAAAAGAAGTACTAATCTCCATTTTAAAGCATCAATCATGGAAAATAAACTGAAATGTGACCAGATTTTAAAATGCTACTTGTTCTAAAATCAGATGTAAATGAAAGCTTCCAGGATTCTGCAAGAGGCGATTACAGTGTACATGGAACTATGAAACCCCATTTAAACTCAACCTTCTAGAAAACTTTAAAATATTTTTTTCAGTTTGAAACTGTTCTCTAATATCACTCTTCATATGCTTTTCTTGTCTAAGAAGCTTTGCTCTGTAAAAATTTCTCTCAATTTCTAAGTAAGATATTACAGAATTTCCCAGAAGCATTAGCGACGGTTCCTTAGCAACTGTTGATATGTCTCAAAACAACCTGAGACAATCTTCTATGAGACATGCAGTCTCTCCCTCTCTCCACTAACAGAATTCCACAATATGGCAATAAAGATTCGTGCAGCTAAAAATAGCTTCCGACACACATTTTTAAAGTTGACACAGTCTTAATGATTTAAGTCTTCCATATCACAGCTTGGGTAGGTGCACCTCAACAACACTATATCAAAGAGCTCTGTGCAGAGAGATTTTAGAATCTTTTTCTTTTTTAATCATACTATTAACACTCCTGACATTTCAGAAATAATGTTTATCGATTTTGGTGTTAGCACTCCCATAAATTAAGTGATGTAATGGACGGAATTATTGTGGTACTATAAAGAATGTGTCATTCAGATTGTTAACTACATATGAGAAAAAAACACAGAGACTCTGGATTCATGTAAAAACAGCCCCAGATCTGGATAGTAAATAGGAGATGAAGGAAAATGACATATCCCAGTGATGATGGGTCTATTTCCACCACTCCCTCCTGGCTGCTGTACCAAAACAACTGAACCTCTTTAATAAAAGCAAACTATAATAGCAATGATCATTCTGTACCAACAAAAAAAAACCCTAGGATGAAAGTAAGATATACGAATTTAAGGTTATTCTCATCAAAGAAATCAGTATGAATGAAAAGTATTAGGAATGAACAAAAAAGCATTTTGAATCTGTAGCAGGAAAGAACCACATGGTACAGAAAGCAAAAATGGTCCCTGATAATCTGTTGGGCTATAAACTTCCACAGGGAACTTGTCACTATCATTAGTAGATGAGAGTCAGAGTCTAGCCAAAATCTGTGATTGTGGTTCTGGGTTGATGAAGTTGAAACCTGTGAAACCGCCATGTAACTGATAGGTTGAAAGAATTCCTCTGTGTGTGTGTGTGTATGTTTGAAAACAGAGAACAGTGTTCTGTTATAACCTTCCTTATGCAGCTGCATTTTTGTTTTGTTTTGTTTTAATTTAGAGGCAAGGTCTTGATCTGCTACCCAGGCTAGAGTGCAGTGGCACAATCTCAGGTCACCACAGTCTTGACCTACTGGGTTCAAGCGAGCCTCCTACCTCAGCCTCCCAAGTAGCTAGAACCACAGGTGTGCACTACCACACCCTGTTAATTTTTTTTTTTTTTTTTTTTTTTGGTAGAGAGGGGGTCTTGTTATATTGCCCAGGCTGGCCTCAAATTCCTGGGCTCAAGCAGTCTTCCTGCCTTAGCCTCCCAAAGTGCTGGGTACAGGTATGAGCCACCACACATGGCCAGCTGTTTTGAGAATTAAATGAGACAATGGATGTAAAGCATGTTGCCTGTGTAAACTTCTGCCAATCAATATTATGCCCTATATGTGTATGTATATGGGTGTGTGTGTGTATATATGTACATATATTCTACAATATGTCACAAAAGATTCATGTGGCTAAAAATAGCTTCCGACACACACACATACACATGACAGGATATATAAGGGATAAGATTACATTTACACCTTATAAGAATTATAAGGTAATACAATACATATAATATATAAGCACATGATAATGTAATATTACTATGTAATAAAAGTAGTAAATGAACTAATGCACATAAATAACACAGTATTTAGTAAATAACGAATGCTTAACAATGTTCATTGTGGTCATCATCATCATCACCACCATTATTTCTCCCATTTTATATAGGAGGACACTGAGTTTCCAAGGCAGTTAGGTAACTTACCCAACGCCAAACAGCTAGTAAGACCTGGGCTGAGACTGATGTCTGTTTGATTGCAAAGCTCATGATCTTCCCAATTTTACTATAGGTCTAAGCATTCTTACAGAGTGGTTAAGTATTCTGCTTCTATAAAACAGGTTTCAAGGAAAAAGAGAAGACAGTTGTTGCTACCATCTTCATTCTGGCTTTTTTTTTTTTTTTTTTTTTTTTGAGACTGAGTCTCACTCTGTCACTCAGGCTGGAGTGTAGTAGCGTGATCTCGGCTCACCGCAACCTCCGCCTCCCAGGTTCAGGCAATTCTCCTGCCTCAGCCTCCTAAGCAGCTGGGACTACAGGTGTGCACCACCACGCCTGGCTGATTTTTGTATTTTTAGTAGAGATCGGGTTTAACTATATTGTCCAGGCTGTTCTCAAACTCCTGAAGTTGTGATCCACCCACCTCGGACTCCCAAAGTGCTGGGATTACAGGCGTGAGCCACTGCGCCTGGCCTGCTGCTACCATCTTCATTCTTATAGCTGTGGACTCAAATAAATCTAATGAAACTCCTAATAGCATGAGTTTTATTGGTTTGGCATATTACAATAATCTATTGCTAGTCTAAGACATTTCCTGGTCATAGGGCAAGTATCTAGAAGTGGCTTTTGCTGAAGTGTTGCCAGCCTGTCATTGATCTCCCATTCTATTCATATCCAATTATCATGTTTGAAGTCTCACAAGTTGCTCAGGTGGCTTACTTGATTCTGGTATTTTAAAACAATACTATTATTGTGGATCTGATGCATAATTTTACCATATCAGAACATCAAAATCCATTCATTAAATAATCTATCAAAGTCTGGATGTAAGTTAATAATATATGTCTCTTCTCTGGTTTGGGTATGAAAAAGGAAAGTTACTTGAAAATAAAAGGGTAGAAGATTTATTTTTAGACCAGTATATACTTAGCTAATAGTCTTAAGTCAGGGTGGCTCCAGGCCAGAGCGAAATTCACTAATTTGAATCTCTTTTTGTTGCCCTTCCCTTTTACTCTGAAGCAGACAAGGTAATAAGCAGTGGGGAGATATCTAGGATCTACAGAATAATTCTGCAGTTTCTATTTTCTAAATCATCAAGCTGTTCTTTAGTTTTATAGAGCAGTTTTTCAATTGTTGAGGATCTTTCTGCAGAAAGGCAATTTGATTTCTATCCTTGGCTCTTCGATTATACATTCTATCATCACTAAACACTGATTAAGCCTGCTGCAATACACTCCCTTGTATTTGGGTCTTTGAATTCTCAGAAGGTCATTATTTATTACAATGTAACAATCTGGATTTTTTTTTTTGAGATGGAGTTTCACTCTTGTTGCCCAGGCTGGCGTGCAGTTGGGCGATCTCAGCCCACTGCAACCTTCACCTCCTGGGTTCAAGCTATTCTCCTGCCTCAGCCTCCCAAGTAGCTGGGATTACAAGTGCCTGCCACCACGCCCAGCTAATTTTTTGTATTTTTAGTAGAGACGGGGTTTCACCATGTTGGCCAGGCTGGTCTCGAACTCCTGACCTCAAGTGATCCACCTGCGTCAGCCTCCCAAAGTGCTGGTATTACAGGTGTGAGCCACCGCGCCTGGCCTGGAAATATTTTTAAAATACAGTCAATGCAGGTGCTGTATTTATCAGTGATAGCCTTTGTTTCAGGACAAAATGAACTGACGTTTCTTAACAAACATGACATTTAATTCAAGTGTTTTTTAAAACAGATATATAAAAATTAATTTTTTCTTTCTGGGAATATCATTATTGAAAAAATTCAAGGTCTGGTAGGTAGCTTTCTAAAATGGCTCAATAATTCCCTTGTGTCCGCTTGCATGTGGGCTGGATCTACTGTCTTGCTTCTAACAAACAGAATATGGTTAAAGTGATGGGAAGCCACTTCCATGATTAGGTTACAGAAGGTTGTGCTGTCTACCTTACTAACACTCTTTTGCTAGCATTCTCTCTTACCTCTCATATCCTGGCTCTGATAGAGCAAGCTACCATGTTGTAAGATGCTCTATGGAAAAGCCCACGTGGCATATAACTGAGGGTGGCCTCTCAGTCCAAAAGCCTGTGAGGAACTGAGTCCTGCCAATCTTCCCAGTCAAGCCTTGAGATGACATCAGCCCAGTGAGAGACCCAGAACCACAGGACTCATCTAAGTTATGCCTGATTTCCTGGCCCACTGAAACTGTAAGATTATAAGTGCATTAAATAATTTAAGTTTAGGTAATTTGTTAATAGAAATAAATAAAAATAGAAGCTCTGAAATACATGTCCTCATCCATGCTATTTAGTAACAACTTAACAGGAGCCTCTTATGTGCAAGGTGCACTAGAGTTCCTCTTGGCTGGGTACTGGGAATACAGTGGAGAATGAAACACACATGATCCCTGTCCTCTGGGCCCAAGAGAACATCCTCTATGCTCTTGCCTGGCTGCCAGTTTGTACTTGTTTCCCCACGGGAGTCTCGATGAGGGTTAGCTGCCACCTGGTAAGAGAGTCCCTCCACCTTGAGAGATCCATTATCTTTCAGAAGGCCTCTGGTGAGCTATAATCTAGTCTGAAAAATTATTCCCCGCTGCAAGGGGCCTAAAGTCCTCTTCTCAGGCACAACAAGACCCCAATCATATACAGGTAGTGCTATTTTCATTCTCAAATTATTTTATACATAAAAGCAAGAATGAGATTTGAATAAAAATTTTCATATATTAAAAAAACTTCATCCTATTAGTCTAATCATAATAGTAATTATAATTAGAAACCAATTATAATTGTTGCAACAACAATGCAACTGCAAATCTTTAGTAAATTAGTAGCCTTCATTTGCTGCTACTAAATTATTCCTATCAAGCTTACAAAATATCATACATTTAGCAAATTACAATGTGTATATTTTGGTTGCGGTTTTACCTATGAGAAAAGTTAACTCTATTCACAGATTTTTATGGCACATTCTTTAGTGGTAAATTTGCATTCCTGAAGATCAGTTACATTTTTTGAAAAGTCTTAAGTCAATCATATTTAAATATTTGTGGATTATGATGTATTCTAAGTATTTACAAATTATGAAACATTCAAAGATTACCATATGGAAGTCCACATGGTATGAGCAGGTATGAGCAGACATCTTACCCTTCTAGCTTCTGGCAACACAGTTAGGCCGATGAGTAGTTTAGGCAGTATATGGACATGACAGTGAGGCAGAGCCTCATAATGAAATGGGTGAAATCAACTCAAAGTAGTCAGGATCATATTTGCTCAGAAGTCACCTTAGAATATAATATCTAAGGCCCAAAGTCGAGGGAGAGCAACTCTGCTTTGAATAATTGTGAAAGAATGTATTGACAGAAGAGAGATAATAGCAGAGATCAGAGAAAGATAGGAGTCAGAGGGCAGACTTAGGTAGTGCTCACATAGCATCGTCCAGGGCAGAGAACTCTGGAGTATTCATCCACATGCTAAACACCAGGCTTAATGAAGGCATAAAAGACATGAACTCTGCTCTTAGACACCCTACATTCTAGTAGACAAGATGACAGCGTGACTGGTCAAACTGGCAGGAATTTGCATGGAGCTGGCCACACAAGGCCGGATATTATCTTTAAGATAGATTTAACTCTTTTGCTTTGCTTCTAGGCTCACCAGGTAATATTCTCATTATAAGGTAGCTTCCAATAATCTCCTGAATTCTGATCAGCTGACACAAGCTCTCCAATTTGCTTAGCAGTTACAATTCACCATTCTAAATTAATACACTGGCATTCTAAGTTTTCCATACCAATCACTTAAGAGATTGGTTAGCATTCTCTGTGTTTTGCCAAAATAGCTGAAGCAAGGTGGTGGCCAGAGGAAGGAAGCTCACCAGGTAGGACTGGGGAGATATCTGGAAGCAGCCAAGGCAAGGAGAGATGACTAGCCAAGACCATGGTCAAGAGGAACCAACTCTTAGTCTGGAATATGTTAATTGGCTTCAGGTCCAAAGGGGAAGTTTAAAACAGAAATTCGTGTATGGAGAACAAAGTCAGTATCTTTGAGTTCAACTAAGTTCAAAATGGAATAATGTCAAGAAATAAATCAATGCAAAAAGTTCAGGACTAAATGAAATGAAAAACATTGCTGGTTATTTTGGCCTGAGAAGCTGGGAAGACAGTGGTATCATTTGTCGAAATGTAAAAGGCTTGGTAAGGATTTGGAGAGGAAAAAAATCAATCCTATTTGGACTACCTGAAAGTTTGAGATACCATAAAATTATCATATTGGCGGTTTAGATAAACTAGTCTGGAGTGCAGGGGAGTTTCTCAGCTGAAGGCTTAACTTTAGAGTCACTGGTATATTAAAGGTATTTAAAAACATGGAACTGGATAGAACCACTTAGGGAGAGAATATAGACACAGAAGACAACAGGGTCAAAGACAAAGTCCTGGGGGTACTCTAACATTTGCATGTCTAGTATAGGATGAACTTGAGAAGTGGGACTGTCCGGTCAAAGGGCATATGGAATTTAATAATTTTGCTATACTTTACCAAATTGACCTTCATTAAAGTTGAACCTATTTACTCCCAGTGGCATAGTATGAAAGGGTCCTTTTGCTCATACCCTTCCCAATACTATGTGCTTTCAAACTTTTATATCCTCGCCAATATGGTAGGTTAAAAATGGCACTTCCATGTAGTATTAATTTGTATTACTCTTTTTATTAGTGAACTTGAGTATCTTTTCAAATATTTAAGATACTTGTTTATACTTGTCTGTGAACTGCCTGGTTCAAAATCTTTGAAGGGAAAATTTCTCAAGAGAGTTGATAATAAAGGTGCTTGTATACAAATGGGAAGAATCCTATGGCAAGGAGACATAATGATGCAAGAGAGAAAGGGTGCAGGAGTCACATCCTTGAGAAGGAAGAGTTTAGGATTCAGAGCACAAGGGAGGGAGCTGGCAGTGAAAAGGGGCAGTTTCTCTTTTGCCATAGTAACAGAGCAAAGGCAGAGAGTGTGGGTATAGATGCCAGGAGGCTCTAGAAAAATGCTGAGAAGGTGGCACTCTTCTGATTATATCTATTCTCACTATGAGGTATAAGTAGACAAAGAGGAGCTTAGGCCACAAGAAGGAAAGGTGTGAGATATTGCCCTTGGGGAGTGAGAAAGTGAATTATTAGAGGAGTGGAATAGAATGACTTGGCAGTTTTGCATGTCCTTTTGAGATTCATGGTCATCCATTTGAAGTGAGCCTTGACAAGGGGGTTGTGTGATTTTTCTCCAGAGATGTTCAATTGCTTGGATATGGGTACAACATGGGAGAGATACAAGGATATTAAAGAGTTTGAAAGAGAAGGATTATTGGCCTGAGCCATAGAATCTACACTGGGCATGGAGAGATGTGAGAAAGTTGAGATGTGGAGGTGGTAACAATGAGAAGCAGAGGCAATAATGGATGAAGAACCCAGTGAAGTTGGGGGATGCTAGAGTTGAAATATGGGAGTGTGAGAAGCAGGAAGTACCTGAAAGCAGTCAGGACAGTGGGTTAAGCCCGGGCCCCAAAGGAGCTGGAGATTTTCCATAGGGATGAAGGAGTCCTGAGTCTGGAATGGCAGCTTGAGATCTGCAGGAAAGAGAAGGTACAGGGGAAGCAGAATCCTCTTGAGAGAGACAAAGTTTAGTTGAGGACAATAGCTAAAAGAAATATTCAATGAAAGGTAGAGAATGTAGGGAACCTTTCCACCATGGAAAAGGAATTCCAGAGAGCATAGTGGAAAGTACAGCAGGGAGGGGAGAAGTGGGAAACAGGGTCAGAGGAGAGAAAGGACAGACAGGAATACGTATAAGGACCCAGGCATGTAGGGCTAGATGAGTGGAGGCATTTACATCATAAGCAGAGAACAATCCAGAACCTGTAGATTATATATAAGAAATAATAAAATCATAATACACTATAAGATAGGAAGAAATGAGGCAGTTTTCATAAATGTGTACTACATAATGATCCACAGAGTAGTAAATTCCTAGCAGATAATATTGCAACTGGTTCCCTTTGGACATAAGATTTTAGAATCCCATCATGCACTATGGAAAGAAGTCAGTTCAGTGTTTTACAACTGGGAGCTATCGTGCTGAAATTAAAACCCAGAAGTTTTCTTTATGATGATAAGCCGCCTTATCTCTACAGGAGGAATTTTAAGTTCTAATTAAACTTCTAAATTAACCTAAATGGACGCCCAGCTCATTTAATAGGATCCTAGAATTTCAAATTACATGGAAACTTAGATGTCATCTAGTTCAACCAACTCCATCCTAAAGAAAGAAAGGAAAAAAGAAAGAAACTATATTAACTCTCCCTGCCTCCAAACTCTCCAACTTCCTCAGTCTCTTGTCAGCATATATCATACATTCTTGTCCTGATTAAAACCTGACAGCCCCTAAGGACTCTATTTTCCTTGCAGCCCTCTTTAGTAGAAACTCAGTGCCTTGAGGTGGGGCAGGTATTATCACTTCCCACTGCAAACTTCAAAGTTCCCTGCCCTCCCCATCAACCTCCTTCAAAAGCCCCAGCTTAAATGAGCTCCATGTCCAACATGATTCCCACTAGGAACTAGGAAAGCTGGGAAAAAAAAATCTATTTGAAGGCATCAGAGTGTTACACAAAAACACCAAGGAATTGTGGGTCAAAGAATCAGGAGAAAAGGGAAGCCCAGAGAAATGAGCCTGCTGTTTGGAAGATACTGATCCTGAAAGTTCAGGGTATACCAAGGAAGAGGAGCCCTGGTAAACACACAGGATTTCAGATGGGATTTGGAAAGACTACACTTCAAAAATAAGGGTATTGGAAACAGATCAGCTCTCATAGGGACTGAAACCCAACTTGGAAACATCTCAATCCTTGGCTGGATTAATGTGATCAGAAATTGCTAGTGCCCCTAAGCTAGCTGCCTCCTTGAAGCAGAAGTAAATCCTCTCTGGAGAAAAATAACATTTCACAGAGCCTTAAAGTATCTCTGTAAATTTTTTTATATGCACAACATCTGGCTCTAAATAAAAATAAGTTATTACATACACATTTCTATGAAAAGACTTGACCAAAACCCAAGAGAAAAAAACAGACAATAGAAACAATGCACATAATCCAGATAAAAGAATTAACAGACATGGACTTCAAACTTCTATTAATGTGCTCAAGACAAGCTTGAGAATTTTGGTAAGGAAGTAGAATTTTTAAAATTTACTAAATAAAAATTCTAGATCTGAAACTACTACATTTAGAATTTAGAATTCAATGAAAGACTTTCAGAGCAGATTAACAGAGATAAAACTGAAAGACTGGTCAGGAAAAAAATCCAGAATGAAGCACAGAGAAACAAAAGTCAGTGGGGTGGGAGAGGCATAGCAGACATATGAGATATGGTTAAGGGGTCTAAATACCTGTAACTGGAGTCACAAAAAGTAGGGATAGTGAGACTGGGGCAAAAGGAAGCTATTTAAAGAAAAAATGGCCCAAAATTTTCAAAAACCAATGAAAATCATCAAGCCACAAATTAAAAGGAAACCACGGATCTCGGAGGATACATATAAAGACTACATAATACGTAGACACATATCTTAGTCCATTCAGACTGCTATAACAGCAATACCATAAACTGCGTGGTTTATAAACAACAGAAATTTGTTTCTTACACTTCTAGAACCTGGGAAGTCCAAGATCAAGGTACAACAGACATGGTGCTTGGTAAGAGCTCGTATCCTGGTTCATAGATGGCCATCTTTTTGCTGTGTCCTCATGGCAGAAGAGGCAGACAGTTCTCTGAGGTCCCTTTAATGAGCACACTAATCCTACCTTGAAGGCTCTTCTCTCATGACCTAATCATCTCCTAAAGGCCTCACCTTCAAATACCATTACATTGGGGATGCATAGGTTTTAACATACGATTTTTGGGGGAAGACATTCAGTCTACAGCAATATATAATAGTAGAAAAAAACATGAAGTTAATATTAAAAATAGACAGGAAAAAAATTTTTAAAAAAGACTACCTTCCAATAAGTCAGATTAATATCTATAGAAGAAATCAAGTTTTTTATTAAAAATCTTTACAAGAAGAAAACTCCTAACCCAGATGGCTTCACTGATTAATTTTCCCAAACATTTAAGGAAGAAATAACATCAGCAAAACATAAACTCCTGCAGAGGAAAGAAAAAAAAAGATCCCTTCCCAACTCATTTTATGACGGTAACATATGCTTGATATCTAAAAGTAACAAGGACATTATAAGAAAAAAAAATTGCAGGCTAATTTCTATTATGAATATGAATGAAAATGTCCTAAGCAAAATGTTAGCAAATGAAATCCAGCAATGTATTAAAGGGATACTGTATTACAACCAAGTTGTACTTTTTCCCCAGAATGCAAAGTTGATTTAACATTTGAAAATCAATTAAAGGAGCAAAATAGAAAACTCATTTGATTATCTTAAAAGATGCCAATAAAGCATTTGATCTTTTTAAAACATCAACATTTCAAACACACTGAGTAAACTAGGTATAGGATAAAACTTCTTTAATTGGATAAAAAATATCTAGCAGAAAATCTAATGCAAACCTCATACTTAAAATATTGAAAGTTCTCCCTCTGAAGGAAATGACATAAGAATACCCATATCCACTTCCACCCAACAATGTACTGGTGGCCCTAGACAAAACAAGAAGCTAAGAAAATGCAACAAAAGATGTGCCAGTTCTATAAGTAGAATACTATATAACAATATCAAAAGAAAAAAATTAAAAACTAATCAATGGAGGGATGTACCATATTCATAGATTGGAAGAGTTAATAATGTAAAAATGACCACTCTCCTCAAATTGACCTCTAGATCAAACTTATTATAATACAAAAGTCCTGGTATTATTTTGTGAAATTTCACAAGCTGCTTATTCAATTTAAATGGAAATTAAAAGAGTCCAGCATAGGCAAGGGTAAAAAAAAGAACAGTTAGGAAACTTTTTTTGCTGGATATTGAGACTTATTATAAACTTATAGTAATAAAAATAGTATGGTATTGACACAAGGAAACAACTGAATGGAAAAAAGAATCCAAAAACAGATCCAGGAACATGTGGAAACTTTACGTGTAACTAAGGTGATAAAGAAATGCAGAAAGCACAATGTTTTTCATAAATAGTGCTGAGCCAATTGGATATCCATATGAGAAAAAAATGAAATATGACCCGTATCTCATACTAAACTAAAACTAGTTCCCAGTGGCTCATAGATATAATCTAAATAACATAATAAATTAGTTAAATAATATCTAGATAACAAATCTGTCCAATAACACAGTCAACAGTCACATGTAGCTATTTTAATTTATTACAGTTAAGTAAAATGAAAAATCCAGCTCCTCAATCACACTATCCACATTTCCAGGGCTCAACAGTCACATTTGGCTAGTGACCACTGCATTGGGCAGTGCAATATATACATTTCCATTTTTGCAGAAAGTTTTATTGGACAGCGCTGGACATGAACTATCTTCATGACCTTGGGGTAGACAATGATCTCAAACAACTACAAAAAGCATAAAAAATACAGGATATGAATCTTAAATTAGACCACATTAAAATTGAAGACTTCTGCTTATCAAGACACTACTAAGGAAACGAAAAGTCAGGTTACCATGCTGAAAAAGCTATATAAACATCCATCAAAGAACTCATACCCCAAATTTATGAAAAATTCCTATAAATCAGTAAAAATAAATAAATAAATAAACAAATAAATAAATGAGACAACCAAATAGAAAAAATGGCAGTAGGCATTAACAGGCACTTCACAAAACAGTAGATTAACCTCATTAATCATTAGGGACATACAATTTAAACTATAATGATACACCAAAATGCATCCACCAGTAGGGCTAAATTTAAAAAGACTAACAATATCAAATGGTTATCAGAACATGGAGTAACTGAAATTCCCACACTGCTGATGAGAATTTATATACTGATAGAACAGTTTTAGAAAACTGTTTGGTATTAACTAGTAAAGTTAAACATATATATGCAGGCCCTGTGAGGCAGCAATTCTATTCTTCATATATACCCAATAGAAATGCATACATACATATATGCATCAAAAGATATGATCTAGAATGATCACAGTCAGAACCTGGGGCAGGGGGAATCATATGGCCATTAATAGTAGAAAGATAAATTGTGATATACTCATAAAATCAAATACTATATTATATAGCAATAAAAATTAATGAACTCCTACTACATGGAACAACATGGATGATTCTCACAAACACAAATTGGGTTTAAGTAACCAGAATTAAAAGAATACAATGTATAGAATATGATTTCATCTATACAATGTTCAAAAAACAGGCAAAACTAACATAGGGCTTTAGAAGTCAAGACAATTGTTACATCTATGAAAAACGGAGAGAAAGTGATTGGGAGTAGGTATAATTTTACAAATATTCTGTTTCTTGACTGGGCTACACGGATGGAATCACTGAGTTGTATGATAATTAAGGATCTGTATACTTCTTATACTATACGTCAATGAGAATTCCGTTTTTTTTTTTGGTTTTTTTTTTTTTTTTTTTTTTTTTTTTTTTTTTTCCGAGACGGAGTCTCGCTCTGTCGTCCAGGCTAGAGAGCAGTGGTGTGATCTTGGCTCATTGCAACCTCCGCCTCCCGGGTTCAAGTGATTCTCCTGCTTCAACCTCCCTAGTAGCTGGGACTATAGGCGCATGCCACCACACCTAGTTAATTTTGTGTATTTTTTAAATTAGAGACGAGGTTTCACCGTGTTAGCCAGGATGGTCTTGATCTCCTGACCTTGTGATCCGCCCGCCTCAGCCTCCCAAAATGCTGGGATTACAGGTGTGAGCCATCGCACTGGGTGAGAAGATGTTTTCAAAAATCAGTTCCTTTGATATACATGCCATCTAGCTATAATACCTTCCAATCCCTCTTCCTTTCTGTTACTTACCATGTTAGCCTCTCTCCAAGATTTTAGCATTTGATTCACAGTCTTTCCTTCTACCTCAAGTTCCACTATCATCCAAGGTGACTTTACATCCATGTGGTTGCCCCATCCTATGCTACAGCCTCTCTTTCTTGACTTCCATGTCAGCATAGCACTCCAATAGCCACACTCAGAAATTTATCAATACAAGAATCACTCCCCACTTTAAAACCACTCTCAGACCAAATATCCTATGTTTTCAAATCTCTTAGTCAACTATTCTCAAGATTTCAGTTCCTTGACTTCACAGGGATCTCTAGTCCCCTTTTTCTATAGCTCTCTTTCTCTATTCCTTATTAAACTTAGGTTCTTTTCTTTGTCACGCCAACCACTTTCTTACCAATAGTATCAACTTCCTTGCCTACTGTCTTTCCATCTTAACACCTGGCAAAAATCCCATATTTTGGCTGACTCTATTTTGTACATGCATCAAAGTGGCACTGCTTAAGAAATCACATAACTTGGCCAACCTCAAGCATAGCTTCCATGCCTCCTGTTTGTCCTAATATATTTTTCTAGTCTACTCTTCCATCTCCCCATAGAAAGAAGTCAAATCTTTTCCATTTGTTCTAAAGTTCTAAAATCCCTCTCTGACAGCAGATAAGTTCATGTCCAATTTCACAGAAAAAAAATTAAAACCATAAAATGTCCTTTCTTGCCAAACTAAAAATACATGTGAACCCATACCCATATTTTGTCCTCTATGGCTTCTGTGAAAATGGAAGCCATCCCTTGTCCTGCCACCATCCTACCTTTTCTAGAACTTTGCTCTTTCAGTTCTCTTCCTCCTGTCTTCCCTCTCTATTGGCTCTTCCCTTTCAGTTTTTAAAATATGAAAGTCTTTCTCATCTTAAAAACAAACAAGTAAATTACAATGAAAAATAAAATACTCCTTCTCCTCCTCTTGTCCCTCTGCAAGAATCACCCCATCTTCCTCTCCCAATTCATAAAAAAAAAAAAAAAATATTTATTCTCTGTCGACTCCCTCATTTCCCAGCTCAGGCATCAAACCACATTCTGCCTACTCACCAGAGTACACAAATGACATTGTTGCTGCTGAACCCAATGGGCACATTTCAGTCTTTCCTTACCTGACTTCTCTGAAGCATCGGATAGGCTCACTGTTAAAAAGCAAGCAAGCAAGCAAGCAAACAAACAAAAAACATGGCTCCAGGGCTCAAGAATCTCCTGTGTTTCCTCCTACACTTCTGACCACCCTCTCTTAGTAGCTTTCACAGGCAGTCTTCTGTTCTTCTTTTAAATGATTATATGCTTCAAAATTATCTCTTAGGCTATTTTTTCCTTTCATTTTACATCTGCCTAGAGACCTTATCTATTCTCATGGCTTCAATTACCATTTATTGCTGATAACATCCAATTCTACATTTCTATTCCTGACATGTCTCATGAGGTTCAGAGACATGCCACTCAGATATCTTGCATGCTCTTTAAACTTAGGAACTTCAAAACTGAACTCATCCTATCCCTCATCTATGAATTGCATTATCCATAAGCCAATTTCCCCAACACTGTCAATTCCACCTCTGAAATGTAGCTTCTTTTTATCTCTAGTACCATTCTTTATTTCCACATGCCTCATCTACCATGTAGGCCATCATCCTAGTTTGTTTGGGTTACTTCTCCCTCTTAACTGGTCTCTCCTTGCTTCCAGTCCTGTTCCCTTCCAATCTTTTCCATTCTATAGCCAGAGTATGCCGAAATTGTTTATTTAAAAATTTATTTTCTCATTAAATTATAAGATTCAAGAGAACAGAGACCATGTCTATCTTGCTAACCTTGCAATTACTATAGGTGTCTGGCACATTGTAAAATTCAAAAATTATTTATCAAAAAGATAAATAAACTAGCATTATTGACTTCATCTAATATGGAAGTAATATAGAAATGCTCTCAAGACTTCACAGGAATGTCACTCATGTCTGCTTTTGCTCTTCACTGTACCCCAGAGTCTAGTATAAGTCTGGCCCCTATTGTTGAATCAATGTATAAGAATAAAAGCAAAATATGAGGTTAAAGCACTTTGGAAAGTGATATATAAAACACTACACAAATAAAACACACAAAAAACAAAGCAGTACTACTTCCCGCATGCAAAAATAACGAACTTGCCATTTTAAAATTGTCACTTCTACCCTGATGGTGTTCTCCCTATCCTCTTCCATGTTTTATTTATTTCCATAGCTCTTTTCATGTTCTATCATACAATATAATTAACTTACTTCTTTTGTTTATTGTTGTCTCCCCCACTAGAATATAAGCTCCATAAAAGCAGCAATTTTTATCTATTCTGTTATTGAGTACATAATAGGTGCTCAATGAATATTATTAAATTGATTATACCTGAGACTGCACTAAAAGTGTTAAATATTTATCTTACTTCATTTTTAAGATAACACATTGGTTAGATCCTTTTATCTCCATTTTAGAGATTTAAAAAGCAGTCACAAGAGTCACATCATTTCCTTAAGACTGGAGCAGAATGTCATAAGAGGAAATCAAAAAGACAGAACAAATAGAAACACAAATAAGATAAAAGGAAAAAATTGAAACATATCCGTCATCATAATAAAGGTAAACTGATTAAACTCCCCTGACTTACAGACAAAACTATAGAGTGGAATTTTTAAGTACAACAATATGAGATAAAAAGTATATATAGCACTTAAACTTAAGGACACAAGACTTCTGGTGCCAGCCAACATGGAGTAAACCCACCACAGCCTATCTCTCCCACTGATTAAAACCAAAAAAACAAAATTTAAAAAGCAACTACCCTATGAGTCTGAAAAGTTAATGATAGTAGCAGATTGGCAACAGTAGCCAAAATTCAAATAACCTCTTTGGGGGTAAGTCACCTGGTTTTTCATCTTTTGTTTCCTGGCTTTGACCCAATGGCTGCCCCACTGTGGAACTGTGCAGGGAGAGTAAACGACCAAACACTGGAAGAAACCCCACTTCTGGCCAGACAACCTGGAATGTTGGAGAAGCTCCCCATTACTTTTTTGTTTTGTTTTGTTTTGTTTTAGATGGAGTCTCGCTCTGTCACCCAGGCTGGAGTGCAGTGGCCTGATCTCAGCTCACTGCAACCTCTGCCTCCCAGGTTCAAGCGATTCTCCTGCCTCAGCCTCCCAAGTAGCTGGGATTACAGGCATGCATCACCATGCCTGGCTTATTTTTGTATTTTTAGTAGAGATGGGGTTTCACCATGTTGGCCGGGCTGGTCTCCAACTCCTGACCTCAGATGATCCACCCGCCTCGGCCTCCAGAGTGGTGGGATTACAGACATGAGCCACCACACCCAGCCCCCCATTACTTCTTTTGTCTTTTTTTCTTTCTTCTCTCATACTCCTGTCCAAAGGGTAGTCCCTGTCATAGACCTGCACTGCAATGGCAGCTTAAACCCTTGAGAGAAACGTGTTTCAGGCCAGGGGAACTGGAAAAGGGAAAAGTATGACCTGAAGGCTGCAGTAGAACACCTGTTTTTTAATTTGTTTGTTTTTCTTTCTTTTCTTTTGCTGTTTTGCTCAAGAGTAGTACTAGTCACACAGAACTACAAGGAACAGCAGATCTGGAAGCTAAAATTCCAAGAGAAGCCCTGACTTTCTAGTGAGAAGCCCAGGAAATGGAGCCTCTGAGATCCCTAGAGTGTGGGAGAAATACTGGAGAGCACATAGCTGGAGAAATGGATCCCCTAATTCCGTGTACAAATAAAAGTCTTAGCTCATCCCCTGTATAGATACAGGTAAAGAGAGAGAGAGACACAGATTTATTTTAAGGAACTGGCTAACATGATTGTGGATGCTTGGCAATTCAAAAGTCTGCAGGTGGAAGTTGCATTTAGAGTCCAAAAGACAGGCCGGGCACGGTGGCTCAAGCCTGTAATCCCAGCACTTTGGGAGGCCGAGACGGGCGGATCACGAGGTCAGGAAATCGAGACCATCCTGGCTAACACGGTGAAACCCTGTCTCTACTAAAAAATACAAAAAACTAGCCGGGCGAGGTGGCGGGCGCCTGTAGTCCCAGCTACTCGGGAGGCTGAGGCAGGAGAATGGCGTAAACCCGGGAGGTGGAGCTTGCAGTGAGCTGAGATCCGGCCACTGCACTCCAGCCTGGGCGACAGAGTAGACTCCATCTCAAAAATAAAAAATAAAAAATATAAATAGAGTCCAAAAGACCCTAGCAGAATTCCTTCTTGCTCAGGGGAGGTCAGTTTTTTTTTGTTTTGTTTTGTTTTTCCTGTTAAGGCCTTCAACTGACCAGATGAAGCCCACCCATCAATATGCTTTACTCAAAATCTACTGATCTGAATATTAATCTAATTTTAAAAATGCCTTCACAGAAACAGCTAGAATAATGTTTGAACAACTATCTAGACACCATAGCCTAGCCAACCGACACATAAAATTAACCATCATGACTCTCATATCATTGCTATTCAACATAATTCTGTAAGTCCTAGCCTGTGCAATGTGGCAAGAAAAAAGGAGAAAGGTTAGAAAGGAAGAAACACAACTGTCTTCAATTGTCAATATAGAAAACCCCTCCCCAAACTACAACAAAGCTCCTAGAACTAATAAGTAAGTTTAGCAAGGTCTCAGGACCTATGGACAATATACAAAAACTAACTGTATTTCTATATACTAGCAATGAACAACCAGAATTTGAAACTTTAAAAAATACTAAACATAATAGCATCCCAAATTGAAATATTTACATAAAAATTTAAGAAAATGTATACAAGATCTCCATGCTTAAAACAACAAAATACTAATGAAAGAAAGCACAGAAGACATACAAGAA
Source organism: Macaca thibetana thibetana (assembly GCF_024542745.1). Taxonomy (NCBI): domain Eukaryota; kingdom Metazoa; phylum Chordata; class Mammalia; order Primates; family Cercopithecidae; genus Macaca; species Macaca thibetana. The sequence continues at coordinate 99,359,908 of NC_065583.1, forward strand.
CGGAGTTATAACAGAGAGTTATACCTTATTCACACATTGGAAGACTCATTAAGATGTTAATTCTTTCCAAATCAACCCATAGATCCAACACAATCCCAGTTCAAATCTCAGCAGTATATTTTGTGTATATTCAGAAGCTGATTCAAAAATTTATACAGAAAGTTAAAGCTTCTTTCTTGAGAAAGAACAAAGTTGGAAGACTCATTCTTTAGAGACAGGGTTTATCAAGATTTAATATAAAGCTACAATAAGCAAGGCAATGTGGTATTGGTGGAAGAACAGAAAAATAGATCAATGAAACAGAACAGAGAGTCCAAAAATAGACCCACTCAAATACGGTCAATTGATTTTGACAAAGGTGCAAAGGCAACTGAATCAAGAAAGCATAATATTTTCAATAAATGGTGCTGCACCAATTGGACATTCATATACAAAATAATAAAATAAACCTCACAGCTTACATAAAAATTAAATCAAAATAAATCCTAGACATAAACTTAAGAATAAAATAATAAAATGTCTAGGAAAAAATGTTTGTGACCTTGGGTTAGGCAAATAATTCTTAGATAAAATACCAAAAGTGCAGTAGATTTAAAAAATACATTTTTAGGACAGGCTCATATCTGTAATCCCAGCACTTTGGGAGGCTGAGGTGGGCAGGTCATCTGAGGTCAGGAGTTCAAGACCAGCCTGGCCAACATGGTGAAACCCCATCTCTACTAAAGATGCAAAAATTAGCTGGGTGTGGTGGCAGGTGCCTGTGGTCCCAGCTACTCAGGAGGCTGAGGCGGGAGAATTGCTTGAACCCGGGGGGGCAGAGGTTGCAGTGAGATCGTGCCACTGCACTCCTGGGCAACACAGTGAGACTATGTCTCAAAGTAAATAAATAAATAACGTATTTTTAAATAAATTGGACTTCATACAAATTAAAAACTTTCGCTCTGTGAAAAACACCGTTAAAAGAATAAAAAGAAGTCATACACCGGGAGAAAGTATTTACACATCACATATCTGCCAAAAGACTTATATCTGGAATATGTAAAGAACTATCAAAACCCAACAATAAGAATATAAAATAATCTAATTTTTTTAAAAAAAAAATCCAATTTTTAAAATGGGCAAATAGCTGAGAGTGGTAGCACACATCCATAATCCCAGCCACTCATGAGGCTGAGGTGGGAGGATCACTCCTGAGCCTGGGAGTTCGAGGCTGCAGTAAACTATGATTGTGCCACTGCACTCCAGCCTGGACAACAGAGTTAGACGCTGTCCCTCAAAAAAAAAAAGAAGTTGGGGAAAGATTTCAAAAGGTACTTCACTAAAGAAAATATATGAATGAAAAACAAGCACATAAAAAGATATTCAACATCATTAATCATTAAATATGTGCAAAACAAAAACCATACTATGATATTACTACACATCTATGTTATAGTTAAAGTAAATAAATAAACTGACAATACCAGGCACTGGTAAAGATATGGAGGAACTAGATTTCCCAGAAATCGCTAGTGGGAGTATAAAATGCTTCCAATGCTTTGCAAAATAGTCTGGCATTAAAAAAAAAAAATATATATATATATATAGAGAGAGAGAGAGAGAGAGAGAGAGACCAGAAATCTTACTCCTAAGTATTTATCCAAGAGAAATGAAAATTTATGTCAACCAAAGACCCTACAAATGAGTGTTTTTAGTAGTTTTATTCTTAAGCACCAAAAACTAGAATCAGCTTCAAAGGTCTTTCAACCGGTAAAAGGATAAACAAAATGCTGTACATTCATACAGTGGAATACTACTCAGCAAAAGTTATAAACTATCGATATATACTGCAACATAAATGAACCTCAAATATATGTGCTAAGTGAAAGAAGCCAGACTCAAAAGCCTAGAAATCCACATATGACATGCCAGAAAAGGTAAAACAATAGGGACAGAGAATAAGGGTTTGGGGTGGGAGAAAAGGTTGGCTACAAGAGGCTGCACAAGGGAATTTGGGTGGAGGAAGGATGGAAGTGCTCTGTATCTTGATTTTGGTCAGTTACACATCTCTGCATTTTCTAAAACTTACGGAACTGTCTGCTAAAAAAGGTAAACTTTATGTAAATTTTTAAAAATAATGTTCTATATGCAAGGAAATGAATAAACCAGAGCAAGTTTAATAGTTAAAAGGTAGAGAAAGATTTACCAGACAAATGCCAAAAGAAAGCTAAGATGGCTGTATTGATACCAGGGAAAATAAGTTTCAGGTAATTTACCCCAAGACATAGCAAGAGGAGAAGCATCTTTGAATCCTGCCTCTTTCTTGCTATAAAATCTACACTCCTTTCAATACATTTTAAAGACTTGCAAGCCTAGTTAGCTGTCAAGACTTGGGAAATTTATTAAAAAGAAAATTTGAGACACTCTCACAAGCACACAAATTCTACCAAGAAATAAATGTAGTTTTCAAGTTTTGAGAAAAATCTACCAAAAATCAGTAAATAAGAGTCCAGGAAAATGTTTATCAATTAATAATGGTGATACTGTTTTAAGTTGAAGATTCCTTACCTTGTTTTCTTTTAATAACAGCAGAAATCATTCATTACTCTTACTAAAATTTCAAAATTGTTATCAGGTTTCTTTTTAAAAAGAAATAAATATGAGCATTTTGCATTGAAGATTCCCTGTGGCTGAGATCAATGATTAGAAGAAGCTGCCTGCTTTTAACTGGAACATTTTCAGGAAAAAAGAGGAGAAAATTAGCTATATAATGTATCAGTGTGAAAGCTGAATGTTGTACCTGGAAATGTTTACTGCATATCATGCTCCTTCTAGGAAGCTAATGGTAAATGATCATACTAAACATTAGGTAATACTTCACTGACAAAATCAGGATGCTTGGTGTTCAGAAGAGTGAAGGTGAAAAGTCAAGCAAAACAGCAATCAAACAGTTTCAAGCAAGTCCCCCAGTCCCAAGTACTGTTCCCTTTTGGAAATTTCTTCAATTAAAATAATAACAGTGGCTTGTCCTTAGAATGTGGCAAAATGAGAGCAATAACCTCTTAGACCATAGATTCAGGTTGTAAAATCTCTGTTTTGGGGGACTGAGTTTAAAGTTAAGGCTAAAACTACAGAAAACATGTAGACAATGCACGTCCTTGGCTGCCTGTAATCCCAGCACTTTGGGAGGCTGGGGCAGGCAGATCATTTGAGCCCAGGAGTTCAAGACCAGCCTGACCAGCAAAACCATGTCTCTCTATTAAAAATACAAAAATTAGCCAAGCATGGTGGTGCACACCTGTAATCCCAACCACCTACCATGTTGGGTGGTAGAGGCACAAGAATTACTTGAACCCAGGAGGTGGAGGCTTCAGTGAGCCACGATCCTGTCACCATACTCCAGTCTGGGTGACTTAGCATTCTATTTCGTTTATTAAATGCAAATCTGGTTTCTTTTGCTCACCTTCTACTTCACTTGAGTAAAGGTAAATTTTTTATACCACTCCCTCCTTATATAGTCTAATATTATTTAGGAAGAATGTCTAAAAAGTAAATTTCAAAAAAAACCTACAATTAAGCAAGTGAATTAAATGAAAATCTCAAGGAAAATACTCTGCATTACCAACTAAATCCCCTTAGTCAACCTTCCACAGGCCCAGTCCTCCTATATTTCTCAATTTCCCTCATATTTCACTCTAAAGTATGTGAGGAATTCTATTTTTCCATGAACAGGGCATACAATACCAGGCATTAGCCAGGAACTGAGGAAAACATCATAGATCAAGAAATGGACTTCTTACTAAACTCCAGCCCTTGGCAAAAAGAGTTCTCAGGGCACTCAAGCTCAGCTGAGATAAGTCACCTGAAATGCTGAATGCGATATAGTAAAAAGAACTTGGTTTGGTTGAACAAATCATTTTATCTATAGAGATTGATAGATAGATAGATAGATAGATAGATAGATAGATAGATAGATAGATAGATAGATAGATATGAAATAATGGGAAGAGAGGCAAGGTATAATCAGAGAAGGATGCAATTAATCGTTGGAGAAGGTGGGTGGGCAGAAAATGACTGAGAGAACAGTGGGAAGTAATGTAAACAGGATTCATGACACATCCAAATACCAAAGGATGGACACAGGCACAGGTCATATTCCCAAGAAAAACAGACAGACAGACAGGTAGGTAGGTAGCCAGATAGGTAGGTAGGTAGGTAGGTAGGTAGGTAGATAGATAGATAGATAGATAGATAGATAGATAGATAGATAGATAGATAGATAGATAAGCTGGTTAGGGTTAGAGAATTTTGGTTCTTGAACAATTTATTTTTCAGACAACATGCTATTACCTGTATTCTCCGTGTCATCAAAATCAAAACTTGCCATAATGACATGATCTTTTATAAAGAAAATCTTAATAAATGCACAAAAAATTATTAGAGCTAATAAAAGAGTTCAGCAAGGTTATAGGATACAAAAAATACACACAAAAAATCAGTTATATTTCTATACACTAGCAGAGAACAATATGAAATGAAGAAAACAATTCCATTCACAACAGCATCAAAAAGAACAAAATATGTAGGAATAAATTTAATGAAAAAATACAAGACTTGTAACCTGAAAATCTATAGAACAGTGTTGAAAGAAATTAAGAGATCTAAGTAAATGGAAAGACATTCCATATTGATGAATTGGAAGACAGAATCTTAAGATGGCAATTCTCCTCAAATTGAAGTATAGCTCCAGTGCAATCCATATCAAAATTCCAACTAACATTTTTGCAGAAATTAAGAAGCTGATGCTAAGATTCATATGGAAAAGCATAGAGCCAAAACAATATTCAAAAAGAAGAACAAAGTTGGTAAACTAACGTTTCCCAATTTCGAAAAATGACTATCAAGCTTTACTGTTATAAAGCCACAGTCAGCAAGACAGTGTGACACTGACATAGGATAGACATATGAAACAGTGGAACAGAATTTGGCATCCAGAAATAAATGCATACATCTGCGGTAAGTTGATTTTTGACAAGGGTGCCAAGACAATTAAGTGGGAAAAGAATAGTCTTTACAAATAATGGTTCAGAGACTACTGGATATTTATTAATACACGCAAAAGAATGAATTTGCACCCCTACCTCATTACTATATATAAAAATAAGTTAAAATAGATGAAAGACCTAAATGTAAAAGCTAAAACCATAAAACTCTTAGAAGACCACATAGGGTTTAATCTTTGTGCCCTTAGGATACATAACAGTTTTGTAGATATAATACCTAAGGCAAAATAAATCTAATAAAAAATAGATAAATTGGACTTTACCTACATTAAAAATTTTTGTGAGCCAAAGAACGCTATCGAGAAAGGGAAAAGACAACTGATGGAATAGGAGAAAATTTGCAAACCATATAGCCAATAAGGGTCTAGTATTCAAAATATATTTTAAAACTCTCACCACTCAACAATTAAAAAACTAATTTTAAAGTGGGCAAAAGGATTTGAGTATACATTTCTCCAAAGAAGAAATACAAATGGTCCATAAGCACATGAAAAAATACTCAACATCATTAGACATTAGCTAAGTGCAAAACAAAACTACAATTGGATACTTCACACCCAGTGGAATAGCTATAATTAAAAAGAAAGATAATGCCAAGTGGAACAGAACTGGCAAAGATGGGGAGAAATTTTAACCCTCATATATTTCTGGTGGGAATATAAAATGGTGATGCCTCTGTAAAAATTAGTTTGGCAATTACTTGAAATTAAATCATAGTGTTACTACATGACCCAGCAATTCTACTGCTAGGGTATATGCACAAGAAAACTGAAAACATATTCACACAAAAACTTGTACATAATCTTCATAGTAGCATTGTTCATAATAGTCAAAAAGTAGAAACAACCAAAATGTTCATCAATTGATGAATGGATAAACAAAATATCATATATCTATTATAATGGAATGTTACTCAGCCGCCAAAAGGAATAAAGTACTTATATGTGTTACAACATGGATGAACCTTGAAAACATGCCAAATGAAAGAAGCTATAAGCAAAAGGCCACATAGTGTTTGATTTCATTGATATAAAATCTCCAGAATAAGCAACTCTACAGAGACAAAAGTTAAATTAGTGGTTGCCAAAGGCTGAGAGGAGGAAGGAATGGGAGTACACGTAAACTCCTGATAAACATAGTCTTTGCCTTCTCATACAACCCCCTCCAAGATCTCTTTTGGGCTGACCCTCAATGACCTACACTTTGCTCTCTTAAGATTTGCAAACCATCACCCAGTCACTACTATCTTTAGACTGGTTTAGAAAACCTCCCATCTCAGGGCTATATAGTCTTTTAGAGTTGAAAATGTTCTAGAATTAGATAGTGATGATGGTTGCACAACCTTGTGAATAAACTAAAAACCACTGAATTGTACACTTTAAAGCCGTGAATTTTATGTGATGTAAATTATAGCTCCATAAAAAAAGTCAAGACATGCCCCAGGTTTTTCTGATGGGATCTGTTTTACCAGCAATGTGCTACATCAGATTAAATCACTCATGGAGTATGGCCAAAATTATTCAAATTAAAACCAGTTGCAATAGAAAAACAAACAAACCAAGACTTAAAAAAGACTAGAATTGAATCTTGGTTCTACCATTTATTAGCTTGGGGGCAAAGTACTTATATTCTTTTAGCCTCAGTTTCCTCATCTGGAAAATAAGAATAATAACACCTACTTTAAGGGTCATTATGAAGAATAGCTCATCTATCTAAATGTCCCTAGCAGAGAGTCTAGCATATGATAGGTACTCAGGAAATGGTAACTATGAATTATTAGCACATTTTCAAATAAAATTGGCCAGTACACAGGAATCATAGCTTAGCATTAAATTAAACCACCCTACTAGCTTTTTCTCTACCAAACATCCCAGTTTCTCCTGTCCAACTAAGACACTGACTGGCACGCATAAACTCCTGATAAACATAGTCTTTGCCTTCTCATACAATTCTCTCCAAGATCTCCTCTGGGCTGTCCCTCAATGACCTACTCTTCACTCCCTTAAGATTTGCAAACCATCATCCAGACAGTCACCAATGTCTTTAGACTGGTTTAGGAAACCTCCCATCTCAGTGACTGATTGGTTATGCTATACTTCAGATTTCTTTAGTCTCTGTCCAATTCTGGCTAAAAAGAGTTTGGTATGATTAGAGAGGTCTTGCCAAGTTTGGGGATAAAGTATTGTTTGCAAGCCAGAACAAGACAGGAGGAATTTTTTTCAAGTAACATAGGGAACCAAGATCAAAGCAAATGTTGGCAAGAGAGAACTCAGGCTTGTACGTCAAGAAGTCTACTCTCAAATACCAAGTTCATGGGACCAGCAGGGTCAACACTAGGTTACAAAGCAAAGTGCTTGAAGTGTTTGAAGCCAGGCAAGAATGAGACAAGAGTGAAAGCAGACTGTGAACAAGCAAGGAAGATGGGGTGACCTGGGTGACTTCCCTGAGCCACAACATGTGCAGTTTGGCCATCTTTATCAAAGGTATAAGTGAGCTAGGTTAGCTTAATAACCCAGAAGCAAGGGAGTCACTATTGGCAGCGATAGAAACTTAAGCTCCTTAGTTTCCAAGTTAACTGGCTACATTTTCTAATTCCAAGGGAGTTCCAGAGCATAACTATAGGGCCAAAAGCCTGTCTCCCATAAGATGCCAGGAAAAAGAACTAAATTCAAAAGCCCTGATCACCTTCTTTTTGGATCCTATTTTTAGAGGTTAGAAGCTGCCTCCATGTGAAAGAATGAAATCCATACTATCCAATATCCTAGGCTGTGGGATCTAAGCACTATTTTTATTCAATCACTCAACAAAATAATTTTAGCAGATACAAAGGTAGGCTTGGCCACATTGATCTCAGGTAAGATCAAAATAGTTTTTTTTTTTTTTTTTTTTTCTGAGCAACTTTTAAGAAACAAAATAGACTTATATATTCCTGATAACTATCTTAAAATATAGACCTGTTGAATCAGGAATATTTAAGTTCATATCTTAATACTAAAATTCCCTTTGTCCAAACACAAGTCAATGTCAGTTGCCTGTCTTTAACTTGACAATCTTTCAAATTACATCTAGGCAATGTGCCCTCTAGCTCAGCCATGTACAAACATTTTAAAGCACCAGAACACTTTCTGCAAATAAGATCTTTTAAGATACCATAAAACAGAAGAAAATGGAGGTACTCTGATTGAAGTAAGGTGGAGGGCTCCAAAGACCCACCTATTTTACTTGGCTTCTTCCAAATGTGTCCCTTTTCCCACACACACAAATAATAGTTCCAATGTGTCTTCACTCACGTATGGGGCTTTCCTGAACCCAGTATGAAACACAAGTTAGTTGACACAATAATTTCATGAGACAGGAGTACAAGAAATGATGATTTTATTAAAGCTTCATCAGCAGAAGAAAGACCTATTGGGAGACAATTTGTTCCCCCATGGTCCACAGCTGTGGGGACAGCCTTGATAAATGGGGAAAACATTTCACCAAACTTGTGTGAAATTAAGACTTAATTCTCCTAAAGCAAAGTCCAAGGAAAAATGTCATTTGCATATCCAAGAAACTATCACTGTTGATCATTGAGCCTTGTTGATCATTGTTGATAAAGGAACTGATGTCAAATATGCTTGTGAAAAAATTGAAATTAAATTTTTTATGTAAAAAATAATTCCATTTTTCTATTTATTTCTACCAATGAGATAGACTTTGGTGAATCAAAAGTGATTATTTTCTAGAACTCACCCTTAAACTTATTTTCTCCTTTAACAGCTGCTTGCAATCCTTTAACAGTTGCTTGCAATTAATTTGATTGTATGAAGACCTTTAAGTAGAGGTAGGGGAAGGAAGGCTGTAAGAACCTTTAAGTGGATTACCGTAGATGACCTTCCACAGTCTAAGGCTTTGCCTTGCTCTGACTATCCTCCAGTAGAGGTTTTACCCTAGCTGTATATGAACAAGTTTATATTTGAAAAACCCGAACTGCCATGTGAGGCTGTGAAGGACAGATCACTGCAATCTCAGTTATTAAAGATGATTTGAATAGGGCTAGGGATGGAGATAGGGGAGAAAGTCTGTCAGAAAACGAGACTATTGATCAGAGGAAGCTACTTAGACATGTATTCAATTTAACTCCTTTCACCAACATGTGGTTTAAAAAATTGAGTACAATATTTACACTCTTCAATTCTAGATGAACTGTAGGACATGCTAGGTACATCTGTATTTCAATGGGAAGCTGTAGGTTTAGCTACAGGCCCAATAACAACTTTAGATTGTAGAATGCACCTGCTAATGGCATGGCTGGGAGAGAAGCATTATGGAGGCAGATTCTCATTGAGGCCCAGATGGGCTATTCTCCTGCCATTGCAGCCTTGGAACATACCTATTGTGATCTGCCAAACCCACCTCACAGTAAACAGCATAACCAACTAATCATCTAAAGCTGAAGGTCTCTCCTGAGGAAAGAATTTTGCTACCAAAGAATTCAGTTTTTTAAGTCTGCTTTTGAATGAAAACGACACAATTCACTATGTAGGTAAGTAACTGTACTAAGTACACTATGTCAGCTTCCTCCTCAATAAGCTGTAAGCCTCGGCCTGTGAATGTACTGCTGTAGGAAACCTGAACCTCAACAATTCTATTGACCAGCAGTGCTTTATTTTATATGGAATAGAAATTGTGTCCACTGCTTTTCCTTTTCATTATATTTATGGATTAATGATAATAGATATTCATAGTATCAACTATGTGCCTCACAATGCTAAGAAATTAACATGCACTAACTCACATAATTCCCACAACGACCCATTGGAATCATCCTTATAATATTCCTTATGTAGAAATAATTTCCTATCTTGCAGATGAGGAAGATGAAACACCTAATAACTGTCCTCGGTCACACTGCTAATAAGTAGAAGAACCTGAGTAAGAACCCAAGTGTTTCTGACTTCAGAGCCCAACCCCTAACCAGTTGAAGAAACTCTCTTTGGGCCAAGCTATATAATATGGTGTCACTCAATGTTCAGCTGGAAAAAACAGAATCTACGCTCTACTTGAAGCTCTCTGGCTAGTTGAATAGGGAGAGAGGACAGAATAAACAAATTCTAGATGACTTTCCAGGAAACATTCCCGAAGCAATCCTGCAGAACTGAACACCATCTGACCTACTGCCTCTTCTTGGGTCAGGAATCTGTCATTCTAGAATCACATCCCCACTCCAGTGAACAAAAACCTGACCCTATGTGCCACTTCCAGAACCACAGCACACCTGCTATAACTCCCACCAGCAAAATACATGCCCCGTTCTCTGGACAATGAAGCCTCTGTGAAGGTCACGTAGACAACCTCCATGCCAGAAATACTGCTGACAAGAGCAGTTTGCACATGCTTCTGCCTTCCAAATCATGAACAAATGCATCTACTATGATATTCCTGAACCAACTTCAGACCCCTATTTGAGATGTGTGAAAACTGCGTATTAGCTTTCCAGTGTCTGCAGTTCAGGAAGGGCATTAGAGAAGAAGGGCAGACTGGAAGTTGAGTTTTAATCCACTACAGCTATTACAAGTTCCAAGGATTTGCATGTCCTGACGAGTCCTAGGGGACTCCTGATTAGGGCTGCGGTAGTTTGTGTGTCTGGGGAAAGAGTCCAGAGCTTTCATGATATTCTCAAAAGGGGTTCATGACCTAAAACTTGATCAGATCTGCTTTAAAATAATAATCTTAACATAATACCATTTTGAGAGTAAGATTATTATTGTGGGAGAAGGTAAAACACAGTGGTTAAAGACATGAGCTCCCTAGTATGGCATCTGAGTTCTAATTCCAGTTCTCTTACTTAGATGTTTGACCTTTAACAAGCTACTTAATCTTTTTCTGTCTCAGTTTCCCCTTCTCTAAAGTGTGGAGAATCGTATCAACCTCATAAGGGTGTTCAAAGACTAAGTGAAAGAATACATGTGAAGTAGTACTTCCACGCTTAAAGGAGCAGAACTTAAGGGCTTCCATGGAGTTCTGCTCAACCATCTATGCAAATCTAATGAATTTTACAAAGAAAAGCCCAGCCCTGCTGGCAGGTACTCCTGCAGACCAACTCTGGACAGCTTTGGTAAGAATATAAATCAGACCCTTTAATTCTGACAATATGTCAACTACTCCATTGTCTAAAATGTATGTGCCAATCATTTGCAAGAAAAACCTGCATTTCAGCTATTTATCAGTAACTTCAGTGTTAAGTTGATTGATATGTGACTCTAATCAAAAGCCTGGTTGACATCAGACTGTAAGACATTAAGAAGAATGATTATGACCAGTATCAGTGAGCACTTTGAGAAATGAGTACTCTAAGACACTGCTGGCATCTTAGAATTAGTACATCTTTTCTGAGATTGACATAGGAATATCTAACAAAACCTTTAAAATGTGAATACTCATTGACTCACCAATTCCACTTCTAAAAATTTATTCCAAATAATTTAGACAATTGCATAAATTATATATAAAAGAATGTTCACTTAGAAACTTGTTTATAATACATATTTTTTAAAAACTCAGTGTTCACAACATAAAATTGGTTAAAACAATTACGGCCTTACCTTACAATGGAATTCTACACAATTTTTTTTTTTTTTTTTTTTTTTTGAGACAGAGTCTCGCTCTGTTGCCCAGGCTGGAGTGCAGTGGCACGATCTCGGCTCACTGCAAGCTCTGCCTCCTCCTGGGTTCATGTCATTCTCCTGCTTCAGCCTCCTGAGTAGCTGGGACTACAGGCGTGCGCCACCATGCCCAGCTAATTTTTGTATTTTTAGTAGAGATGGGGTTTCACCACGTTGGCCAGGATGGTCTCGATCTCTTGATACACCCGCCTCAGCCTCCCAAAGTGCTGGGATTACAATCGTGAGCCACCACACCTGGCCAGAATTCTACACAATTATTAAATGGAAAATGAAGATTTATTTAAATATTGGGGTGCAAAAATGTCTGTGATGTAAATTTCAAAATAAAAGGGTGCATAGTATGATTCATTTGCCTGTGTATTTTTATATATAATATATATGAATATACATTATAGATAAAGCTATATATAAACTTCTGGAAAGCTATGCACTGAAAGGTTAACAGTGGTAACTTTTAACATTTGGAATTATGAATAATTTTTATTTTCTTCTTTATGATATTTTGTATTTTATTAAAAATTTTCAGTTTATAATATTTTTTCAATCAGAAAAAATGATTATAAAGAATTTTAAGCCTAGTTCATACCACTTTTATTTGAAGACAATGCAAAATATGTACTGAGATTCATATTCAGATCCATACAGAATCTCTAAGCTCTTTCTTTGCATCTTCTATCAATACAAGAATAGGAAAACTCAAATGCTTTTTGAAGACAGGCAGGCAAAGTAAATAAGTGAAATAGACAATAGGAGGAAATAGGTAGAGGAGGTGACCATGATTAACCATGAAGCACGTATCCAGTCTAAAGTTATTCAAATTAAAAAATGGCCAGGTGCGATGGCTCATGCCTGCAATCCCAGCACTTTGGGAGGCCAAGGCAGGTGGATCATTTGAGGTCAGGTGTTCGAGACCAGCCTGGCCAACATGGTGAAACCCCATCTCTACTAAAAACACAAAAATTAGCTGGGCTGTAGTGGTGCATGCCTGTAATCCCAGCTACCCAAGAAGCTGAGGCAGGAGAATCACTTGAGCCCAGAAGGCAGAGGTTACAGTCAGCCGAGATCACGCCACTGCACTCCAGTCTGAATGACAGAGTGAGACTCTATCTCCAAAAAAAACCAAAAAACAAAAACAAAATTAAAAATCATTTCAAAACACTTAAAATAACATTTGTAGGCTGAATTTGAACAGTAAGCTGCCAGTAAAGACTTTAACAGTATAAACTGACACACACAGAGTATATTAGTGTAACACTCACACACAGCTACAACTGAGCATCACCCCCTCCCCATCTCCTGGAATTGGTTTAAGTGGTATCTATAAAGGAGACTATTTTTTCATAGTTGTGAAATGATCTATCTAGAATTTAATACAAGAAAAAGTTTGTCTCTCCTGATAATCTTGTCTTGTTTCCTTCTGTAACAGAACAAAAGCAGTGTATTTAATTGGCTTTTCCTTTTTGTTATTTGTTATTTTAGAAAGCTCAAAATCTTTCCTTAGCTTATGTTATCTATTAAAACTATCTTTTCCCATCCATCATTTAGTTATTATTCACTTGCTTTGATGGTTATAGTATGTGTATGTATTATTAGCATATTCGAATATATGTATACAAACCACCTGAAATAGTTTTGGAATTCAGATTGGACAGAGGGAAGAATTGACCAATTATTTAACTAAAAAATACAGGCTGCAAATGTAATATGGAGAATTTTGCAGCTGACATGGGAGAGAAGCAGAGAAAATGACAAGTGAGAAGAGAAGCTGAAGGGAGTAGAAAGTGGGAAGAAAATAATGTGCAATAACTGCATGGTGGAATTATGTATATACAGCAACGATTGTACAAAAAATTGGATAAAACAAATAGCATCTTTCTGACGTAGCATATAATCCTTCCTAAGGACTCAAAACATACACAGATAAGTGTAGCAGTGGAGTCTGTGTTCCATTTCCCCCCTGGGTCCGGTGCCTGCCTCCGGTCCCCACCCCCAACCCCCAGGCTTCTCCACCTGCTCTAAGCTGCTGCTTTACTGTATACCCGCCATTAACCTCTTTCTCAAAAACCGGAAATAAGAAAATAAATATTCCTCAGACTTGAAGTTTGGGGACTAAGATGTTTATTAAAAATTAATAATTGATGGTAGGTAATTATCAAAATGAAATGTGCTAAGATGAATAATATTAAAATTAATTATTTAATATTTTAAATGGTATTTTATTTTTATATTGATAAGCTGTTCCTTTTTAAGAAACAGTAATTCCAGGGATCAATGAAATGCTGGGAGATTCTTTAAAAGAAGGCCTTTGTATACATTCAAAGCATGTGCTGAGTCAAAAGTGTAACTTTGATGGTAAAAAGCTAAGCAATAGTCTGCGCAACCAGATGTACACTTAACAAAGAACATTAACCAGCCTCTTGTTTTTATTATGTAGTGAAATAAACTTCAACTTAAAGACATAAAACCCAAGTATACCAGCATCCTGGTTATTTATAAGAAATATATCCTGTTTAGCTATATATCTTAAACTCTCATTAAAATGGGATAAAATATCTTAGAAATTAATACAATAGGAGTCCAATAATAAATCAGCTCCCATTTTATTTAGATTAAACACTTAATGAGCAGTTAGTGGTCAGAAATTTTTAGAAAGTAAAAGTTGGATGAGAAAGCACTGTTATACCAATGCCTAAACAGCATCCAATATGCGTTTAGGACTTTCCACAAACACTCCAAGGTGTAAAGCCAAAAAAGTTTTAAGAAAAATAAGTTACTGGCCAGGCGTGGTGGCTCACACCTGTAATTCCAGCATTTTGGGAGGCTGAGGTGGGTGGATCACGTGAGGTCAGGAGTTGGGAGACCAGCCTGACCAACATGGTGAAACCCTATCTCTACTAAAAATACAAAAAGTAGCAGGTGTGGTGGTGGGCACCTATAATCTCAGCTACTTGGAAGGCTGAGGCAGGAGAATCACTTGAACTGGGAGGCAGAGGTTGCAGTGAGCCGAGATCGCACCACTGCACTCTAGCCTGGGCAACAAGAGCGAAACACCGTCTCAGAAAAGAAAAAAAAAAAAAAAGAAAAGAAAAAGAAATTACTTAGTGAAAGATAGAAAGAAGTTTCATATGCCTTTTTTCTTTTTTTTGAGACAGAGTCTCACTCTTTCACCCAGGCTGGAGTGCAGTGGCACGATCTCTGCTCACTGCAATCTCTCCTTCCCAGGGGCATTCAAGTGATTCTCCTGCCTCAGCCTCCCAAGTACCTGAGATTACCCACCACCACGCCTGGCTAATTTTTGTATTTTTAGTAGAGACGGGGTTTCCCCATGTTGGCCAGGCTGGTCTCAAACTCCCGACCTCAAGTGATCTACCCACCTTGGGCTCCCAAGGTGCTGGGATTAAAATTACAGGTGTAAGCCACCGTGACTGGCCCGTATGCCTTTTATTTATAAGGTGAGATTTCTGGACACTTCTGGTAAAAATCAGTTACACCCAAATAACCCCTTTTTTTTTTTTTTTTTTTTTTTTTTTTTTTTTTTTTAAGAGATGGGGTCTTGCTATGTTACCCAGGCTGGCCTCAAACTCCTAGGCTCAAGCAATCCTCCCACCTCGGCCACCTGAGTAGCTGCGATTGCAGGTATGAGCCACCATGCCTGGCCATTCTTCACATATTTCTTAATGTAGGGAAAGTCTAAGAAACAAACGAAATTCATTAAAATGTGCTTTTGTTTCCTCAAACAGGAAAAGCACAATGGAGTATAAATGACAGTAAACATTTCTGAATGGATAAAACAAAGAATATCGGCTGAGCACGGTGGCTCATGCCTGTAATCCCAGCACTTTGGGAGGCCAAGGCGGGCAGATCACTTGAGGTCAAGAATTCAACACCAGCCAGGCTAATGGGGAGAAATCTTTTCTCTACTAAAAATACATGCGTGGTGGTGCATGACTATAATCGCAGCTACTTGGGAAGTTGAGGCACAAGAATCACTTGAACCCGGGAGACGAGGGTTGCAGTGAGCTGAGATCATGTCACTGCACTCCAGTCTGGGTGACAGAGCGAAACTCCGTCTGGAAAAAAAAAAAAAAAAAAAAAAAAACACCAAATATGGAAAGTACCCTGAACATGTATGGTACCCAGAGCATCAACATTTAATAAACACTAAAAGTCACAATGCATGTACAGACGGACAATCTAAAAATAATTGCTAGTAGAGACAGAGACAAACAGAACTGTCATTACTACTCTAAGATACCAAAGTAAGGATATAACAAAGACAGTATATTTCACACTCCTAAGACAATAAAGTGTGGCAGAATCACTGAATACTGCTAAAACACAAGAAGGCTTCTACAAAAAGCCTGCAAGGTAGATACATTCATTGTGCTGCCATAAACCTGCCCCCTAAATGGCTTATTAATATCCACAGCTAATACCTAGAAACTCAGATTCAATAAATTAGCAGCAAATTACAGAGAAAACAATCACATGATAACTGCAGTCCCGTTTAAATAAAGCTCCACCATGAAAGAAGCCTGCAAAGGAAGCTGGCAGTGATTCTGAAGAAGCAGCAGCAATGCATAAAGGCTTCTTAATTTTCTCGTCATTTAAGAATTAAACGGCTTCCAGTTCACACAGATCTTACCAGGTGCACTAAATTGATGTCATTATAAGCCATCAGGAAATACCCACCGAGACCTATACCAACACTGAGAAGTTTTGTTAAACAGCTGTGTGTTTTAATTGATTTGTATTATTTAAAATAGAAACAGTTAAAAGTCAGTTATCGGATGTTGTGTAAAAGAGATGCCTAAAGACTCCAGGGAGACTGAGTTCAGAAGAAAGCCAATCACTGGAACTTCACTTGAGCACTTAAGATTATTACTAGAGGAAGCACAATTAAATCATCAGTTTATCAGCCATCATTATAAATCACCAGGCAACATATCAAGCTTCATTATTTAAGAATCCTTAACCAGTGACTTCCTGCATCACTGAGAGTCAAAAGCAATCTTCACCAAAAGGTACCTAAGGAGTTATGATTTTTTGTTGTGTTTTTCTTTTTTTTTTAGCCTGAGAAATTTATCATGGAAACATAATGAAACCCACTAAAATTAATTATCATGTTTTTGCATGTTTTAGGCATGCCAAAGTCTTCAAAAGGAAACTCAGTGGTATTTGGGACATGCAAAATGTGTGCTGCACAGGCTTCTCCTATTCCACTCTGTACAAACATTTAAACTTACTCTTACATAGTATTAAATACTTGCATGGTAGGATCAAATGAGGAAAATAATCAACGAGTTTCTTCCCACTTTTATCCATCCAACCCCATTCATTCACTTGTACTCTCCTTTCCCAGACATATGGAATCAGAAAATAAAGAACCTCCAAAGTCTTGGTTTCCAAATGTAAGCACACAGTTCAAGTGTTAAAAACAATATATTTAAAAGGAGATAAGATACAGATTGAGTTTCATATACAACTCTCTCCCCTCAGAGCAGGGAAGGAAAGCAGGGCCTTGGAGAGAGGCAATTTCGAAAAGGCCATTTCCCAAGAGGGGCATGTGTATGTGCATGTGCTCATGTGTGTGCATATATATGCGTACAAAATGACACAACACAATAGAATCTCTTGTAGTTTGGAAATTTGAGAATAGAGAGGATATGGTTCTAGTACACGATAGGTTTCATGAAGAAAAGTCCCTTCCATCATCATCATTATATTTAGGCAGTTGTAAAACAGGAGGGGCAGCCAGACTTTTCTGAGCATAGAAGGATGGGAGACAGCCACCTGATGTTTCCACAGCCCTGTTGCGGTAGCAGAAAAGAGTGAGGTCCAACTTATTCATTAGACAGAGTAGGCACAGTGCCTGGGGTCTACAATACCTTTAGGAATCCATGAAAATATTTTAATTGCCTTTTTAAAAATAAAATAATAAACTTGTAGGTCAAAGAAAGTATTTTAACATATAGTATGAATAGTCGTCTCTCTAATAATACAGCTATAAAATATAATTTTAATACCTTTTTATGGAGGAAGGAGTCCGTGAAGGTAATTGTGTCTAAGGCCTACAAAAGTCAGGATGTGGTCCTAGAAAGCAAAGGTTTGATGAGAGAGAGAGCGAGGGTGAGAGAGAGAAGGAGAAAGAGGCAGCACAGAACTGAAACAGAGCCCCTGGGGTAGATATTATTAGTTAGGGTCCAGAAGTTTAGTATCAATTTCAGGGTGGAAAGGGGGGATCCTAAATTTGGCATAGTTTAATTTTCAATGGCTGAGAAAATCACTGAAATAACTATGTTTACCTGGAAAAAATCAACAATGATTATGATTATAATAATACATAATATATTTACTATACTTTATGTGCTAGGCAATGTACAACATATTTTACATATATTGATTCATTTAGTCTTCCCATATGCTCTGTGTAGATGCTACTGTTACCTCTAATGGAAAACCAAACTAAGATACGGAATCTTTGTAATTTAACCAAGATCATGCAGCTAGTAAGTGGTGGCATACAGAGTCAAATCCACTCTCTCTGGCTCCAACACCCAGAAAAAGGCACTACCATTTCCCAAAGGAACCAGTTCTCCTTGGCTGACTCCAACAAGTCTGGGCAGGAATTGCTCAACATGCATGTGCAACCACTTGTCATACCACTAAACAAGGAAGCCATCAAAGCCACATGGGTTGTATCAAAATGACTCAAGAGCCGACGTCTTTGGCCAGACTTCCACTGGCTAAAGATGAGGTAAACTGAACATCAATAAAGATAACCACTACTATGAACTGACACATACAAAACATTTATATCTGTGAGTCCATAAAGACATATTTTTTTAAGTTCTTGGATACCTTGGGAGGATACTAAAGAACCAACTCATTATCTTGAAAGCTAGCTCACAAAGGGAAAGAATCAAGCATTTATCCTGCCCTTCCTAATCAAAGCATACCTCAGGTAAGTAAGATGGAGAGAGAAACTTTGTCATTATAGAAGTAGTCCAGCTAATAAATAACGAATGACAGAATTAGAAAATCACCATCTTGCAACCACTAATGAATTAATGGGTCTAAGCAATAATCATCAACGGCAGTAAAACATCACAAAAAAGAGTGATAACCAAACATAAGGTCCTCCCTGATGGCATACTCAGAAACAACCATGAAGTATTCTTGCCAAAAAATCGAGACTGAATTTGATCAAGCCTCAAGATCTAACTATCAGTTTATAAAAAAATACAGGGAGGAACATACTAAAAACCACAGAAATACAATTAGAAAAAAAAATTAAGACTGCAAAACACTACAGAACAAACAACCTGTTTCTTCAACAAAAAATTACCAGGAAAAAAAAGAGATAGAGGAATGAGAATCTATAAGATTCCAAAAGTCTTAAGATATGTTAACTACTTTAATGTGTAAACCTTATTTTGGATCCTGATATAAACAAACTATAAAAAAAAGAACTTGGGAAATTTAAACATTAATTGCTTATTTAATGATATTAAGAAATTAATAATTTTATTTGTGATAATCGAGTTGTGGTTATGTTTTTTTGAGTCCTTACCTTTTTAAATTAAATATTTTATTTTGAGATAATTGTTGATTCATGTTTAGTTGTAAGAAATTATATAAAGAGATGAGGTGCAGTGATTCATGCCTGTAATCCCATCACTCTGAAAGCCCAAGGCAGGAGGATCACTTGAGGCCAGGAGCTCAAGACCAGCCTGGGGAACACAGTGAGACCCCCATCTCCACTTTAAAAATTTTTTAAATGATACAAAAGGATATCTCATATCCTTTATCCAGTTCCCCCCAATGGTAACATCTCGCAAGACTATAGTACAGTATCACAAACAAGATACTGACAGTGACTCAGTGAAGATCCAGAACATGTTCACTGCCATAAGATTCCCTCATGTTTTCTTTAATAGCCACAGCCATTTCCCTCCCATTCACACTCCCTATCACCTGGCAACCACAAATCTGTTCTTCAGTCCATGATTTTGTCATTTCAAAAGCGTTACAGAAATAGTATCAAACACTCTGCAACTTCTGGGATTGCCTTTTTGCACTCAGCATAATTATTTGAAGATTCATCCGGGTTGCTGAGTGTATCAATGATTGGTTCCTTTTTATTGCTGAGTAGTATTCCATGTAATGGTATGCTATTCTCTGTTTAACCATCTACCCACTGAAGACACCTGGGTTTTTTTTTTTTTCCATTTTGAGCTATTATAAATAAAACTGATATGAACATTCATGTAGAACCCTTATCTTTTAAAGATACTTAAATATGTAGGGATGAAATAAAATGATGCTAGGAATTACTTCAAAAAAGTTCCTAACTGGATGAGATATGGAAAAAAACAAACTCTTCATCAGCTAATAAGCACCTTATACAATTATCTCTACTTTTATATGTGTTTAAAATTTTCCATAATATAAAATTCAAAAAAAGAATCCAGTAAGAAAAAATTACTCATCTGACTACTACACACCCCTGCACATAAACACACATATCTTAAAGTAAAACTGAAGGTACACTTTTTTATCTTGTGACTTTAGGCCATGCCAAGATCAAAGGAATTCTTTTCTTAAAACATAGAGCCAACACCTTCCAGTGATCATTGTTGTAACACTCACTATAACAATTAAGGCAAATCCAACCTAAGTATCTGTTAACTTTCTTTCAGAAGTTTTTTTATTAAGCTACAGGGTTGATATAATAGGTAGTCTGTAACATTGGACAAAAGCAGGTAAGTAATCACCATAATCAAACGTATGAGATTTATGAGTGGCTTGTCTTCAAAAGAGAGGGTTTACATCTGACATGAATAGGTCCTTATCATCAAGACAAATGCTGAAAGAACAGAAGTGTGATTACTAAAGATGAAGAGCAACAAACTATATGAGCACAATCAGGCCTGAAAATGAAGTGTAATGCATTTTATATTTGCAAAGGCTGCTTTTGTTTTTAAGCCACTCTGGAGAACAGCATATTATTATCATGTTCAGTCTGCAAGCTAATGATTCCTTAGTATAATTCTGCAAAACGGTGTCTACTATTCAACACCACCAATATTCTATCAGCCCATTCTTCCTTAGTGCTGTACATTCTTCTTCCCTTCCATCTCACTGAGGACACCTTGTTTTTTCTTCGTATGTGGTACTGAAAAATGAAGACCCATTCTCCCAAAGATCTCAAGCAAATAAGAGACCATAAATACCAACCCATTAACCAATCTGGGATTAAAAGCCAAGATCTCCAAAGGAAATATTCATGATGATTTTCAAATGCCAAGTAGTGCAATGGCTACAAATAAGTTTCCCTTACTTGATCTGTAATGCCTCGACATGCACTGTGATGAGCAATTTTAAAGCTTAAATAAACATTGTTATTAGAAGTAGGATATCTGTTCACAGATCAAATCCTAATAAGATCAATTCCAAAGGATCACCTAAGTTTTATAGTTGTGTTGTAGTGTGATTATATCAAATATCCCTCGTATTAAGTGAGCTCCAGCCTTGGTGTTAGAAATAGTAATGCTTGTTGTGATAGGATTTGATCTGTAATACCATACTATGATAGGGAGGAAAAAGATGGTACACTAATAGGCTATCTGTGTGACAGTGAAATAACTATAAAATGAAGGACATTAGTCAATTCTATTAAAAGCAATCTATATACAGATTGGTTCAGTGGTGAGTTTAACAATGTAAGAGTTCTATCAATAAAAAGAAATCTATGGCAACATTGTATCAAAATCTTGTTATTATGTCATGGGTCAGAACCAAGACACATGGAATTAAAATATAAAATATCATAGACCACTAGAAATTGTGCTACATACAGGCCTGCATTGAGAAGATTAATTATCTGCTAGAGACAGAAAAGGAAAATGGTAAGAATTGGATGCAAGAGTATAAAGGAATTGAGAAAGTTAATAAATGGGTGTAAAGTTAAATACACATATATTTTTGAACACTTTTTTCCTCTATCTTTTGCCATATTTCTTGACTCTTACAACCAAACATTTTCTGGGTCTTGTGGATAAGGACTCTACAACACAAATTTTTGTGCAGTGTGTGGCCATTGACAAGACACTAGAAGCTGGAACTCTTAGCACTAATCTTGATATACTTAAAGGTTAATTTAAAATAGTTTGCATAAACTGAAATGTTCTTGCCAAATCTTTAGGGTTGGTTTTCTCATGTTTCACATTATCCTTCTTCATAGCAACCACCAATGCCTGGTCTACAGATTTGGATTTCAGAGGGGCCATTTTTGTCAGCTGAGGTGGTTTCAGAGAAAGGGATGTATGAGAGGACAGGTAGTAAGAGGTAATACATACAGAAAAATGAGGGAAGGCATTAGATCTAGAAAAGATCACAAGAACAAACGGCACAAGAGGAGTATAGAGAGATGAATAACCATGTTTGGCAAGAGCTGTGTAGAGTGGAGGAGTAGAAGATAAACTTAGAAGAGCAGGTTGGAACCAGGGAGCGGCAACCTCTGATGCCCAGGCAAAGCATTTAGACCACATCCCAGAGGCCCTCAGAAAACTACTGCAGGTTAGAGCACAGGTAAGATAAGTATAGCAGTGGTTAAAAAGATGTGACTACAGGTAACGGGCAGAGAGGAAAGGAGCAGAAGACCACAGATAAGAGGCTTTACTAATTGTTCCATGTGAGGTCAGAGGGCTTGATCTAGGAGGGTGATAGTGGGAAGAGAAAAGATTAATTTGAGAGGCAGTGTGAAAGATACAAATACTTAAAGCTAGTTTTGTCCTCAATTAAAACCTAGAAAATGGTCATTGTTAAAGAACTACTTACGAGATGCTAAGGATTCTCATGTTGATTGGGAGGTAAACTGTCATTATGATCAAACACATAAGAGGGCATAAAAATTCTAATAACTGATAAAGTCATTTTTAAAGGAAGCTTTCACTAAGCTCAACAGAACCTTGGAAAAAATAAGATTTTTGATATAAGTAAAAATTATTTTTAAGGAGATTATGATTGGTTGCAAGGTGATGAGTATTTTTTAATTTCCAAAATAATTAACTACTGATTTTAGCAAGGCAGTAATAATGACTTATATGATTGACAAATCTATTTTCTCTACTTTTGCAAATCTACTTTTTATATCTGCTTTTGCAGATCTATTTTCTCTACTTTTGCAAATCACTATTGCAACCATATTATTAATCAAAAGCTCTTCTTTTTTGCAAATGTATCTATGAGTAAAACTGTAAAGCAGTATAGATTACAGAAGGCAAATCATGTATTTCTTAGTGTATAAGCCAACTTAGTTTCTATGTTCATTTGCTTAATACATTTTTATTGAGCACATACTACATGATAAGTACTGTGCTGGTGCTGCATGTGCAATGAAGAATAAAAGAGACATGGTCTGCCTATATGAGAGCTCACAGTACAGACAGTCCCAGACTTAGGATGGTCCAGCTTAACAATTTTTAGACTTTCTCATGGTGCAAAAGTGATACACCTTCAAGAGAAGGTACTTTGATACCTACACAACCATTCTGTTTTCCACTTTCAGTAAAGTATTCACCAAATTGCATGGAGCTATTCAATATTTTATTATAAAATAGGCTTTATGTTAGATGATTTTGTCCAACTGTAGGCTAATGTAAGTGTCCTGAGCACATTTAAGGTAGGTTAGGCTAAGCTATGATGTTTAGTAGGTTAGGTGTATTAAATGCATTTTCTACTTAAGATATTTTCAACTTACAATGGGTTTATCAGGATGTATTCCCATTGTAAGTCAAGGAGGATCTGTATAGTAGAAAAAACAGACATCGATTTTTTTTGAATCATCCTAATATGTAATTTAAAATCGGAATAAGCATCCTAAAGGATAATTATAGGACACTCTGAGAGCTTATAATAGGGTGGCTAAACCAAGACTGGGTCTGGGAAGGTGTTTTTAAAGAAACTGTCTTTGAGGTGAAATATGTAAAGATATAGAGGAGTGAAATAGGGAAAAGAGTTGGGGAGAGGGAACTAGAAGAAAAGATGAACAGAGGGAAAGAATACAATAAAATGCATACAATAAAATGACAATACTCTCCGACCTGTTGTGTAATAGTGTCCCATGGTCCCTGTAGCAGTCGCGTCTTATAGCACTCATGAACTCCTTCCCATATGTCCTTCAGAGTTAAAGGTCTCCCATCTGTGAAAGTGCATGGTAAAGACTGAGTTAGTAATTCATGTGACACAATGGTTCTTGGTGTCAATCTAAAACTCTTGGAAGAATATCATGACTTTTAGAAAGATCTTCAGTGCACATGCTATTTATATATCAAGAGAGTGCTATATGAATTACTATTTTCTTCCTGAGGGAAATTTAAACATTCAAGCATCTCAGCTTTGTATCCATCTAGCATTTAAATTATCTGCCCATTTATTGCCTCTAGGAATTTTATAAAAGAAATAAAATCCAAATGTGTTTTAGAGAGAACTGACAGATACAAGCAGAGGCAAAGGAACAGACAAACAGATTCCCATATTCACAAAGGTGCACTATGAATACTTTGAATCCTTCGTACTTCCTCTAGTCCTTAAAACAAAGAAGCCATACCCATGCATCTTTCACGTTCTCATGGAGTATCTATAATGTCCCAATCACTCCATCAGGTACCATGGAGAATAGAGATAAGAAAAACACACAATTTCTCCTAACAAGGAGCCT
Source organism: Macaca thibetana thibetana (assembly GCF_024542745.1). Taxonomy (NCBI): domain Eukaryota; kingdom Metazoa; phylum Chordata; class Mammalia; order Primates; family Cercopithecidae; genus Macaca; species Macaca thibetana. Next base: position 99,384,342 of record NC_065583.1, read on the forward strand.
ATCATCTACTGAGGAAACTGTGACAAGTATATTATAGTAGAGTAGTCTCTGCCTGAAGAAGACTGACGCTCACTGATGGTCCAAGGAAGAGAGATATTAATACTTGGTGTATATGGCAGGCAGAGAAAAGGACTCTTGGGATGGGAAGGGACAGTAGAACAGGGTTGGCATGAACAGGGCAGTAAAAGCTTTATTGAACAATAATGCTCTTTTTCTTTGTTTCAATTATCCATCTGTATCCACCCAAACGATGTTTTACAAAGACCACTATGGCACTTACATTATACACAAGGTAAGTAAAGTAGAAAAATAGGTATCTAAGTTCTGAAAAGAAAGCAGAAAGAAGAAGTCACCTAAAGATTTCAAACCATACACTGCTGGAAAGAAAGTATCTTAATGCTAGAATCCGGTATAACTTGCTCTATTCAGAGCTATAAGGCCCTCAAGACTCAGGGGTGTGCTCTTTTGGGCTAATGGAGGATATCACTTAAAGATATTTCACATAGCAATATGCTGAATATTTAGACCAAAGAAGTATTTGGTCATCAAGGGCAACAAAGCATAAGGGAAATAATCTACTCAAGAGCTCCAAAAATCACTGTATTAAGACTTTCTAGTATAAGTTTAGAAATGTATGGTGTTGGGGGAAAAAACACTAGATTTGGAATCTGGACTAAGTTTAAATCCTGGTGTTGGCACTTACTCCCTATGTGAGTGCAAATTACTTTGCTTTTAACTTTACCTGCAAAATGAGAAAAATGATCCTTTCTAAGTATTGTTCTTTTGAGGCTTACATTAGTGAATGCACCCAGGACTGTGTTAGGTACACAATAAGAGCTCAATAAATATTAGGAATCTCCTCCCAGCCCTCACACAATCATTCTAGTAATTCTCAAACCTAAAAGATTCATTTCTAGACTGTTATTTCTTAGAATTTTCCCATGTTGCTATACCGTGTATATCATCTTTGATATAGTACTAAACTAATATCATAAGCAGGATATTTCTCATGTTTGACCTAAAAAGTTGAACTTTTCCTCAACCTTTATTTTCAATAAATAGCAATAGAATATTTTGATACATTTTCAATAAGTATCTTCATCTTGGCATTTATCTGGCGGCAGGAGACCATTATCTTGTGATAAATAGTTTTATTCCATTGACATTTCCATGTCTGTAAAATGAACAAGATTTATTCATCCAATTAACATTTGAATGTCATGTTTAGCTACAAGTTAAAAACAAGCTGCCTTCAGTATCTGTGTTATATTGTTTTCTGAACACATTTACAGAGGAGGGCCAAACTCTGCTCTTAAGCACTATGCACCTTCGAAATATGCACATGCCATGCACGCATATGTGTGTGTGTGTCTGTGTGAACGCACGCGTGTGTGTGTACTGGTGTGGGAAGAGGCAAATAAGATCTTAAGTACTTTAGTGTCAAATAGTAAACCAATCAAATTATAGAATGATATGCTTTTAAAATAATTTTTACATGTCAAAGTTAGAAGAAATCAAATACCTGTAGTAGGATAATAAAATGTTAGAGCTAGTATAACCACTAATTTTATAAATAGGGCAGCCAAGGTCTTAGGAAATATGTATCTGCCAAAAGTATGCAGCAGGTTCATGACTGAACTGAAGTCTGAATCCAGATCTCAGGACTCACCAGTGCTCTTCCTGCTGGTCCACGCTGCCTCTGAGGGCTGAGGCATTGCAAATGCTTTATAAATATTTACTGAGTAAATGATAAATGATGAAAAAATGCCTTCCTTAACTTTATTTCCACTAACATAAAGGTTTACAGGCCTAGAGAAGAATGCTGGGTTTCATATCTTCATATCTGATAATCAGTAATGATTTTAATTTTATTCCTTAAAGTATTTCAGGCAACAATGTAAGTACAGAGTAAATGGTTTGGATACAAGTTAATTTTAGAAGTAGATGTTTTATATAATTGGGCACCTACTATATGCCAGGCACCTGTGCCAAGCCTTTGCGATAAATCAGTGAGCAAAACAATCATCCCTGTTTTCATGGAGGTTACATTCTGCCTTGGGGTGTGTGTGTGTGTGTGAGAGAGAGATAATAAACAATAAACACAATAAACAAGTAAACTGTATATTATCTTAGGAGGTGATACATACTATGGTGAAAAGGAAAAGTAGAGCAGGCTAAGAAGTGCCAGCCAAAGGTGGATTTGCAATTTTAGACTTCAGTGAGAAAGTAACTGTGTGAAAAAAATGGGAGGCACAGCGTTCCAGGGAGAGGCACCAATCAGTGGAAAGACCACCAGGGCTGGGTAGGGGATCACTAGCACCACATGAATATCACTAACATTCGTCACTTACAGACAATGACTTAAAAAAACACACATAACTTTATCAAGATATAATTCACATACATACAATTCGCCCATGTTAAGTGTACAATTCAATTATATTCATAGAGTTGTGCAATCATCACCTCAATTAATTTCAGAACATTTTCATCACCTTAAAAAACAACAACAACAAAAACAGCTGGGCACAGTGGCTCACGCCTGTAATCTCAGCACTTTGGGAGGCCCAGGTGGGAGGATTGCTTAAAGCCAGAAGTTTGAGAGCAGCCTGGGCAACAAAGTGAGACTCCATCTTTACAAAAATGTGGCTATATAGGGAAGGGCAGAGACAAGAGGCCAGGAAAGTATTTACCTCAGTAGAGTCCTTTAGCTGCAGTCCCAATGAGGCCTGGCAAAGCTTTATTTCTTTTTCTTCAGAAAAAGCGCTATTTTCTTCTCACCCCTACTTTCTAAACCAACTTGAGTGCTTTTCTGATTGTTGTAACCAGAGCTTTGTTTGAAAAGTAGACTCTTCAAATGAGGAAACCAATGGAAAAATTGGTAACATAATGGCGCAAGTCTGTTATACAACCACAATGATGCAACTGCTTGAGATGGCTTAGACGGTCGTGATCTCCATGAATACCCTCTCCAAACCATGGTCTCCAACTTCCAAAATCTAACCTCCTTAAAAAAACTGAGGAAGGTCAACAAGTAATTGTAATACCATTGTTAAAATATCTGCTTCCTCTAGGCCCATAATGGCTATCTCAAGGGCCACTGCAAAGTCTCTTTAGCACCTCTCAAAGTTCTGTGTTTGGCACCCCCTGCTGGTGGCATGCTAGGCCTGGTGGGACTACAAGTATTTAAAACAAGCATATCAAGTCTTAAATATTCAAAAGACCACTGTTCCTCAAAATAGTCACCTAGGGAGGTTACCTTACTATTCAGCAAATTCAGCCAATATTTATTCCAACAATGCTGTAATTCTGTCAATGGAACTGCCTTTGAACTTTTGAACTGCCTTCAGAGCCAGACAAGTAACTAATTACTTACTAGTCCCAAATAGGTTTAAATCAAAGGGAAAAAAATTATACTTATTTTATTCTATATATTTGGTTCCAAATGATTTTGTTGTCTCCAAACAAATTCACCTTTAATGGGCAACCATCTTCCAACTTTTAGCCACAAGGACTGGAAGAAGTTTCAAAACCAGCAGTTCCCAAAATACGTTGAGTAATCAGAGTATGGTTGGCAAAAGTATATAATTTTGCTTTTCCTCTGTATCTCTGCAAATCTCTCCAGTTTCTGCTGACCACTTACACTGTAAAAGGTCTGGGTAAATATAGTTTTGTCTCTATGACAACAATGACCTAATGAGGTATGATGCGGTTTCTGTTCCCTAAGCCTTCATCACTGGTTTGCCTAATCACAGTTTACACCTTCATCATCAAAGACATACAAAAGTTAGTTTCTGAGATGTTTCACAGAAAAACAAAAAGATCTAACTTGATAAGCAATATGTTCAAAATCCTGGCATACATTATTGATATCTAAAATGCTTTCAAATATGATCGTGACTCTATTTCGAAAGCAAAATGGATACTTGAGAAATCCCACTGAAACAATTAAACTAGGATATTTCTATATGTATAAAGAACCGCATTATATAAACAAAGCAGAAACTTGAAGAATATTGTACATATCCACTTATTTATGAAAACTGAAGACTCAAGACTTAAAATATGGACATAAATACTTGGTTAAGTACATAAAACACATTATTATGTGCCTGCATGTTCAATTCAGAGTATCTTCAATCAGAAACTTTAACCCATGTTAAGAGAGTCTATTTTTTTTTGCATCTGGCCTCAGTCAGAGGAGACATAAGCTTACTCAATCAACAACCCCTTCGTTTCAGATCCAAGATACTTGATCGCACCAATTTTAACATGCTTAGAAATTTCATTAATCACACTGAGGCTGAGTAGCTCAGTAAAATCCCCTGAATACTTGAAAAAGAAGTAGAAGCCAAAATAATTTCAGTAGTAACCTACATAGTGAGCATGGTAAACTGAGATCATTTATATAACAAGTTTTTAGTGAGTGCCTACTATGTGCCTATATCACTTGGAATGAAAATACACATTTAAGCTAATGGAATGTCCTGTCAGTAATCTAAAATGTCAATGACAAAAGAAGAAGAGACATTAGGTGAAAAATAGAATAATTAAAAAGTACAATCTTTAGCAACTGCCAGTAGCATTTAACATTTTCATATAAAATCTCTCAATTGAATAATAATCCACATGTCAAGTAATCTATATACTACTCAAAATGTGCAGCTTTCTAAATTAAATTTTGCAGGGCTATTAGTTTTCATGAAGCCAATAACAGCATGAGATATTTCACCAGCACTATCTAACTCTAGTGCAAGCATGCTGGAGTCACCTTTATCCTTGTTGTGCATGGTTTCACCAAAATTTTTTAACTCCTAAAATGAAGACTAGAGAGAGTATAAATAATTCAGAGTAAGTTTAAGAATAATGTTCTGAATGCGGCCACTAGAAACAAAAAGGAAAGAGTGGATTTTTCACAATGAAAGATGTCATTATTCAATATATTGTCTTCAACAGAGCTTTGAAAGATATAAAAATTCATGTCATACTCCACAGTAAGGCAGAGATGAAGCTCCACCAAAGGAGAAAATTCATTTTTGCTTCAGTGAGAAAATTATATTGTGATACGAAATGAGCGCAATTGTTCATGTACATTCATATCAGCTACTATACTGGCTAATTCTGTAACTTTTATTTATTCCTATAAGCATTTTAGGACTTTGTATCTTTATTGATCTCAAGAAATCTAAATGAAATTCCAAAAATATGAACTATGGCAACTTCCTTTTGCTTGCATATAACATCAAGTAATTAATTTAACCTATATGGTTCTTAAATTTCAGTTATTTGAATGAAAGTGTCGTGCAGTGAAAATGGGCTATAGAGTTTAAGTCCCAGCTCTATAGTTTTCTATGTACCCTTGAATAAATAATTTAACCCCTCTGAGCAGTTTTTGTCTTCACATGAGCATAATAACAGTTCCGACCATCTAATTTTAGTATGAAGATCTGGATATATAATTTGGCTAGCATGATTGAAAGGCACTAAGTGTCAAGCTCCATTTCCAATATAAGCTCAGAATCCTCAAAACTCTGAAATCAGTATTATTGCTAACTCAATTTTTTTTTCAGGTGATGAAAGAAAGGAAATGGCAAAGTAAATAATTTGCCCAAGGTCATAAGGTTAGCCAGCAGCAGAGCTACGAATCAGAACCAAAGTTTTCTGACTCTAGACCATGCACTTTTCACCACTACATTATACGTGTTTCTGTGGACAGGAGTTCTTTGTAAAGTGTAAAGTTATACATGCATATTAGTTGTATTGTTCTTGTTGCTACTATTACTAGTGGTCCCCATCAACACTGCCTAACCTATGAGTACATGGAATTTTTCCTTTTGTGGTTTTCTTCCCAAGCCTGGCTCACCCTTTCCCCTATCACTCATGGACAAATCCCATGTCCAGCCAAGGCCTCTCTTGATCAACACAGCTCAAGGTAATCCCAAGCCCTGGTGCCTTTTACCTCTCTTATGGTCCTTAACATATTCTACTTGTTATAGTGAATTTCAGACCTATCTTGTTTCCCTCACTAGACTGTAAGCTCCTTGATGGTATTATCCATCTCAATTTCCTTTATTTATCTCAGCATTTCAGAAACATATTCATGCCTTATGTATAAATATTTTCAAATGAATGAACAGATGAAAGTTCAACATTATTTCTAGAGTAATTAGCACATTCTAAGAATGGCTGAATGATCATAATAAAATTAATTGATTAAATGTTTTACGTTTATACTTTTAAAAACCCTCATACTCAATAAATCCATAGCATTAAGCAGATGCAGCTATAGCAGATATGTGATTTCTCAGTATCCAAACATACTACCAATTTGAGAGATAAATTCCAAAATAAGTAGGAAGCTGAGCCCCGTTTCTACCACTAAAGCTACAGGGAGGCAGATATTCCCTTGCCTTGTCATTCTACCACCTTCAGTTGACTCTATGACCTACCCTTCAATAAGCCTTTTCCTGCTTATCAAATTATTTGCAACCAGGGATAACACATCTAATATAGTAAAAATAGATGGTTTAAAAGTCTTGCTTAATACATATTTTCAAAATTATTAGCTTAAAATGCTATATGTTTGTCTAGCAATCTTGAATAGGAAAAATAAATGTTAACATGGTTTTTAATTACACGAGAAAGTTTATGTGTGTTACAATCTATTTTTATGAACATATGCCCAACAGCACAAAAAGGAGCAATTGTGAATCATCTTAAACTGTCCACATACAGTGTTAAGAAACGTGGAATAATGCAAGTGATGTTATACCCTTCCATTTAAATTAAGTAAATCACTTAACCTATTAGAAGTATATATAAGACCATTTTGATGAACCTCTGAATAAGAAAATGGTCCCAAGGGAAGCAACATTGGGTCCACAAGATACCTCGGACATCAGCCCTGTGATACCACTATTGATCCAGAAATCTAAGAACCATACTACCAGCTGGATATCTACAGCCTGAGGTCTCCTGGTTCTAAAGCAGAAGACAGTCTATTTTCTTTTTTTTTTTTTCCCCCTAAGACAAGAGTCTCGTTCTGTCACTGCAGTGGCATGATCTCGGCTCACTGCAACCTCCGCCTCCTGGGTTCAAGCCATTTTCCACCTCAGCCTCCCCAGTAGCTGGGATTACAGGCATGCGCTACCACGCCCAGCTAATTCTATTTTATTTTTAGTAGAGATGGGGTTTCACCATGTTAGCCAGGCTAGTCTCGAACTCTTGACCTCAGGTGATCCGCCCGCCTCGGCCTCCTAAAGTGCTGGGATTACAGGCGTGAGCCACCGCACCTTGCCAACACTCTATTTTCAATCCTATCCAAAGTATTCTGAGGTTTTGATTCCAAACTCTTGAGATTAATACTCAGCAATTTGTACTCCTGGCTTTCCTCAAACATTATCCCCACTTTATGGACTATTACTACTATGTTACTCTATACCAGAACTTTGAATACCCTTCTTCCACCATCCAACCTGTTCTCCTTCTCGTGGAATGCAGTCTCTGCCTTCTCAAAACAGCACCTAACATATAGACTTGAACACTGCTTTGATGACTTTGAAGGAACAGAGAAACAATACATGAGTTACAAGTTAGGCAGTGATTTGTTTCAGCATATTTTAAAGAGAGGCTAATGAGATTTGTGTTGTGCACACAGTAGGCACTTACGTATATTTTAATAGGTATTTCAAACAGGGCTCATTTTGCCAATAGTAAGCAAAGATAAGTTTTTTCCATATGGCACAAATATTCACCGAAGAAAGCTAAAATACAATCTCTTACAGGTTAATAAAATTAATGTACTTACCTTGCTATTTTCTCTCCATCTAAAATCTCTTGCCTTTTGTTTATGTGGCTAAGCAATACTCTGCTTAGAATAAACCTTTTGGCTAATTAGCTGTCTCTGTAGTTTTACTTCCCATTTCTTTAGCATCTGTCCTTTAGTACATTTTCAAAACAGGGCTTGATTTTTCAATGAGATTCTATTGCTATCATATGTTCTAACCCAGCATGTGACTTCTATCCTAATTCCCCATAATGTTTCAAATATTTACATGGTTCAACAAATAATTCTCACTAGATTTCCTCTATTATTTGGACTTTTCAGTTTAAATATATTTGTATTAAATAATTTTTCATTATTTTTAAAAATAACTTTCACTGTTTGCTCTTCAAATTCATTTCAATCCCTAGAATCTATTTTTAATTCACCAAAATTCATGTTACGGTTCATTATCATGACCTTGGCTAGATTTACTGTCTACATAAACATATGTGTAACATAAATATAAATATATGAACTTTCTTAAAGATTCTTTACAATCAAATAAGACCCTAAATTAAATTATCTGTCAAATAATTTTCTATTTTCTGCTCACTGTAGTAATTAACTAGAGTCATTTTTGCCCCAGTCTTTAAATACTTCTCTAACCCACTATTTTTCTTCCTATTCAACAAGCTACCTTAACCTTAACTCTTACCATACTTGCAATAATACTTTTTTCCCTGAAAATACGTTCTTCCCAACTCATTTTCTCTAAGAGGTTATTGTGTTTAAATTGTTATAAAATGAATAACAAAAACAATGAAAAAGCCAAATTCCTTTTTTTTTTTTTTTTTTCCAAATTTCATTCTCACCCTTCAATTCCTTTTCTTTCTGTTTTACTCAGGCACAATTTCTAGGAAATCTTTCCTCTGGTCTCATTCACATCTGCTCAAACTCTTTCACTTTTTCTTTATACCTTCCAACCCCTTCCTATCCATTATCTCTTCCATAATTTGACCTCAACATATCTTTTCAACTATTTGTTCCATAATTCATCCTAAGTGAGCCCCTACTCCAAACTGGTCCTTCACTGTTCCCCAAATATGGTGGGCTCTCTCCAGCCCCCATAGCTTGGCACTCACTGTCCTCCCATTCTACAATGCTTTTCCTAACTTCTTCAAGAAACCCAACCTGCAGCTGTCCTCTACAAGCTGTTGGACGAACTACGGCTATTCTACTTTTACTCTTCAGCTTCCTCCAACCCCTATCTTTCCTGTTTTGTTGTCACTCTCCTCTATGCACTCCAAAGACTTCCTCTTGTTGCAAACCATGGACAATCCTTTTCCTCCTTGATGATTTATATGCTGCTTTAATTCCAAACTTTCCATTATTCTTTCTTTATCCTGGCCTTTATCTTAGTTTGGTTCATGCTGCCTTCGAGAAGGAACTATTCTCTGATTATTTCTTTTGCCTCATTTCTCCATGAGCATCCTTCAGGCCTACAACAAGTGGACAAATCTTTCACATGAAATATTTAGGCTACATTTTTAATTCTATATCCTTATTTCCTGGGCCAATAATAGAATGGTCTCCATAAAGGACAGCCATTCCTTTGCTGAATGGAGGAAATGATTCCTCCTCTATTCAAATGGCCCTGCTGACTAATTAAAGAAATATGTCAAAACAGCTCCCAAGAAGAACCCATACGTGATCCAAAGAATTAAATGTTTTGAATTTAAGAAGAGCCACTTGGTCCATTTTTCAATAGAGATTGAGAACAAAGGAAAAGAAAGAGATGAATCAGAATTATAGACATTTCTAGCTAACTGTAAGAAGAAAATATTTAAGCAGAGGCCTCTGGTAAGGCAAAGGCCATCATGTATGTGCCTAAGGGTTTTACCACCTTTGAAACATTTGCCACTAGCTTTGATCAAAGTTGAGCCCTCAAAAGGGAAAATGAGACATAAAAAGGTCGAGGAATAAGAATGATAGGGAGTGGATAGAAGGCTTTGGCATGATACAAAAAATTCTTTAATATGGTATGCTTCAAAAACAGTGGGGAAAAGAAAAAGAAAACAAACAAACAAAAAAACAGCATGCACTTGAAGATGTCAATGCTTTGTGGGAGTGGATTTACTAAACTACAAGGCACTATTCCAATGTAGGCTATTTATTATTATTCAACAGATGTGCAATTACGTCTCACCCTCTGCTGAGTGATAAATGGTATTAACTGTGTCCCACCACCTCTCCCAAACCTACAATGACAGAAGTAGTTAGAGAAAAACAGAACATTGGGATGGAAGGGCTTATTTCTTTTCTTAAATCCACATTGCCTACTTGGTAACTGAGCTCCTGTACACCAAAGTAGTAGAAATGAGAGGCAGAAGCAGAATGCTGTCTCAACTTGGCTGTCTGCCTTCAAGGATTAAATAAAAATGCGTGTTTATAGAAGTGGAACAGCTGCTTCAGCTAGTTTGGATACCCACTTTTGAGTCCTCAGGATGTTCTATTTTTCTAAGTCCACTACTCTTATAGTCTCTGAAAATTATCAGACTAAAGAGTAAAGATACATAGATGGTTTGGGTCCTAGGTCTCCTGGAGACAACAGAATTACTTCCGCCTTCAAAACCTGGCATAGCAGTTGAAGTAGGCACCATCACAATATTCCCATTCTTGGGCTGTATTTTTTAAATGGCTAGAAATTCTTCATTATCGTTTCACTTAAATACTTGATGCTGTGCCACAGTTGAATAAGCCATATATATATACATATATCTTATACACATATACACACAAAGCCATAAATAAAGCTTCTCACTTTGTAGGCACTCAATATTAATTTCCTTCACTCTTGTTTTTATATTGAAGCTCTATGTTCCAGCATATCATTTTATAGATATAAACAAATATTTCTGCTATAGTGCAAGTTGTGATATAATAGAATATATGATATGATATGACATGGCATGACATGGGAGTGACAAGAATAGATGGCATGTTAACTGAGTCTTGGGCTACTAGTAATTGGCCTGGTGGAAACTGGACCATATAAAGAAAAGGAACTCAAAGTCTAAGGGATTTGCATTTCGAGAAACAGTAAAGATTTCTTCTGAAATTGAAGCAAGTTGATACAAGAAAGGGTAATGTAAATTTAAATGGAAACTATTTATTACTTGTTTTGCTTTTCCTTAAAAAAAATAGGGACAGGGAGAAAATTTAGAGCAAAGCAGAGAAATTAATTTTTACTAACAATCAAATGCAAAAGAAATTATAAATATCTGTCAAAAACAAGGCTAAGTGAACTATTTTTGAAGCAACAAAAAAAAAAAAGACCCCTGGGCAAGAAATTTTACAGTCATCCTCTTTCTAGGTCGGAACTCTCTTAGAATGAGACAAAGAAAAATCCGGGCCTGGAATAAGAGGAAGACATTAGGAATCCTTTCACCACACTGACAGAGATATGTTTAACAAACAGACGAAGGGTCAGAGTAATCAGATATCACAGGAAAAGGTAAGGAGAATAAAAAAGACTGAGAGGAATAAATGAAAAATTGTGACTCCAGAGTAAAGGTTGATACATTTTAAAAATATCCATGAGGTTAAGTTAGGTGGAAAGAAAAAATAAATTATTAGAATATGATAAAGGAAAGAACCATTCTTCATGTTTCTCCACCAGAAAGCATTCAGTATGCTGCACAAAAATTAAATTTGATATTTTAAGGTACCTGAACAAGCACTAAATGAATTCTGGGCCAAAATAAAATTTTAAATTCCTGATAACCACTTTATACAACACAAAGCAGTGGTCGGGGCGGGGGGGGGGGGGTGAATGCTTCCACATAAAAATAAATGACTTGTTTTGGTTTACCTTTATAAGGCATAAATGGAGGGCATTGTAAAAGTATACGAATAGAAGCCAAGAATGCTAATTGTGTTTTTTTAAAAGAATAGAAAATCATGAAGAAAGGATCACAGAAACTACACCAATGTCATTAAAATATAATTGGACTTGCAGGAACAATTACTGTGCTGTACTGTAAGGGGAGCTGTTGGCACATAAGAGCAAAGCACACATATGAGCTCATCAGCCGGCCTTGGCAAGACCCACTTCCAGCTAGAAGCAGTCATGTTTCAACACCTCTGATTCCCTAATGCTGACAAGCTAAACAACTTGTTTTGTCTCTGGGAGCTCTTCTCTGGTGATTAACTGCTTATGGTGAATACTAATTATATGAAAGTACAGTATTGAAGAAGTAATGTCCTACTTCCTCTACCTGCAGCCTCGACTTGTCTCTGAATCTAGAAGGCAGAGCCATTGCAAACCAGAACCAAGAAAGACATTTTCCTCCCCATGAATAAACAAATGTATCTCCTACTTTTTAGTATAGCACAGCTCACTGACAAGAAACTTCCTTTAACCTCTGGGCTCTAAACCAAATATAATTACCATAAAATGAGTGTTTTAAAGGCTTGTAATAATGATATGGATAAATCCACAGCAAGAATTTGTGAATTAGTGAACTATCAGTGTCCTCCATTCCCATGTCCCATGTTGAAAATTTACCCCAAATTGTCAGTTCTTAGGAACTGCACCTCAGATTAAAATCTTCTCACCAGGGAGTCTATGAGAATTTCTTCTTGTGTTTTAAATCCTAAGTGCTTGTTAAACTGCCAACACTGCAAAATTAGAGACCATTAAACAATATAAGGCAGCAAGTGATTAAATCTACCAAACACACATTCAAGCAGCTTAAGCTACTTTTTAATTAAAAATAAAATATCATTGGCTAAATTCAGATGTCTTAGCTATCCAGAAAAAAGTTAGAAGGCTGTTCAAAATGCATAATGTTGCTGACAAGCCAGATACAAAAGGAGAAATAGGGCAAGGGTTTGGCGGAACAGGAGGCTCCTCTTGGTCCCTGGGTCTGGGTGGCAGCACATCCCAATGCTGACCCGGTTTAGGCAGCGGACTCTAAACGGGAAGTCATGGCTGCGCTGCAGGGTGAGGACGCCATGTGGCTGCTGATTAAATAAGCTTTATTAGCTAAGGCCTCCAAGGAGACAGGGTGTTCCACCTTCTTGGCAAGGGAATGAGTTGAGTAACAGCATCGCAGGAAGCTAAGGCATTGGAGATGTATACATGGCTGAAGGAAATGTCAGTGATATTTTTAAATACAGCTTAAGCTAATTGATAAACATTTCTTAAAATAATTATTAGCTTTTGGGGAAGGAGGCACAGGGGCTTCTGAGTTAATGGGATCATCTGAGATTAAAAGAAATTTTTACTGTAAAGTTAGAAGTAAATAAACATTGTAGCTTTAAGTTGTTCCTACATGTTTAAAGTAAAGAAAAAGGGCCAGGGGGCTTAGTCAACTTCAGGCAAAAGGCCAAGAATCTGAAGATCAGACTTAAGGCTGGGATGATATCATTCACGCTCAAGTCTTGATACCCTTTCTGAAGCATGAGAAAATTTACTGGTAAAACCTTACCTCACCCACAGTTTTCTTATTTTTAACTCTATTTTTTTTCCTCTGGAGAATAATTTTTCGAATATGCTTTTTGCTTTATATGTAAATGTTATAAATTTACTTTCAGCTTCAGACATGGTCTTACCTAAAAAGCTTGCCCTAAAGTAAAGTACAGGCACTTGGTAGCTACAGGAATATAAGACATGATACTCATATTTAATCACTTTGGATGCTGCTGCAGTTTCAATCACTTCACAATCATCTGAGGGTAGCTCGAAAGCCTCCTGAAAAAAAGCAAAAACAAAATGAAAATGGGTTTGTTAATAAGAAAAGTACTAACATGGAGAGGAAAAGAGGAGATTTTCTTCTTGCAAAATAACAGTTAAATAAATATAAGGCTATGAGACAAGGAAAAGGGAGTTTCCCATATTAATGTTTAACATTTGAGTCCTGGGTAAATAGTAAAACCAGAAAACATTAGCATTAAGTAATTCCAGATTGTTTTTGAGACACAAAGAAGCTCTGCATAAAGAAAAAGAAAGGAAAAAAATCCAAAAAGATCTATTGCCTGAAAAATCTTTACTGTACAATTTTAGCAACAAGATGATGGCTATACAAGCTACCTTCTTCCCTACCTGTGAAAGCTAAAAACATCCTAACAATTGAACAAGAGGCTGTGAAATGTCCCTAAAGATTCTATTGTACTTGCCAAAAGATGATTCATTGTGTGCTGAACAATTCCCAGTTCCATTTTGAATAAGAAAGTTATTTTGCAAGAGGTTGAATTTGTTAGGTATATTTCAAAACCTGAGATGATTCTGTTTTCCTCATTATTGTGCTATCTTTGGCATATTTCTACAATAAATCTTGATTTATAATAGAGTAGATGGCAAATATTAATGTCAACTTTGGAAACAGAGTTTTGTAAGCAGAGATGATGATAGTCATCTCACGTCTCACGTGATCATTTTTTACTGTTTTTTGTTGGGGGCCTTTAAAAGAATGTATCTTACTGTTTAGAAGCAATTAATTGGACATGTTGAGTCAGAGTCTGGTTCCATCCACATTCACTTATTTATTGGGGTTGAAGAATTTCCTTTGAAATTAAATTAGTACTAGAAGGAATGAAGCAGGTTGGTTTAGCTCATTTCTACCTCTCATTAAAATAGTAACAACAATGAACAATCAGAAATAACCAAGGAAAGATTTCACACTTTATCAATATGAAATAAGGTTTCCTGTGGAGATAAGCAAAGCCCCAGACTACTTTCAAGATCTGTATCTCCTTTACAGATAATTCTGTAATTCCCTACTCACAGTCAGTTCACTGGGGAGATATTACAATGGATAAATCACAACTGGAGATGTTTACAAAATATTTTTCACTAAACTCCAGTAAACACCATCAATTAAACACAATAAAATAACCAGAGAGAAATTATGGAAATAAATATGCCAGATACAGAAAATTAATACAGTAGCAAGAAAAAGAGTTTTGTATTTTGTTTTGTTTTTAAATTTTCATTAGGCATAGGTATCTGTACCTTCTATTACATCAATTCTTTTAACCAAATTCTTTCTTTTTGGTTAATAATTGGGTTGCTTAGCATTTATAATTTCCTTTCTTTCTTAATATTATAAAATAATTCTATCTTGGTGGTAAAAATTACAAATATTGCACAAGTACATAAAAGAAAAAATGAAATTCCCCTCATCCCAGCACTCCTATACCTCATATACATCATTAACAGGCCAGAGTGTATTTTTTTAGACTTTTTGATTTTTGGCACACAAACACATAGACACATATACACCTCCTCCCCACCCCCGCCCCTGCTTAAATCCTGCTATATATACATATGATCCTAGAGTGGATATTTTCACTCATGGGCATCCTGCCACGTGCTGCCAAATCACTGCTATAGATTTAGTGCCTTTTAATGCCTTCTCTATATTTCACTGCATGACCACACCATAGTTTTTTTTTTTTTAACATTTCCATATTGCTAGATATTTTAGGTTGATTATAGTTTTCTGCTACTGACAAATAAGGCTGCAATGAGTATCACAGCACATATACCCTTGCACACCTCTATTTTTTCTATGGTGCAGATTCCTAAGGGTGGAATCACTGTATCAAAGGGTATGAGCATTTTAAATCTCAAGAGATACTGAATCTCAGAAATCCATCCTCAGAAAAAGGCTGTATCAATTTATATTCCCAGCAAAAATGTCTGAGAATGCTCTTTTCCTATGTCCAATAAATACTGAATATTGTTTTTAATTTTTGCCTACTGATGAATTTTTAAGTATCAATTTCTTATTGTTTTAATTTCTAGTTTCTTGGTTACTTACTAGTGAAGGCAAGCAGCTATTCATATGTTTATTGGTAATTTGTATTCTCCCATGATTTGCTTGTTTTTACTCTACTATATTCTGATTGTTTGCATTTTTCTTATTGAATTATATAAATTGTTTGTATATTGGAAATAATAACTTACTATTAGAGATAAATATGTATGTCTGCACCATAGAAAAATAGGTGTGCAAGGATATATGTGAAATATAGACATATGTACACACATATATATAAAACACTTTCTCTGTTTTCTTTCAACTGTTTGTTGTACTTTTTTATCACAAAGGGTTTTCTTTTTAACTTTCACGTAGTCAAATCTGTACATTTTCTGTTTATAGCTTCTAAGTAACATGTCTTCATCAGAAGGCTTCCTGCTGTATCCCACCTCAGTCTTACAAATTATAAAGATGTTAAATTTCTTTACTATATACACGTTTTTAAACTAAAATTTAGATCATTAATCCAACTGATTTTTGTTTTGTATATAGTGTGAGGTAAGAAATTCTCCTAGATGATTTCAATAGTTCATCTTCTTTCCACTGATTTTAAATGTCACCATACCTCTCTCTCTCGCTCTGTGTGTGTGTGTGTGTGTGTTTATTCTCTAATCTTCTCTATTGAGCCATTTCTCTTCTTAGACCATCACTGTGCAATTCTTAAGTGCATACTGAATCGAAGGATTTGGGTCATTAATTTCTACAGAAAAGTGCAGAAATAGACTGTCTGAGACCCAGTGCTGCTAGTAAAGATACAATTTTTGAAAAAAATTTCTTCACCCAAACTGAAATTAAGCACTCAGTAATGTGCTGGGGTTGACATCAGGTATGTGAAACTGGTGATCAATTAGGCATAGATCCATATTCTCTAGGAGGCTCAAGAAATAAGAGGGAGAGGACAGAACAAGCTTCTTGAAAATCCTGTTAGAAGTCTCACTCCAGTCACTGTTCTCACTGGCAGCTGAGTGCCTTTGTGGGTTGTGAAGGCCAGGGGTACTTGTCCTCTAATTAGGACTGCTACTATGTCACCCAGTGTTGCTTTGGGCAGTCATCTACGTACAGTGACATTTTTGCATGCTTTATTCATATTAGATGAATTTGAATCCTTCGTTTGTGTCTGCTAGGATCTTTCCATCATTTGTGGTCACCTTTATGATGACCATGAAAATATCATTCCTTGAAGTCATGCAATTTGGAAATCTCAGACTTCTACACATTTTCTGCTTTTTTTTTCCAGTTAAAAGTGCCAGATGGTTTTAGAACTTCAAGACTAAGGTTCTTCTCTTACTCATTTTTGTATTCCTGGAGATTCTAGTACAGAGCTAAGAACCCTAGTAAGCAACATTTTCTATTTCAGTCTGAAGATCAGTTTCCTCCTATGTAAGTACATTATAACAAACTTCATAGGTAATTTACCAGCAATCTCACACCACCCTAAAGACTAAAAAGAAGTAAATGGAGGAGCAGAGATGCAAAATATCACCAAAGAGGATATTCCAATGGCAAATAAGCACATAAAGAAGATATTCAATATCCTTAGCCAGTCAGGGAAATATAAATTAAAACTATAATGAGGTATCACTAAACATCTGTCGGAATGGCTAAAATAAACAAAATAGTGGACACCACCAAATGTTGGTGAAGACAGAGAAACTAGATCATATATTGCTGGTTGGACTATAAAATGGCGTATAGCCTCTCTGGAAAACCATATGACAGTTTCTCATACAAGTAAACATATAATTACCACACAACCTACCAATTGCACTCAAGGATTTATCCCAGAGCGTTGAAAAACCTGTGCATGAATGTTCATAGCAGCTTTATTCAGAATAGCCCAAAATTTGAAACAATGAGGTGTCCTTCAACAGGTCATGGTTAAACAGACTGTGGTACATCCATACCATACTATTTAGAAATAAAAAGGAATAAACAATTGATATACACAACAACCTGGATGAATCTCCAGGGAATTACGCTAAGTGATAAAAGTCAATCTCCAAAAGTTATATACTGTGATTCCACTTATATAACATTTTTGAAGTGACAACACTTTTGAAGTGAAAACCAGCAGATTAGTGTTGGGGGACTGGAGGGCAGAGAGCTGGTTATAACATGGCAGCATGAGATATCTTTGTGGTGATGGAACTATTCTGTATCTTGACCATGGTGGTGGATATGTAAGCCTACACATGTGATAAAACTGTACAGAACCAAATACACAGACACAGATACACACAATGAGTACAAGTCAAACTGGGGAAATCTGAATAAGGTCAGTGGATTGTATTAATGTCAACATCCTGGTTCTGATATTATACTATAGTTTTAGAAGAAGTTACCACTGGGGGATATTGGATAAATGGTAGATGGGATTGTTATTTCTTATTACTAAATGTGAATCTATAGTTATCTCAAAAAATTTCAATTAAAAAATGGAAAGCATAGGAACAGTGAGGCAATTTGAGGCTTGTTAAAAACTGAATAAAAATGTTAAGACCTCAAGGTGCTAAAAATACAGATAACAGAGGGATCATGTTAATAAAGAGAGTCTAATGTCTGGGATTTGTTTGAAAATAATACAGGAGAAGGGTAAGTGGATGGAAGTGTAGAAGGAGCATGACTGGCATGGAGGGGTGATTGCTGAGATTGTTTGATGAGTCCCTGGGTGTTCATTATACTGTTCTATCTACTTTAAGGAGTATTTTAAATTATTTAAAATAAAAAATTAAGATAAAAAAGTTTCTGATACCATGTTACAGAACACAGAATGAAGAGAATTCTAATAGTGAAAGAAACCTGAATCATTCCACCTAGTCCAACATGCTCATCTTGCAGATACAAACAACAATACCCTTCTTGTTGGTGCCTTACCCAATGCCACCTAGGTACAGTAGTTCCCACTTATCCAGAGTTTCACTTTCTTTCTTTTTTTTTTTTTTTTTTTTGAGACAGAGTCTCGCTCTGCCGCCCAGGCTGGAGTGCAGTGGCATGATCTTGGCTCACTGCAAGCTCCGCCTCCCGGGTTCATGCCATTCTCCTGCCTCAGCCTCCCGAGTAGCTGGGACTACAGGCGCCCGCCACCTCACCCGGCTAGTTTTTTTGTATTTTTTAGCAGAGACGGGGTTTCACCGTGTCAGCCAGGCTGGTCTCGATCTCCTGACCTCGTGATCCGCCCGTCTCGGCCTCCCAAAGTGCTGGGATTACAGGCTTGAGCCACCGCGCCCGGCCCAGAGTTTCACTTTCTACAGTTTTCAATTACCCATGATCAACCATGATCTGAAAACATTAAGTGAAAAATTCCAGAAATAAAAAATTAATAAATTTTAAATTGTGCGCCGTTTAGAGTAGTGTGATCAAATCTCTTGCCATCCCGCCTTCCTGGGACATGAATCATCCTTTGTCCAGAGTATCCATGCTGTAGACACTACCAGCTCATTAGTCACTTAGTAGCAATCTGGGTTTTCAGATCTACTGTTGTGGTATCACAGTGCTTATGTTCAAGTGATCCCTATTTTACGTAATAATGGCCCCAAGCCACAAGGGTAGTGACACTGGCAATTTGGATATGCCAAAAAGAAGCTGTTCATCTCTTACTGTGCTCATTATAAATTAGACTTTGTCACAGCTATGTATAGGAAAAAACATAGTATATATAGGGCTCAGTATTACCTGTGGTTTCAGGCATCCACTGCAGTATCTCCCACACCAATAAGGGGGGACTACTATAGTTAGGGGTACAGGAAGGCCTACAACCCTTATCTACTGACACTGAAACCACTGCTCTTTGTACTGTAGTATGCCACTTAACTACTACTATGCTTCATTTGGACTGATGTTCTGAACATCATAATCATAACACTTTGAGGTAGTTTGCTAATATTTTTACTATTTTTTTTTTATTATGTGACTTTTAAAGGATTTGGGTATACAGTGAGCCCTAGGTATACATGAGGGATTGGCTCCAGAACCCCCCTACCCCAAGGATACCAAAATTCACAGACGTTCAAGTTCCTTATATAAAGTGGCATAGTATTTGCATATAATCTACACACATCCTCCCATACTTTAAATCATCTCTATATTACTTATCATACCTAATACAATGTAAATGCTATGTAAATACCTATACTATTTTGCTGAGAGAATAATGACAGCAAAAAAGGTCTATACATGCTCAGTTCAGATGCAACCACTATAGTCCTAACTACAATTTTGATCCTGGTTGTCTAAATCCATGGATACGGAACCCACAGATATGGGGGACCAGTTGTATTTCATTTGATATTAAGAGTCATTGAAAAAAGAAGTCACAATATATTGATTTTCCTCAAAATATTGCTATTTCATGAAGATATGTGTATTTAGAAAATTACATTCATTCAAGAGCTAAAAGATTAAGTGGTTCACATTAATTATAGAAACCTTGATTTTATTGAATTCAATTAACAATAAGTTGACAGTGATCTCTCATTTAGAAAATCTGATACGAATTAAGCTTTACAACTAAATCCCATTAAACAGGGATCATGCTGAAGACACTTCATAGATATTTTATTGAAAGCAAACCCAAATAGTGTATTGGGCCTTGGAAATGAGATCCATATCTCTATTTAGCCTACAGGGAAGGAAGAAAAACTTTTCTTCTATCACTAATAATCTCTATTACTGAGCAAACATAAGTAATGAGCTTTATTCATAACATCCCTTGAGGAAAAGAGAGTTGATTTGTTTGTTTTCTACCAGTCAGGTCTTTAGTTCAAATCTAACATTACTGGGCTGGAATCACAGCTAAGGAACCAAAGAATGACACAGGGGCAGTGCTGGTTCAAAGACAGTCCTTAGCTCTGTTCAAGACTGGACACAGAAACCATCTCATCACAATGGAAAGATGCAATGTAATAAACTCTTCATTTGCTGATTTTCCTGAGCCAACGGCCATTTAATATTTTTAGAAGTGATAGCGACGGATGAAGCCTTCTGACAAACCATTGAAAAATCAATTCCTCAAGAAATAAAGAATTTTAATTATTAAAACGTTTAAAGTGAATTATAAAAAAAATCTGTGGGACTTTAAGTAATCAGCTCTTGTTTTGTTTGTTTCATGGTTCATCATTATACAGTGGAGTGGTTTTTTCACTATCTTAATTCCCAGAACGACTTTTTTCACAATCCCTGTGGCTTCTGAGTAAGTGACTATCACAAGAACCTTTGCAAGCAACGTCATTCTTTTAGCAACTGTAAATGTTGTATGTGGTACATATCAGTGGGTTCAACATATGTCTAACAGCATCCAAAGCAACACTGAAACAAAAAAAGAGTAGTTACGAGGTGATCCCAAGAATAATATCTTAGTGAGGCTCTCCCCTTCCCAGTAATATTATCACTACTACTACTGATTTTTTTTAAAGGAGGTAAAAAGGTACCATTCTTTACTCTCCCTGCTACATCAACCAAAGTGAATTAGCAGCAGCATGGCCAATATGGGTTCCCACTGAGAGGAAGAATCTGTTTCCTGTGCAGGATTAAATCCTCTTCTCCAGGCTGGCATGCTCAAGGGCAAGGCAGGAGGGAGGGGATGCAGAAACCCGCCAGAGCACATCTGGCAGTTTTCTGGATGTTTACAGCCGGCTCCACTGTGCTTCCTAGACCCTGTTTCTTTTAAGACTGCATAGGAAACAGCAAGTGTCGGGAGCTGGGAAGCTAGCAAACAGGCCAAGTAAAAGACGGAACTGTGGAAGAGGCTATCTCTTAGAGTCCATGCTAGAAAACACAGGTTCTTTGGCAGGAGAAAATAGTAATAATACTTAATTGCACTTATTACTTATTTCTATACATCTAAAAGTGAAGAATTATCAGAATAAGGAATTTGAAAATCAGAAATTATTTATGTAACTCATGCCAAACTAGAGGAAGAGGGAAAAATTTTGACCTCTTGAAAAATTCTCAAGCTTCACAAGTCAGTCAAGTGTGTTTCTCTTCAGAGTTACCCTTTACATGTGACATAAGAAAGGCCAGCATCAACTGTAACAGTTTACAGTTTTTCTAAGCCTATTGATGTACATCATGTAATTTGTTCCTCTGCTCTAGGAGGAAGGCCCAAGGTCTCCAGTGAGTAAGAAACTGAGTCAGGGCACAAAACTAAGCCTTCAGGCTCCAAGCCCAGGGTTCTTTCCAGCCTGCAAAGACCATCAGATTCTTGGGGGTGGGAAATGTTAAACGGATGTATTCCTGGCCTCCACCCCCAAAATCCTAATCCAGGAGTTCCGGGATCGGTTTTAAGAATCCACCTCATAAGCAGTGTTCCTGGTGACGCTATGCAGGTCTTGCCTCACATATACATGGAGGGTTTACTTTGTGATTCTTTACTTTTGTAATCTATGGAATTATACAGTCAGGAAAACTCATTCACCAAGACCCAAAATTATGCCATAACCGGTTTGCCTTCACTAGCTGCTCATCTATGTTTTTAGGGCCACTGTTAGCTCATTTGGTCTCCTCTCAGAGGGAGCCTAATTCACTTCCATTAAGCTAAGACCTCAGCTTATCACCCCCGACTCCCAGTTCACTGCCCCATTCCTTCATATTCTCCTATATAAAAATTTCCTTCATTTTCCTTCTAATTGGTTAGTTAATTCTTGCTAAACTATTAAAGGCCATTAGTGGCTTAGTATGTTACTCCTTTATCAATTATTATATTCAACAGTAGATTTGTGGCTGATAACCCTAATCAAAAGGAATCTTTAATAGTGGAATTTGGAGTGCCAAAAAGGAATAAATTTTGCACCACACATGTAACCACCAATCTGTGAAACTTGCCTTATAAGGCATTCTATGTTTTAACTCCAGAGCCAGAAAATTCTTCCTTGTTACCTTGCTAGAAAGTAAATCAGTTCCCACTAGATTTATCCTTGCATTATTTTTATATAATATGAATAAATTTATTTGTTCCCCATATTAAATAAGCCCAGTTCTTCTAATTTTTCTCATATCTCTAGTTCCACAGATCTGCAAACATTTTTCTAAAGGGCCAAGTAGTAAATGTTTTAGGCTTCTTTGTGGGCCATAGGTCTCTGTGGCTGTAGCCTGAAAACAGCCACTGGCAACACGTAAACAAAGGTATGTGGCTGTACTCCAGTGACATTTTATTTACAAAAACAAGCTGTTGTCCATAGACCTTAGTTTGCCTACCCCTGAAAATCCTAATTTCAAGGCCTTCTTTAATTTCATTTTATTATTTTTTTATAAGCACTAAACAGAATTTTATTAAAGGACTTGTGTCTCCATTTGGTGAACTCTTTCCCCTTTTCCATTTTTTTCCTGTCTTACGATGTTACATTACATTTTCTGAGGGTCTAACAAATTCTGAGCCTTAAAAGGACAATGATAATTAAATCCAACGGGCTAAAGTTTGGCTAAAGTCATTTTCTAAAGTAAGAGATAGAACTACCCTAATTTAAACAAGTGAGATTTTTAAATGTCTTGATGAATAAACTGCAAATTCCTTCAGCACATGAATAAACTTCTACACTCAAATCCAGAAATGAGTAAATTTCTCTGCCAAAGAGTGAAAATGATAAAGCCTTCATAAACAGACCAAGAGGCAGGCATTGTAGGAATGTTAGAGGACTGTGAATCCTAAAGCACAGGCCCTCTCACACGTGCACAGGAAACATCATGTCTAGGAATCAGCAAGGAACTGTTTGAGTAAGCCATTAGTTCCTTCCCTTGCTCAAAACTGTCTCCGGATTATATGGATATGAATAAGGATTTATTTGTTTCTTTGCTTGCTTTTTACCAGGAGAATCCCTTTAAGATTTCCACAACTATATATGACGTGCCAGGCACTAAGCTTGTGCCAGGACAAAGATGTGGTTGTTGCTTTTAAATAATACTATAATATTTCAGCGGTAATGAGAGCAACATGAAGCTCTCAGCTTTCTATTGGAATTCAAGGGGACACTCAAAATCCCAGATAAAAACACCTAGATTTCAGAGAAGCATAGTATAGGCAAAAATAAAAAAGCACAGAATTTGGAGCTAGATGTGGGTTCAATCCCTGGCTCTGCCACTCATAGAATGGACAGGTCATTTAACCTCTTCATGCCTCAGTTTCTTCACTTGTTAAATAAAGGCACTTTTCCCTTAATGTGATTAAATGAGATAATGTATAAAATGTATATACCTGGCACATAGTAGGTATACTAATTAATCATACATTCATTCAAAAAATGTTATAGGATACACTAAATGTTCTAGATCAAAGGTGTACAAACATTTTCTTAAAGAGCCAGATAGTAAATATTTTAGGCTTTGGGCATCATAAGCCTCTGTCAAAACCACTCAACTTTGCCACTGCAGCATAAAAACAGCCTAGATAATATGTAAATTAATAAGTGTGGCTTTGTTCCAATAGTACATCATTAATGAACACTAAAATTTAAATTTCATATCATTTTAATGTCATAGAATATTATTCTTTTCTAATTCTTTTTTTAACCATATAAAAATATAAAAACCATTCTTAGCTTGTGAACTGTACAGAAATACACAGCAGGATACTTGCTATGGCTCAAGACTGCAATCCCAGTGCTTTGGGAGGCTGAGGCAAGAGGATTGCTTGAGCCCAGGAGTTCAAGGTTGCACACTGCACTCCAGCCTGGGTAACAGAGTGAGATCCTGTCTCTAAAGAGGAAAAAAAAATAGGCAGCAGGCCATAGTTCCCATCCTGTGTTCTAGACACTGTCCTGGGGCCTGGGAATAGAAGAGAGAATAATAATAGATACTATATCCTAATATAAGGAAATACATTAAACAATAATCACACAAAGAACTACAAATACAACAAATACTATTAGAGAAAATGCACATGGTCCCCAAGTACATAAAATTTTACCTCCAAATCTATAAATTTGGCTTGCGAGATTTTAATCTTTCTTTTTCAGCTTCATTCAAGTGTAAACCAGTTTTATGTAGCACTGATCATTTTAGTATCCTAATCACCCTTAACCAAGGCTTATTTTTATTTCAACGATCACAACACCCACCCAGATAGATTTTTAGGAACTGTTTTTGTCCAAGTTTACCAGATTACCTAATCCCCTAGAATCTGTCACCCCTGTCATCTCTGATTATCCAAGCTTCTTCCTGACAAACTCTTGCTGCAGCCCACTAAAAAGTCTCTGCCTACACTTTCTGTTGCCCCCAGCAATAGCTTCTGCTTGAGAATGCCCCCACGAGCTTTTTTCTCAGCTTTACAAATAAATCACTTAAACATGTGTGCCCACTTGCATGTGCACGGACAGCATTCAACTAACGTTCACTGAGCATCTACTATGAGCTAGGCACAGTGCCAGCACTGGAGATTTGTTGGCAAACAGATATGGTATTTGCTCTCAAGGAACTTATAACTAGAGAGAGCGTGGGAGAAAAAAATCATTGCATAAACAGTTATTTGAATATAATGTTGCAAGTGCTACAAGAATGTAACAATTCATCTTGAGGCCTTATCCAGTTGGCAGACTTAGAAAGGCTTCTATTACAGCACACATGTCCCTTTGAATGTGAGTGAAGGCAAGGCTTTTGCCTGTCTTATTCATTTACGTATTCCAAGCATCCTGAACTGTACCTGGCAAAGAGCAGACATTCAATCAATATTTGTTAAGTGAAATAAATACGTGGAATGACTATAAATTGTCTGTTGCCATTTTCATCCTATAAATTAGAGATCTCTAAACTTTTTTTATCATGACACTAGGAGTCAAAGAAGTTAAGCACTCAACCCTAATATGTGTATATTTACCTCCTGATTAATTATGAATATGTATTTCTGTATAATATACTTTGTATATTATAAAATACACAAAAATATAAAAATTTTAAGGACAAGACAAAGGTGAAGGAAAAATATTTCAAGGTCATTATTTTAGTTGGGTGATGATCTGGATACAAATAAAAGTAGTCCTCCTATCCAGCTCTTTGCTCAGGCACCAAAGGGCTTTGGCTGGCCCTCTACCCTCACCCTTCATTGACCTTCTCAGATTTCTGGGCCAGTGATTGTGGCTGAATAAACTTGCAGAAATGTTGATTTTAAGGTGCCCATTGAAAAGTCAGCATCTCAAAATTTGACAGATGTAAATAGCAGGCAAATGAGCACACCATTACCTGGTTTTCCCAGGCCTCCTGGCTCCAGAGTCAGTGCTGCTGAGCAGCCAGCCAGTCCTGTTCATAGTCCTGGATGATCAGACACCCAAAAACTAAATGTTCAGATCCCATATGCTCAGTAGTCCTGGGGCAGCAGACTTCATTCAAAGTAGACTCTAAAGAGCCAGAAGTAATTTCCTTTCTCTTCATTAGAGTAATTTCCTTTCACTTCATTCAGTCTTCAAAGAACCCTGTCCTAATCTGCGCATAGTCAAAGAGCCCTGGGTTCCAAATGTGTAAATCTATTCACTAAATAAAATGCTACAGAAAACTAAACTTATTTTATTTAGTAACGGTGCAGACACTTTCTTGCCAGTAATATCTTGATGAGAGCAATTTGATTGAATATTTCATTTTTTGTTCTTCTTTGTGTGTTTTAAATCTTGACTGTAACATGGCATTTCAAATATCTGGGTTTGGGTCTTTTTACATTGTTTTGATAGGTGATTTTAATGGTTGCAACAGATGAGAAAGAGCTACAGATCCATAAAGAGGAAGTATATCACTGGCTGTACTTAGTAAATCACAATCTCATATTTAAATCCCCTTCTCTAGCTGTAAGAGGTTTTATTCAAGTTCCGGATGCCTCTCAATGAGTCGCTAGTCAATGATTGCTTCATACTGTCATTAGGTACAATAAACACACAGGTTAAGGGTCATCATTAATAATAGCAAATATAAATCCGTATTTCAAATAATTTTAATTTTAAATTTGGAGAGTCAATTTTTGAAAGATCTGATTAGACTGTTATTTGTACCTTTTACCTTTTTTTTTATTGTTGTTCCAGGGATTCTTTGCAGGTAAAGCCCAGAGTCTGAAAAGTAAGAGCTATGTTAACTACAATTGAATAATATCATCCCAGAATTCCAGGGCACAGGTAAACTGCAATGCATAACATGCAATGAAAGGAGTGAAAACACCACTGATAGCTCCTTCCTATCGTCTAGGTCCCAGATGCCTTGCATAGCTAACCTCTATGGCATCTGGTTTTCTGATAAATGCATGGAGTGGCAATGCCAGCATCAATCCATATTTAAATATTAGTAGTAGCTGGGCACAGTGACTCATGTCTGTAACACCAGCACTTTGGGAGTCTGAGGAGGGAAGATTGCTTGAAGCCAGGAGTTCAAGTCCAGCCTAGGCAATATAGCAGGACCTCATCTCTCTTAAAATTAAAATTTTCAAAAAGTTAAGTATTAGTAGAGCTTAACTTTTACAAAATCAAAGTAAATATAAATTGCAATTCTAATGTTATTTCCCACATCTCAATGGATTGTTTTGCAAGCCCTCTGGAGGCCTGCATTCACTTTAAAGACTCTATGCTGGTGACGTAGACCATTATTAAACAAAATTATGAAGCCAAATTGATCCTGGGTATCATCCGCATCTTGCTTTTCATGGCCTTGCTCTCCTCTTTCAGCACAAAGCTCTTAAATCCAGCCCTCTGATCTGAAATTCACAGGATACCTGATGAACTTACCAACACTAAATGTTACAGTCTGGGTATATTAATCCTACCAAGATTCTTTGGCTTTTAGGAGAAGGTTCTCTGAACATGGAAATCTTAAGGAGTCGCCAGTGATGCAGTCTTGTTACAGAGCCCACAGTATGTGGGGCAGTGACAGTGGCTTCTCTAGCACCCTTTGGAATACACCCTATGGGTAACTGCCTACTGTATTGAGGAAAGGTCAGCCCTGTGGATGACTGTGTGAAGGGGGATATGGATATCACCAGTGCCTCATGATCACTTTCTCTGAGGTGACAGAAATTATTGCTGGAAGGAGCTATGTTTGACTTCCAAATGCTGGACCCTCATGTCTCCCTGTTCCCAAGCCTGGGCATTGGACTACTTTTTCTATTTCCAATGCTAATGATAAATCAACATTCAACAGAAGTTTCCAAAGAAGAAAATAAAAGAAGCATAGGCTGGTAATACTGAATTAATGGATTTTCCTGGTTACTTATAACGGCAAAGAATTATTTGCATAGGAAGAAAAATGCTAATTTTATTAAAGTGCTATTAAATGAGGCTTTTAGCCTAACTTTCAGCACCCTGAAAAATTATACATAGTGACTTGATTTGTCAGTTCTAACCTCTTTGGAATCATTAGCCTGCATAGTTGACACACTTGGGAAAGGAAAAACAAACAAACAAACAAAAAACAAATCCAGAACTGACTTGTTCCCTAAATGAATTGAGAAGTTGTCATTAAGAAGCATCTGCTACTTTACTGCATTCATGTAAAAGCATTCTTGTGCCTCTATAGCAGACTACTGAGCAGATGTTTTTAGAGCACTACACCCACAGCAATAGGTGTATCACAAAAAAGATAAGGAGCTACAACGTAATTAATGATTTCCGTTCCTCTATATATGAATTTAACTTTTTTTAATGGATTAAAAGTTGTGTCAAGAACCTCAACTTCTAACTCAAGCAATTCACTTGCAAGAAAGTGAACACAAAATCATTTAGAGCAATAAATAACAAAAGGTCAGACTCAGTCTTATACCCAACATGATGAAATCTGAGAGTACAAGAAAGGTTTTTCCAGAGCAAATCATTCTACCACTTTCCCATAGGTCAGACAGAGAATTTGCCATTGGAGATCAATTTCTTTATGCCTTAAAGGTCTTCAAGTCAGAAGAATATGCATTTTCTCTGAGAATAGAGGCAAATACTTAAAATCATTATCAGCTAAAAATTTTTAAATCATAGCCAAGATTTTCAAACTGTCAGTGGGCTTACAGCAGGACAGGCAGGCACAGGACTCTGGGCAGCGGAAGAAGGAAGACAAGTAGTATTTATAAACAAAACAGTGAAAAAAAACACACACACACAAACAGTAGTGGTGCGGTTTTAATAAACTGGTAACATGTTCCTCTTACTCTAGGAAAATGCCCTAACTTTAACATAAATTTTAAAACTTGAAAACAGTGGTTAATAACCATATGAAAGTCTGCAGAAAGACTGCTCTTTAATTCAAGATCCAAGTTCTGTTTGGGGTCCATGTGTTAGAACGGGCTACTCAGAGAAGCTGACTTTGATGTGAGTGCCAGTAATCTATTTGGAAAGCGATTTCAGGAGGACAAGCAAGGGAACAGAGAAGTGAGACAGAAAGAAAATACAGGGTATATTAGTTAACAGCTTACCACTGCGGTAGAACTAGATAAAAGTAAATATGGGGTATATTAGTAAACAGCTTACCACTGGGGGCAACCAGGGCTGCCGTGGTTGCCAATATGATAAGTAAGCTTATGAGATAAGGCATTATTATTTTACCCAAACTGAGTAATTACCCAAATTTGCCTAAGGTCACAATTAGAACATCTGGGAGACTGTACAGAACAAGCTGCCAAGTATTCCCACCTGAGAGGTTAGGGAGTAGGACAGCTTTGGGGTGTTAACTCCTGGAATTGTGGGGCTATCTCACACTGGAACAGACCCTGGAGTGCACAGGAACAGTAGGTATGAGGATACGGATAAAGCTAGAGACCACTGCCACCAGTTTGGGCAAAAGCCTAACAGTCCACAACTCTTTATCTACAACTCTGAAATCCCAAAGACTCTGACATTTTTTTTAAATCTTTGCATAAGTTGAGCCCCAAACTCATTTGGTGGCAAATTCTTACCTGCAGCTTTTTATAGTGTCTACTTTTTCCACCTTGTATGAATATTGTTTCACTAAAGAAATATTAATATGTTTGAGTATAAGGTACTGCCCAAATACCACCAGGAATCTAAAGTAACACAGAATTTACTTTATAAAATTACTTTTCCAAAATCTCCCAAATTCAGAACTCCAAAACATATCAGGGTCCAAGGACTATGAACATATATTTTTTTTTTTTTTTTTTTTTTTTTTTTTGGTGACTTCTACTTTGCTGTTGAATTTGTCTTGAGAATAAATAAAATAATATTGATGAAGTATACTGATTTCCTTGGACAAAAGGTACTGAATAGACTACTGAACAGTTACCAAATTTTAAAATCCAGGAAAAAACCGAAAAGGAAATGAGGGGGGAGGTAAAAAATAAAGCTTTCTAACCTCATGGGTATTTTTTATTACTGAGATTCTTGGAGTCTTCTCCTTACCGTGGTCCATCATGGTTAATAGTCTTAAGATTACTATTTAAAATATTAAAACCCTACACCTTCAAAAACTCCCCAGAAAAATCAAAACCCAACCCAAAGATAAAGATTTTACAGTATGGCTATGAATAAAGGTCTTTTTTTTTTAAGGCGGTCTCATCAAACTAACACATGCAGAATTTCCACATCAGCCTCTCAAGCTCAGATGCTTCCAAAATCCAAACCAATAATCCTAATTACTGAGATCCACAATAACAAATAGTTTTTCATTTAATAAACATTTATTGAGCATATAAGAAAGTGTACTGACTAGATTTTTAGAAATACGAAAAATAAACCTCACCATCATTCATATAAGACTTATGTAATTAGGTAAGGGAGCCAATTCATATAAATCATATCAACAAGTGACTACAACCCACAGCAAATTGTAATAATGGTTGTAAGAGTTGTATGCATGTTCATGGGATTAGAGATAAAGACCTCAATCCCATGAACTGGAAAGGATACAAAAAGTCTCAGTTTAAAAGATGCCGTTTAGCCTGAATAATGAATGATTCCAACTGATAGAAATGAAGCATAGGTTACACCAGGCAGAAGTGATGGCAGGACCTATGGCACAGGACACTGAAGTTCATGGCCAACTTAGCAAGTCACCCTGTTTGTGTGGAACATAGAGTTATATAAGAGAATTGAAATAGGATACAACTGTTACCCTGAAGTCAGACTGTAGAGAATCAAAGTATATAATTTAAACTATATTTGGTAGACACTAGGGACCAAAAGGAAGTAGATGTGAGGCAGTATAGCTTAACAAATGAACACGGCAGACTTTGGAGTCACTCTGCCTGGTTTGGGACTTGACTGCACCATTTACTTAGCTATGTGACATCACAGGTTACTCAAGCTCTCAAAATCAATTTCCTCATTTGTTCAACAGAAAATGACAATAACAGTATCTGGTTCATGAAGCTGTTGATAGGGCTGAATGAAATAACCTATATAAAATATTTAGGACTCTGCTTTGCATGTAAGAAAATAATAATGTTAGATTATTGTCATTAGTGGTGTGGTAGAGTAACATTATGTGAATTTCGCTTTAAAAAGAATACTCTAGCAATTAACTGAAGGACTGATTGGAAATTAGAAAGAGAAGGCATGGTGAGATCAGTTAAAAGGCTATTTAAATAACATGATCCTAAAGAGAGGTAATAAGAGATTTTTAAAAAAATAAAATAAATGATTGGGAGCAGTACTGGGAAGGAGGGAACAAATGAGAGAGATGTTCCAAGAGAGTATGCATTTGTTAAAGCAAATTACTGTTGAATTTAAGGGGTCAAAGAGCAAGCTCATTCATTAGACAATATCATGGTTTTGAGACTGAATAACTGGGAAGACAGTGGTGTCATAAACGGTAAAAGGAAGTACTATTTTGGAGATGCTGATTTAAGGCAATGTGAATCCTACAGCACACTGAATTTTTAGATCAAAAGTCTAAAGAGAAATGGGGACTACAGACATGGTTTTAATAAGAGTTACTAGTATTCAGCATTAACTATGTGCTACATGAATACTATTAACTATATATGCCAATATGATAAGCAAGCTTATGAGATAAGGCATTATTATTTTACCCAAACTGAGTCCTAAAGATCTTGGCCACACAATTTGCCTATGGTCACAATTAGTAAGAGGCAGAACTAGAGTTTAAAGTGTATATAACTTTAAAGCTCATATATAGTTTGGATTTGAGTCATTAGCATAAAAAGAATAACTGGAACAACTAAAGTAGATAAAATTTCTAATGGGGAAAGAAGATAAGGTCAGAGAAAAATCTTGAGAAATGCCATATGTCAGAGATAGATGGAAAAGAGGAGCCAGCAATGCGAAGAGCTTGATAGACACAGAAGAAAACATAAAAAGATGAAAATGACATGGAAATCACAGAAGGAAAGCTTCCAGCAGACCATGGTCAATACCTTACATGTTACAGAAAAATGACGAAAGATAATCTGAAGAGGCAATTTGGATAGATGTTTCAGCTGTCACCAATGTCTTTTTAGAAATAAATTTCAAATGCATATTGGAAGAAAATGCAGAATTGTAGAGTGGTATGAACTTGTGGTGAGGAAGTGTCAGTATTAAGAGTAGATAACCCTAATGAGAAGTTACATAGAAAAACAGAAAACTACAGGTAGCTTGAGGGGATATAAAGGTCAAAGTAAGAGCTTTTAGAGATATATATTCAATCTGGGTTTATCTGTATGTTGAATGGAATGAGTCAGTAGAGAAAAAGAAATGAGGATGCTAAAAGAGATTCAGATTTCATGATGCAATAGGAGATGAAGTAAGTGGTATAAACATATAAAAAGAAGAGACAATGCTTCTCCTGAGACAGAAGTGCTCTACAGTGACGCAATTCCAGATGATGTTCTAGAACATGATGTTACTGTGCCTGCGGGCAGCTGAAATAGAATCAAATCACTGGATCAGAGGTCAAAATATCAGATGAGTTCTCTTGATACAGAGCAGAGTTCACCAAAATTTGTCTCTAAAGGGCCAAATAGCATTTTATTTAGTCTTTCTAGGTATATGGTCTTTGTCACAACTACTACTCAACTCTGTCATTACAGCATGAAATCACTCACAGACAAATAGGTGTGGTTTAGTTCCAACAAAACTTTATTAATAAAACAAGCAGCTGGCTGGATTTAGCCCAAGGGCTGTAATCTGCTGACCCATGATATAGAAGACTGAGTGCCTTACAGACCAATCCTGCTACAAATAACAGATATAAATTCTAGGGAGAAAACCTATTTGAGGCTTTGGAGATTTAAGAAAAATAGATTTTGAAGAGGAGTCAACACCTGGAGCAAGTGATTTGGTTTTTGCAGTTTTTTCCTGGCGGCAGTTGCAATGGCGGTGGTGTTGGCACAAGGACTGGGGGAGGGCAGGCAGCAAAAACTCTTGCCATCTTTCTGACTGGAGGAAACTGGGGGAAAGAGCCTGGAAAAACCATCGCTGCTGGAGAATGATGAAGATGCCCAAGAAAGAGAGCCAAAAGAGGAGAACCCCAGATTCCATGTTTAAACTCAGCCCAAGTCTCTGGCTGACTCCTGAACCATGTATGCGTGGGGCAATCTGAAAGCAGCTTAAAACTCAGGTTAAAAGAACTGAATTGAGTTCTATGCCACTGCCTACTACAGGCATGACAGTTTGCAATCTGAGTCTAACTAAGCTATTGATTGCAAAAAGGAAAACATCAACATTATTATTTTTTAAAATTTAACTTTTATTTTAAGCTCAGGGCCAGGCACAGTGGCTCATGCCTGTAATCTCAGCACTTTGGGAGGCTGAGCGGGTGGATCACTTGATGTCAGGAGTTCAAGACCACCCTGACCAACATGGTGAAACCTCATCTCTACTAAAAATACAAAAATTTAGCCGGGTGTAGTGGTGAACCCCTGTAGTCTCAGCTACTCGGAAGGCTGAGGCAGGAGAATTGCTTGAACCCAGGAGATGGAGGTTGTGGTGAACTGAGATCACGCCACTGCACTCCAGCCTGGGAGACAGAGCAAGACTCCGCCTCAAAAAAGAAAAAATAAAGTTCAGGAGTCATGTGCAGGTTACACAGGTAAACTTGTGTCATGGGGCTTTGTTGTACAGATTATTTTGTCACCCAATTATTAAACCTAGTACCACCTAGTTATTTTTCCTGAACATCAATATTCTTCAGAAGAATGTAATGAAATCTACAGCCTTCAAAACATAACATCCACAATATCCAAAATGTACTCAAGAATTACCCAACATAGAAAGAACAGAGAATTGAATGTGACGCAATCTGTTAAGGTTTATATCTAGATGTTGATATTTCCAACATCTAGGTTATCTAGGTTATCTAGATGTTGAAAATATCAAATAAAAACTTCAAAACAGCTATTATGAGTATGCTCAGTGAGGAAAAGTATATTCATATTGATTTTTAAAAATAGGACATTTCAACAGAGAAAAAGAAGTACAAAAAAATGGAAATTTTATACCTGAAGAATACAAATATCTGTGATAAAAATTCAATGGATCTGATTAATAACAAACTGGAGATGACTAAGGGAAAGAATTAATAAAGTATAGGATAGATGAAATGAAGTCATCCAATTTGAAGACGAGAAAAAAAAAGAAAATGAACAAAGTATTTGGGACATGTGGGACAATTTCAGAACATCAGATATAAGGACAATTGGAGTCCTAGAAGAGCAGTTTAGAGATAAAGTAGAAAAATAACATTTAAAGAAATAGTGAGAAAAAACTCCTCAAACTTGACAAAAAAATAAATTTACTGACTCAAGAAGTTTAGAAAACCACTCTAAAAATATGAATAAATCAACGCCTAGACACACCATAATCAAACTAATGAAAACCAAAACTAAAGAGAAAATATGTAGCCAGAGAAAAACAATGTATTAAATATAGGGAAACATCAATTAGAATTTCCATGGATTTCTCACCAGAAACAATGAAGGCCAAGAAGCCATAGAAAAATATCTTTAAAGAATTCTACATCTGGTAAAAATATTCTTCAAGAATCTAAGTGAAATAAAGATATTTTCTACAAAAGGAACACTAAGGCAATTCATTACCATCAGGCCTGTACTACAGAAACAACAAGGAAGTTCTCCAAGCTGAAGAGAAATAATACCCTAAGGAAATTCAGGTCTGAATTTAGGCATAAGTTAAGAAGACTGGAAACAGTAAATATTAAAGACTATAATGTTTGGCATGTGAGGTGGCTCACACCTATAATCCCAACACTTTGGGAGGCCAAGGTAGGAGGATCACCTGATGTCAGGAGTTCGAGACCAGCCTGGCTAACATGGTGAAACCCTGTCTCTACTAAAAATACAAAAATTAGCTGGACATGGTGGTGCATGCCTGTAATTCCAGCTACTCAGGAGGCTGAACCACAAGAACCACTTGAACCCAGGAGGCAGAGGCTGCCGTGAGCCGAGATCAGACCATTGAGCTCCAGCTTAGGCAACAGAGGAAGACTTTGTCTCAAAAAAAAAAGAAAAAAAAAAAGACTATGATGTTATCTTAAAGTTTAAAAAGCGTGACAGTTTTATGCAAAAGTTATAACACTGTTACAAAAATTATAACAATGTGCATGTATATCTGTATACATTGAGGTTCATAATGTATATACATACAATACATATGACAACTACTATATAAAGGATGGTGAAGAATATGACAAATGAAGTAATATAACTGCAGTTTCTACATTTTATATAAATTATACAAGATTAACTCTAAGTAGAGTAAAAAATTTAAGGACGTATATCTTAATTACCAAGTTAATCATTCATAAAATAAAGAAGCATCTCTAAAAAGTCAAAAGGCAAATTAAAGTGAAATTCTAAAAAATAATCCAAAAGAAGACAGGAAAGAGGAAACAGAGGAATAACAGCAAATATAAAAAAGCAAGCTAACAGAAAAAGTTAATAAAATGATAGACTTAAATCAATCATATTAATTATTACATAAATGCTAATGCACTAAACATTTCAATTAAAAGGCAGAGATTATCAGAATGGATTTTTTAAAAACAAAACAGTTTTTGCCTACAACAGAAAACTAAGTATGAAGAAGAAGGCAGATCATGCAAACAATAACCATAAGAATGTTAGAGTAGATACAATATCGGATAAAACAGACTAAGATTAAGAATATTACTGAAGATAAAGAGGGATACTTCATAATGATAAGAGGCAATTTTTTCAGATAGTCATCAGTCATAAATGTATATGTGCCTGACAGAGTCTAAAATTATACGAAGCAAAAACTGACAGAACTGAAAGAAGAAATAGACAAGTCCACAATCATAGTAAGAGATTTTAGCACCCTAATCTCAGTAATTTATAGAAAAGCTAAAAAAATTTTTAGTCAAAACAAAGAGGACTTATGACCTAATTTACATTTATAAAATAATATCCTCCACAACTGTAGAACAGTAATTCTTGTCAAGTACACACAGTACATTAACCATGACAGAACATATGCTTGACAATAAAAGACATCTTAAATAAAAGAACTGAAATCACACAAACTATCTCTGACCAGAATAAATTAAATTAGAAATAAGTGACCATAGATATTTAGAAAAACCCTAAATATTTTAAAGTAAAACAATATACTTTTAAATAATCCATGGGTCAAATTTAAAAATCATAAAGTGAATTATAAAATATTTAAAAATTTAAAATAAAAATGCAATAAAATAAAATGAATGTAATGCAGCTAAATCAGTGCTTAGAGGAAAAATTATAGCTACAATTCTTTTATTGAATAACAAAAAAGGTCTTAAATCAGTGACTTAACTTTCAACTTTACAAAGAGCAAAGTAAACCCAAGGCAAATAAAAGGAAGGAAATAACAAAGATAAGCACAAAATCAACAAAATAGAAAACAGACAAGTCAAGAGAAAAAAATAAGAAAACCAAAACCAATTCTTTGAAAAGATTAATAAAACTGATGAACTTCTAGCAAAATTAATCAAAAAAAGTAGAAAGAACAAAAATCATCAAAACCAGAAATGAAAAAAGGATTACCATTAAAAATCCTATAAATATTAAAAGGATAATAAGAAAACATTATAAACAATGTACACCAAAAATTTAACAATTAAGATGAAATGGATAAATTCCATAAAAGAACAAATACCAAAGCTTATGAAAGGAGTAATAGATACTCTAAATAGCTCTATATCTTTAAAGAAGTTGGCTGTAGTTTAAAACCTTCTCACAAAGGAAGCGTCAGGCCCAGATGGCTTCACTGGTAAAGCTCTACAAAATATTTAAGGAAAAAATACCAATTCTATACAAAATCTTTCCAAAATAGAAGAGGTATAAACACTTCTCTACTCATTTTATGAGGACAAAATTACCTTGATAACAAGCCAGACAAAGAAAGTACAAGAAAATAAAACTGTAAGTCAATATCCCTTCTTCCACCAAAATATGTTAAGAACCAATCCTGTGTTGGCAGAAAAAATCTAGAGGGGAGGACAGTGATAACAAGCTCTTTTCTACATTTTGAGCCTCTGGTCCCCAATCTGTCTTTTACTCCCAGCATATAAGAAATGTATTATAATGTCTCTCATCTTTAAAGTCTGCATGAACACAAACATTATTCATCCAAGACCCTGTTTTCCCCCACTAGCTACTGTCAGAAATCAATCCTTTTGTTCACAAACATTTGGAATGACCTCCATTCAGTCTGGACTTCCTCACCCCTTGTTCACTGCACAGAACAATCTGGCTGCCATTCTCAGCCCACAGACACTGTTCTCACTTTGGTAATCTCCCAGTTAGAACACCTTCCACACTCTTATGTCTCCAACGTCCTCCCATGATTCTAACGACCATTCTCTGCAATGGGCTTATTCACCCACACGGCTCTGGCAAGTAGGTCTATACTGAGTTTCACTCATCCCCATGTCTCTGACTTTCTGTAATGATGGTCTCACTCACAAGGAAGGCTCTGATAACACTTTGGTATAGATGTTCTAACTTGTTCTAGTAGTGCAGATGACTGTATCTGTGAAGGTGGTCTCACTTGTTCCCACAGCGCTGGCTCCACCTCTGTGCTTTTGTTCTCATTCACTTCCATGACTCTAACAACCACTCTATTGCTAATAGTCTTATTCACTCCTTTGGCCTATTACCTCTCTGCCAAAAGATATGGCAATTTATACTTTAGCCCAGACCTCTTTCTTCAGTAGAAGACAAAAACTAAAGTCATTATCTCATCAAAGAAAACAAAACTACTTGTCCTCCTCAATTCCCTATTTTGGCAATGACATGTACATAATACCTAGATGTCTAAGAGTCATCCAAAATTTATTCATTTCCCCATTCAACTCCATATTTTGTCACCAAATTAAATGATTCTACCTCCTAAGTATTGCTGTAATCTCTTCCCAATTTCCATACTCACTGCCACTCCACTAGTTCAGCCCTTATTAACTCTTACCTGGAATATTTAAATAGTGTCCTTACTGATGTCCTAATTCACATTTCAATCACCTCCCATGTACCCTCTTCACTGCCACCACAGTATCTTTCTAGCACAAGACGATGCAGTTACACAGGTCAAAATTCGATCTCATTTCCAAGCATGGTATCTGAGGCTCTTTGCTTACAGAAGCCACCCTGCCCATATGTACACCCTTATCTTCCACCTGTCCCATGTTAGCATCCTTTGTTTTCATTCTGCTCATGCTTGTAGTTCTCCTGCTCTCTCATGACTTCTGTGCCTTTACATACGTGTCATCCCCGCCAAGAAGAGCTACCTTCAAATTCCCACCTAAAAAATGCCCACTCATCCTTCTTGTCCAGCTCAAACTCTGCCTCCACTAGAAAACCTTTCAAATGCTTTTTAGCAAACTTGGACACTGCTTCTCCCACACAAGTATCGTACTAGTACATATCTTACTGAGAGGAATTATTTTATTGTATTTTCATTATTTATACACGAGTCTGTCCAGTAGCCTATTGGCTTGAGAAAACAAGCTGTCTGTAGTGTTTATAATCCCAAACCTGGCACCTGGCACCTGGCACATAAATGCTGAACAGACATGAAGCAATTCAGAGGCTTGTTCCCATACTCATTTTCTTACTGCTTCATCCATGTCTAAACTCTATATAATCCAGAATGCATTGTAACACTACATTCACTGGTAGAAGGAGAATTATTTTGTAAGTCAAGGCATGAAAATGAAAATAACTTTGCATCTTATAAAACTTAAGCTTTTTAAAAATAGGTTAAGGTGACCAGGCAAAAAGGTAGAACCAGTGCTATATACATGTTGAGAAGATGGTATGAGGGAGGCTATCCAGTGGGCAACTGGAATTTTTTTTTCAAAGAGCCTTATGGGTATGGGTGGGTGGGGGTGCATGTGTGTGTGTGTGTGTGTGTGTGTGTGTGTGTGTGTGTGTAACTGCATCCCTTAGTTAGAATTTTGGATTATAAAAATATGTAAGAATGATCCTTAAGACAAAAAGGAGACTACACTGAGCAAAGGAAGAAAATTCCTAAATACTATGCATAAATTTTATATACTCATTATTATTTTCCCTTTTTTTTTTTTTTTTTTTGATCTAAAGTAAGCTATATTTGTTGGCATCTCTGGGCATTTTGCCCAGTTTAGCTTATTTTTTTCATCTCTTCAGTCTTTTCTGGGTATACTGTGACTGATACTTTTAAATGATAATTTAGCATTACTTCTTCATTTTTATACCCTCTCCAAACTGGGATTATGACTGAGACCAAAAGAGGGTGTTAGGCAGGAAACACATTTTCTGACACCCCACAGGTATTTTAAGTAAAGGGCACATCCAAGTTAAACCCCAAAATGCAATTTTCATAATTAGCTTAATAAGTAATGATTGTGATTGAATCACGTGTATCAGTTCAAGAAATCCTTTAAAACATGATAGGCTTCAATAACTACAAAAAAAAATTCAAGTAACAAGTTATTAATTACTATATCCTACTCGACTTTCAGTCTTCATTAGATAGCTTCAAATTTTGTTCTTACCAAAACAAATTCCAAAATTTAAGTAGTAATAATGTTATTGATACTACTTTCTACAAACATGTCAAAAATATTTTCAACTGCTAAATATACTAAAAAGAATCTATGGATTCCCAGGCAAGATGTTCAAATGGAAACAGCTCCAGTCTGCAGCTCCCAGTAAGACCAACACAATAGGCAGGTGATTTCTGCATTTCTAACTGAGGTACCCAGTTCATCTCATTGGGACTGGTTAGAGAGTGGGTGCAGCCCACACAGGCCAAGGCAGGGTAAGGCATTGCCTGACCTGGGAAGCAGAAGGGGTTGGGGAACTCACTCCCCTAGCCAAGGAAAGCCATGAGGAACTGTGCCTTGAAGAAGGGTGCACTCTGGCCCAGATACTACACTATTCCCATGGTCTTCACAACCCACAGACCAGGAGATTCGCTTGGGTGCCTGCAACACCAGGGCCCTGGGTTTCAACCACAAAATGGAGCAGCCATTGGGGCAGACACTGAGCTTGATGCAGGAGCTTTTTTTTATACCCCAGTGGCTCCTGCAACACCGGCGAGACAGAACCATTCACTCCCCTGGGAGCCAAGTGGTCTGGCTCGGCGGATCCCACCCCCATGGAACCCAGCAAGCTAAAATCCACTGGCTGGAAATTCTAGCTCTCAGCACAGCAGTCTGAAGTCGACCTGGGACGCTCCAGGGTGTCCAGGACAGGGGCGTCCACCATTACCGAGGCTTGAGTAGGTTATTTTCCCCTCACAGTGTAAACAAAGTTCAAACTGGGAACTTTGAACTGCTGGGAAAACTGCTGGGAACTTCTGGGAAGTTCAAACTGGGTGGAGCCCACCACAGCTCAGCAAAGCCACTCTAGCCAGACTGCCTCTCTGGATTCCTCCTCTCTGGGCAGGGCATCTCTGAAAGAAAGGCAGCAGCCCCAGTCAGGGGCTTATAGATAAAACTCCCATCTCCCTGGGACAGAGCACCTGGGGGAAGAGGTGGCAGAGGGAACAGCTTCAGCAGACTTAAACGGTCCTGCCTGCTGGCTCTGAAGAGAGCAGCGGATCTCCCAGCACAGAGCTCGAGCTCTGCTAAGGGACAGACTGCCTCCTCAAGTGGCTCCCTGACCCCCCCGTGCCTCCTGACTGGGAGGCACTTTCCAGCAGGGGTCGATTGACACCTCATACAGGATAGCTCCAACTGGCATCTGGCAGGACGCCCTCTGAGAAGAAACTTCCAGAGAAAGAAGCAGGCAGCAATCTTTGCTGTTCTGCAGCCTCTGCTGGTGATACCCAGACAAACAGGGTATGGAGTGGACCCCCAGCAAACTCCCACAGACCTGCAGCAGAGGGACTTGACTGTTAGAAGGAAAGGAACAAACAGAAAGGAATATAGCAGCAATATCAACAAAAAGGATGACCATACAAAAACTCCATCTGAAGGTCACCAACAGCAAAGCCCAAAGGTAGATAAATCTACAAAGATGAGGAAAAACCAGTGTAACAAGGCTAAAAATTCCAAAAACCAGAATGCCTCTTCTCCTCTAAAGGATCACAACCCCTCGCCAGCAAGGGAACAAAACATGATGGAGAATGAGTTTGACGAATTTACAGAAGAAGGCCTCAAAAGGTGGGTAATAACAAATTCCTCTAAGCTAAAGGAGCATGTTCTAAACCAATGCAAGGAACCTAAGAACCTTGAAAAAAGGGTAGAGCAATTGCTAACTAGAATAACCAGTTTAGAGAAGAATATAAATGACCTGATGGAGCTGAAAAACACAGCATGAGAACTTCATGCAGCACACACAAGTATCAATAAATGAATTGATCAAGCGGGAGAAAGGATATCAGAGATTTAAGATCAACTTAACGACATGAAGCATGAAGACAAGATTAGAGAAAAAGAATGAAAAGGAATGAACAAAACCTCCAAGAAATATGGGACTATGTGAAAAGACCAAACCTATGTCTGATTGGTGTACCTGAAAGTGACAGGAAGAATTGAACACAGTTGGAAAACATGCTTCAGGCTATTATCCAGGAAAATGTCCCCAACCTAGGAAGACAGGTCAACATTAAAATTCAGGAAATACAGAGAATATCACAAAGAAACTCCTTGAGAAGAGCAACCCCAAGACACATAATCATCATATTCACCAAGGTTGAAATGAAGGAAAAAATGTTAAGGTCAGCCAGTAGAGAAAGGTCAGGTTATCCAAAGGGGAAGACCATCAGACTAACAATAGATCTCTTTGTAGAAACCCTACAAGCCAGAAGAGACTGGGGGCCAATATTCAACATTCTTAAAGAAAAGAATTTTCAACCCAGAATTTCATATCCAGCAAAACTAAGCGTCATAGACAAAGGAGAAATAAAATCCTTTACACACAAACAAATGCTGAGAGATTCTGTCACCACCAGGCCTGCCTTTACAAGAGCTCCTGAAGGAAGCACTAAATATGGAAAGGAAAAACCGGTACCAGCCACTGCAAAAACATACAAAATTGTAAAAACCATCAACACTATGAAGAAACTGCATCAACTAACCGGGAAAATAACCAGCTAGCATCATAATGACAGGAGCAAATTCACACATAACAATATTAACCATAAATGTAAATGAGCTAACTGCCCCAATTAAAAGACATAGACTGACAAATTGGATAAACAGTCAAGACCCATCGGTGTGCTGTATTCAGAAGACTCATCTCACATGCAAAGATACACATAGGCTCAAAATAAAGGGATGGAGGAATATTTGCCAAGCAAATGAAGAGCAAAAAAAATAAAAATCAGGGTTGCAATCCTAGTCTCTGATAAAACAGACTTTAAACCAACAAAGATCAAAAGAGACAAAGAAGGGCATTACATATGGTAAAAGGAATCTATGAAACAGGAAGAGCTAACTATCCTAAATATATATGCACCCAATACAGGACCACCTAGATTCATAAAGCAAGTTCATAGAGACCTACAAAGAGACTTAGACTCCCACACAGTAATAGTGGGAGACTTTAACACCCCACTGTCAATATTAGATAGATCAATGAGACAGAAAATTAACAAGGATATACAGGACTTGAACTCGGCTCTGGACCAAGTGCAACGAATAGACATACACAGAACTCTCCACCCAAATCAACAGAATATACATTCTTCCCAGCACCACATAGCACTTACTCTAAAATCGACCACATAATTGGAAATAAAACACTCCTCAGTAAATGCGAAAGAACAGAAATCGTAACAGTCTCTGAGACCACAGTGCAATCAAATTAGAACTCAAGATGAAGAAACTCACTCAAAACCACACAACTATATGGAAAATGAATAGCTTGTTCCTGAATGACCAGTGGGCCAATAACGAAATTAAGGCAGAAATAAACTAGTTATTTGAAACCAATGAGAACAAAGATACAACGCACCAAAATCTCTGGGACACAGCTAAAGTGGTGCTTAGAAGAAAATTTATAGCACTAAATGCCCACAGGAGAAAGCGGAAAAGATCTAAAACTGACACCTTAACATCACAATTAAAAGAACTAGAGAAGCAAGAGAAAACAAATTCAAAAGCTAGCAGAAGACAAGAAATAACTAAGATCAGAGCAGAACTGAAGAAGATAGAGACACAAAAAACCCTTCAAAAAATCAATGAATCCAGGAGCTGGTTTTTTGAAAAGTTTAACAAAACAGATGGACTGTTAGCCAGAATAATAAAGAAGCAAACAGAGAAGAATCAAATAGACACAATAAAAGATGATAAAGGGGAGATAACCAGCAATCCCACAGAAATACAAACTACCATCAGAGAATATTATAAACACCTCTACGCACTAAACTAGAAAATCTAGAAGAAATGGATAAATTCCTGGACACTTACACCCCACCAAGTCTAAACCAGGAGGAAGTCAAAACCCTGAATAGACCACTAACAAGTCCTGAAATTGAGGAAATAATTAATACTCTACCAACAACGAAAAAAAAAGCCTAGGACAAGACAGATTCATAGCTGAACTCTACCAGCGGTAAAAAGAGGAGCTGGTACCATTCCTTCTGAAACCATTCCAAACAACAGAAAAAGAGCGAATCCTCCCTAACTCATTTTATGAGGCCAGCATCATCCTGATACCAAAACCTGGCAGAGACACAACAAAAAAAGAAAATTTTAGGCCAATATCCCTGATGAACATCTATGTAAAAATCCTCAATAAAATACTGACAAACCTAATCCAGCAGCACATCAAAAAGCTTATCTACCACGATCCAATTGGCTTCATCCTTGG
Source organism: Macaca thibetana thibetana (assembly GCF_024542745.1). Lineage (NCBI taxonomy): Eukaryota > Metazoa > Chordata > Mammalia > Primates > Cercopithecidae > Macaca > Macaca thibetana. The sequence goes on from NC_065583.1 coordinate 99,428,092, forward strand.
TATGCAAGGCTGGTACAACATCTGTAAATCAATAAACATAATCCATCACATAAAAAGACCCAATGACAAAAACCACATGATTAGCTCAATAGATGTAGAAAAGGCCTTCAAAAAAATTCCACACCCCTTCATTCTAAAAACTCTTAATAAACTAAGTATCAGTGGAACATATCCCAAAATAATAAGAGCTATCTATGACAAACCCACAGCCAATATCATACTGAATGGGCAAAAACTGGAAACATTCCCTTTGAAAACCAGCACAAGACAAGGATGCCCTGTCTCACCACTCCTATTTAATATAGTGTTGGAAGTTCTGGCCAGGGAAATCAGGCATGAGAAAGAAAGAAATGGTATTCAAAGAGGAAGTCAAATTGTCTCTGTTTGCAGATGACATGACTGTATATTTAGAAAACCCCATCGAATCAGTACAAAAACTCCTTCAGCTGATAAGCAACTTCAGGAAAGCCTCAGGATACAAAATCAATGTGCAAAAATCACAAGCATTCCTATACACCAATAACAGACAAACAGAGAGTCAAATCATAAGCAAACTCACCTTCACAATTGCTACAAAGAGTATTAAATACCTAGGAATACAACTTACAAGGGATGTGAAGGACCCCTTCAAGGAGAACTACAAACCACTGATCAACGAAATAAGAGAGGACACAAACAAATGGAAAAACATTCCATGCTCATGGATAGGAAGAATCAACATCGTGAAAATGGCCATACTGCTCAAACTAATTTATAGATTCAATGCTATTCCCATCAAGCTACCAGTGACTTTCTTCACAGATTTAGCAAAAACTATTTTAAATTTCATATGGAACCAAAAAAACAGACCTCATAACCAAGACAAACCTAAGCAAAAAGAACAAAGCTGGAGGCATCACATTACCTGACTTCAAATTTTACTACAAGGCTACAGTACCTAAAACGGCATGGTACTTGTATCAAAACAGATATCCAGACCAATGGAACAGAACAGAGGTCTCGGAAATAACACCACACATCTACAGCCATCTGATCTTTGACAAACCTGACAAAACAAGCAATGGGAAAAGATTTCCTATTTAATAAATGGTGTTGGGAAAACTGGCTAGCCATATGCAGAAAACTGAAACTGGATGCTTCCCTTACACATTATGCAAAAATGAACTCAAGGTGGATTAAAGACCTGAAACCATAAATACCCTAGAAGAAAACCTAGGCAATACCATTCAGGACATAGGCATGGGCAAAGACTTCACGACTAAAACACCAAAAGCAATGGCAATAAAAGCCAAAATTGACAAATGGGATCTAATTAAACTAAAGAGCCTCTGCACAGCAAAAGAAACTATCATCACAGTGAACAGGCAACCTACAGAATGGGAGAAAATGTCTGCAATCTCTCCATCTGACAAAGGGCTAATATCCAGAGTCTACAAAGAACTTAAACAAATCTACAAGAAAAAAAACAAAAAATCCCATCAAAAAGTGGGCGAAGGATATGAACAGACACTTCTCAAAAGAATACATTTATGCAGTCAACAAACATATGAAAAATGCTCCTCATCTGGTCTTTAGAGTAATGCAAATCAAAATCACAATGAGATACTATCTCATGCCAGTTAGAATGGTGATCATTAAAAAGTCAGGAAACAACAGATGCTGGAGAGGATGTGGAGAAATAGGAATGCTTTTACACTGCTGGTCGGAATCTAAATTAGTTAAACCACTGTGGAAGACAGTGTGAAAATTCCTCAAGGATATAGAACCAGAAATACTACTGTTTGACCCAGCAATCCCATTACTGGGTATATACCCAAAGGATTATAAATCATTCTACTATAAAGACACACGCACATGTATGTTTACTGGGACACTGTTCACAATAGCAAAGACTTGGAACCAACCCAAATGCCCATGAATGACAGACTGACTAAAGAAAGTGTGACACATATACACCATGGAATACCATGCACTCATAAAAAAGGATGAGTTCATGTCCATTGTAGGGACACGGTTGAAGCTGGAAACCATCATTCTCACCAAATTAACACAGGAACTGAAAACAAAACACTGCATGTTCTCACTCATAAATGGGAGTTGAACAATGAGAACACATGGACACAGGGAGGGGAACATCACACACCAGGGCCTGTTGTGGGGTGGGGGGCTAGGGGAGGGATAGCATTAGGAGAAATACATAATGTAGATGAGGGGTTGATGAGTGCAGCAAACCACCATGGCACATGTATACCTACATAAAAAACCTGCACATTCTGCACATGTATCCCAGAACTTAAAGTATAATAATAATGGCAATTCACTTCCAATGAGTGCCAACTGCCAGGAATTATAGTACACACATTAATTCAATTATAGTACACACATTAATTCAATCATTATTAATTTAATAAATAAGACTAATGATTTGGTTTGGATATTTGTCCCTGCCCATATCTCATATCAAAATACAATCCCTAATGTTGGAGGTGGGTCCTGGCAGTAGGTATTTGGATCATGGGGGCAGATCCCTCATGGCTTGGTGCTTTCCTCACAATAGTGTGTGAATTCTCACAAGATCTTGTTAAGTGTGTTGCATTTCCCCCTCACTTTCTCTCTCTCTCTTGTTCCTGCTTCGCCATGTGACATGCCTGTTCCCTCTTTGCCTTCTGCCATGATTGGAAGCCTCCTGACACCCTCCCCTACCCCAGAAGCAGATGCCAGGATGCTTCTTGTACAGCCTGCAGAACCATGAGCCAATTAAACCTCTTTGCTTATAAATTACCCAGCCTCGTGCATTTCTTTATAGCAATGCACAAACAGACTAACAAAACTAATTATATTATTCTTCCCAGATATTACTGATGAGAAAACAGAGGTACAGGGCAGACAATCTCACCCTAGATCACAGGGCTAGAAAGTGACACACACAAAAAAAGTAGAATAAAACTACATATATTTTTCTCTCCTCCATAAGTTGGATTCTTTTCAAAAATCTTGTATAATATTCCAAAGTACTTTCCCTCTATTATCTCATTTTATGTTATTCTTGAAGAAACTCTATAATATAGACTGACCAGGAATAACTATCCCCACGTTACAAACGTGAAAAGAGAAACTTGAAGAAGATAAAGGACTTATTTAATGTCACACAAATAGCAGTCACACTTCATCCTCTGCATGTGGCAGTAACTGGAAAATGAACCCCTATCTTTAAACTCCAAGTTCAGTGTTCTTTCTAGTATAAATCTGAATTTCCTACATAATATGCCAGAATGACAATTTTTCCTTAAGTTCAGACTACTCCCATATTAATACAAATTAATAATGTTTTGCTGTGGCCATTTCTTTCTAAAATTTTCAACTTTTATTTTAGATACGAGGGTACATGTGCAGATTTGTTACATGGGAATGTTGCATGATGCTGTGATTTGGGGTATGGATCCCGTGACCAAGGCAGTAGTTCCTGATAGGCAGTTTTTTAACCTACCCCACTCCCTCCACCTCCTACGAGTCCATAGTGTCTATTGTGCCCATATTTCTGTTCATGTGTGTTCAATACTTAGCTCCAAATTATAAGTGAGAAAATGTAGCATTTGGTTTTCTGTTCCTGCATTAATTTGCTTAGGATTATGGCCTCCAGCTCCATTCATGTTGCTGCAAAGGACATGATGATTGACTGTGAACATTTTCTACTTTTACAACTTTTCCTATGTTTATAGAAAGACTTGTCCCAGAAACATTCCCTTCATTAAAGAGAAAGATATTTTGGGTGGCTAGCAAGATGGCCAAACAGGAACAGCTCTGGTCTGCAGCTCCCAGTGAGATCAATGCAGAAAGTAGGTGATTTCAGCATTTCCAACTGACGTACCCGGCTCATCTCACTGGGACTGGTTAGACAGTGGGTGCAACCCATAGGGGGCGAGCCAAAGCAGAGTGCGGTATCCCCTCAACAGGAAAGCACAGGGGTTTGGGGAACTCACTCCCCTAGCCAAGGAAAGCCATGAGGAACTGTGCCTTGAGGAATGGTGAACTCCGGTCCAGATACTAAGCTCCTCCCATGGTCTTGGCAACCCACAGACCAGGAGATTCCTTTGGGTGCCTATACCACCAGGGCCCTGGGTTTCAACCACAAAACTGGGCAACCATTTGGGCAGACACCGAGCTAGCTGCAGGGTTTTATTTTTCGTACCCAAGTGGCGCCTGGAATGCCAGCAAGACAGAACCGTTCACTCCCCTGAAAAGAGAGCTAAAGCCAGCGAGCCAAGTGGTCTTGCTCAGTGGATCGCACCCCCACGGAGCCCAGCAAGCTAAGATCCACTGGCTCAAAATTCTCGCTCCCAGCACAGCAGACTGAAGTCAACCTAGGATGCTCAAGTTTGGTGGGGACAGGGGCATCCACCATTACTGAGGCTTCAGTAGGCAGTTTTCCCCTCACAATGTAAAGAAAGCCGCCTGGAAGTTCAAACTGGGCGGCGCCCACCGCAGTTTGGCAAAGCTGCTACAGGCAGAGTGTCTCTCTAGATTCCTCCTCTCTAGACAGGGCATCTCTGAAAAAAAGGCAGCAGCCCTAGTCAGGGGCTTATAGATGAAACCCCCATCTCCCTAGACAGATGAAATAAGGGAAGGGGCAGTTGTGAGCACAGCTTCAGGAGACTTAAACATTCCTGCCTGCTGGTTGTGAAAAGAGCAGCGGATCTCCCAGCACAGTGCTCCAGCTCTGCCAAACGACAGACTGCCTCCTCAAGTGGCTCCCGGACCCCTGTGACTCCTGAATGGGAGACACCTCAGAGCACGGATTGACAGACACTTAATAAAAGAGAGCTCCAGCTGGCATCTGGTGGATGCCCATCTGGGATGAAGCTTCCAGACGAAGGAACGGGAAGCAATCTTTGCTGTTCTGCAGCCTCTGCTGGTGATATCCAGGCAAACAGGGTCTTGAGTGGACCTCCAGCAAACTCCAGCAGTACTGCAGCAGAGGGGCCTGACTGTTAGAAGGAAAGTAACAAACAGAAAGGGATAGCATCAACATCAACAAAAAGATTGTCCACAAAGAAACCCCATCCGAAGGGCTCCAGCATCAAAGACCAAAGGTAGGTAAATCCATGAAGATGAGGAAAAATCAGTGCAAAGAGGCAGAAAATTCCAAAAACCAGAGTGCCTCTTCTCCTCCAAAAAACCACAACTCCTCACCAGCAAGGGAACAAAACTGGGCATAGAATGAGTTTGACAAATTGACAGAAGTAGGCTTCAGAAGGTGGGTAATAACAAACTCCTCCAAGCTAAAGGAGCATGCTCTAACCCCAGCAAGGAAGCTAAGAGCCTTGAAAAATGGTTAGAAAAATCGCTAACTAGAATAACCAGTTTAGAGAAAAACATAAATGAACTGATGAAGCTAAAAACACAGCATGAGAACTTCATGAAGCATACAAAGATATCAAAGTCTGAATCAATCAAGCGAAGAAAAGATATCAGAGATTGAAGATCAACTTAATGAAATAAAGCATGAAGACAAGATTAGAGAAAAAGAATGAAAAGGAATGAACAAACCTTCCAAGAAATATGGGACTATGTGAAAAGACCAAACCTACATTGCATTGGCGTACCTGAAAGTGACAGGAAGAATGGAACCAAGCTGAAAAACACTTTTCAGAATATTATCCAGGAGAACGTCCCCAACCTAGCAAGATAGGCCAACATTTAAATTCAGGAATACAAACAATACCACAAAGAAACTCCTTGAGAAGGGCAATCCCAAGACACATAATCATCAGATTCACCAAGGGTGAAATGAAGGAAAAAATGTTAAGGGCAGCCAGAGAGGAAGGTTGGGTTACCCACAAAGGTAAGCCCATCAGACTTCCATTACCAAGCAAATGGAAGTCTGATGGGCTTACCTTTGTGGGTAACCTGACCTTTCTGGGGAAGCCCAACAGCGGATCTCCCTGCAGAAACCATACAAGCCAGAAGAGACTGGGGGCCAATATTCAACATTCTTAAAGAAAAGAATTTTCAACCCAGAATTTCATATCCAGCAAAACTAAGCGTCATAGACAAAGGAGAAATAAAATCCTTTACACACAAACAAATGCTGAGAGATTCTGTCACCACCAGGCCTGCCTTTACAAGAGCTCCTGAAGGAAGCACTAAATATGGAAAGGAAAAACCGGTACCAGCCACTGCAAAAACATACAAAATTGTAAAAACCATCAACACTATGAAGAAACTGCATCAACTAACCAGGAAAATAACCAGCCAGCATCATAATGACAGGATCAAATTCACACATAACAATATTAACCATAAATGTAAATGAGCTAAATGCCCCAATTAAAAGACATAGACTGACAAATTGGATAAACAGTCAAGACCCATCAGTGTGCTGTATTCAGAAGACTCATATCACATGCAAAGATACACATAGGCTCAAAATAAAGGGATGGAGGAATATTTGCCAAGCAAATGAAGAGCAAAAAAAATAAAAATCAGGGTTGCAATCCTAGTCTCTGATAAAACAGACTTTAAACCAACAAAGATCAAAAGAGACAAAGAAGGGCATTACATATGGTAAAAGGAATCTATGAAACAGGAAGAGCTAACTATCCTAAATATATATGCACCCAATACAGGACCACCTAGATTCATAAAGCAAGTTCATAGAGACCTACAAAGAGACTTAGACTCCCACACAGTAATAGTGGGAGACTTTAACACCCCACTGTCAATATTAGATAGATCAATGAGACAGAAAATTAACAAGGATATTCAGGACTTGAACTCGGCTCTGGACCAAGTGCAACGAATAGACATACACAGAACTCTCCACCCAAATCAACAGAATATACATTCTTCCCAACACCACATAGCACTTATTCTAAAATCGACCACATAATTGGAAATAAAACACTCCTCAGTAAATGCGAAAGAACAGAAATCGTAACAGTCTCTCAGACCACAGTGCAATCAAATTAGAACTCAAGACGAAGAAACTCACTCAAAACCACACAACTATATGGAAAATGAACAACCTGCTCCTGAATGACTACTGGGTAAATAACGAAAATTAAGGCAGAAACAAATTAGTTATTTGAAACCAATGAGAACAAAGATACAATGTACCAGGATCTCTGGGACACAGCTAAAGCAGTGCTAAGAAGAAAATGTATAGCACTAAATGCCCACAGCAGAAAGCAGGAGATATCTAAAATTGACACCCTAATATCACAATTAAAAGCACTAGAGGGGCCGGGCGTGGTGGCTCACGCCTGTAATCCCAGCACTTTGGGAGGCCGAGACTAGCCGGGCGAGGTGGCGGGCGCCTGTAGTCCCAGCTACTTGAGAGGCTGAGGCAGGAGAATGGCGTGAACCCGGGAGGCGGAGCTTGCAGTGAGCTGAGATTCAGCCACTGCACTCTAGCCTGGGCGACAGAGCGAGACTCTCTCTCAAAAAAAAAAAAAAAAAGCACCTGAGGAGCAAGGGCATACAAATTCAAAAGCTAGCAGAAGACAAGAAATAACTAAGATCAGAGCAGAAATGAAGAAGATAGAGACACAAAAAACCCTTCAAAAAGTCAATGAATCTAGGAGCTGGTTTTTTGAAAAGATTAACAAAATAAATGGACCGAGCCAGAATAATAAAGAAAAAAACAGAGAAGAATCAAATAGACACAATTAAAAAAATGATAAAGGGGAGATCACCACCAATCCCATAGAAATACAAACTGCCATCAGAGAATACTATAAACACCTCTACACAAATAAACTAGAAAATCTAGAAGAAATGGATAATTTTCTGGACAAATATACCCTCCCAAGACTAAACCAGGAAAAATTCAAATCCCTGAACAGACCAATAACAAGTTCTGAAACTGAGGCAGTAATTAATAGCCTATCAACCAAAAAACGCCCGGGATCAGACGGATTCACAGCCTAATTCTACTGGAGGTACAAAGAGGAGCTGGTACCATTCCTTCTGAAACCATTCCAAACAATAGAAAAAGAGGGACTCCTCCCTAACTCATTTTGAGGCCAGCATCATCCTGATACCAAAACCTGGCAGAGACACAACAAAAAAAGAAAATTTCAGGTCAATATCGCTTATGAAGATCGATGTGAAAATCCTCAGTAAAATACTTGCAAGCTGAAAGCAGCTTAAGCATCAAAATGCTTAGCTACCACAATCAAGTCGGCTTCATCCCTGGAATGTAAGGCTGGTACAACATCTGTAAATCAATAAACATAATCCATCACATAAAAAGACCCAATGACAAAAACCACATGATTAGCTCAATAGATGTAGAAAAGGCCTTCAAAAAAATTCCACACCCCTTCATTCTAAAAACTCTTAATAAACTAAGTATCAGTGGAACATATCCCAAAATAATAAGAGCTATCTATGACAAACCCACAGCCAATATCATACTGAATGGGCAAAAACTGGAAACATTCCCTTTGAAAACCAGCACAAGACAAGGATGCCCTGTCTCACCACTCCTATTTAATATAGTGTTGGAAGTTCTGGCCAGGGAAATCAGGCATGAGAAAGAAAGAAATGGTATTCAAAGAGGAAGTCAAATTGTCTCTGTTTGCAGATGACATGACTGTATATTTAGAAAACCCCATCGAATCAGTACAAAAACTCCTTCAGCTGATAAGCAACTTCAGGAAAGCCTCAGGATACAAAATCAATGTGCAAAAATCACAAGCATTCCTATACACCAATAACAGACAAACAGAGAGTCAAATCATAAGCAAACTCACCTTCACAATTGCTACAAAGAGTATTAAATACCTAGGAATACAACTTACAAGGGATGTGAAGGACCCCTTCAAGGAGAACTACAAACCACTGATCAACGAAATAAGAGAGGACACAAACAAATGGAAAAACATTCCATGCTCATGGATAGGAAGAATCAACATCGTGAAAATGGCCATACTGCTCAAACTAATTTATAGATTCAATGCTATTCCCATCAAGCTACCAGTGACTTTCTTCACAGATTTAGCAAAAACTATTTTAAATTTCATATGGAACCAAAAAAACAGACCTCATAACCAAGACAAACCTAAGCAAAAAGAACAAAGCTGGAGGCATCACATTACCTGACTTCAAATTTTACTACAAGGCTACAGTACCTAAAACGGCATGGTACTTGTATCAAAACAGATATCCAGACCAATGGAACAGAACAGAGGTCTCGGAAATAACACCACACATCTACAGCCATCTGATCTTTGACAAACCTGACAAAACAAGCAATGGGAAAAGATTTCCTATTTAATAAATGGTGTTGGGAAAACTGGCTAGCCATATGCAGAAAACTGAAACTGGATGCTTCCCTTACACATTATGCAAAAATGAACTCAAGGTGGATTAAAGACCTGAAACCATAAATACCCTAGAAGAAAACCTAGGCAATACCATTCAGGACATAGGCATGGGCAAAGACTTCACGACTAAAACACCAAAAGCAATGGCAATAAAAGCCAAAATTGACAAATGGGATCTAATTAAACTAAAGAGCCTCTGCACAGCAAAAGAAACTATCATCACAGTGAACAGGCAACCTACAGAATGGGAGAAAATGTCTGCAATCTCTCCATCTGACAAAGGGCTAATATCCAGAGTCTACAAAGAACTTAAACAAATCTACAAGAAAAAAAACAAAAAATCCCATCAAAAAGTGGGCGAAGGATATGAACAGACACTTCTCAAAAGAATACATTTATGCAGTCAACAAACATATGAAAAATGCTCCTCATCTGGTCTTTAGAGTAATGCAAATCAAAATCACAATGAGATACTATCTCATGCCAGTTAGAATGGTGATCATTAAAAAGTCAGGAAACAACAGATGCTGGAGAGGATGTGGAGAAATAGGAATGCTTTTACACTGCTGGTCGGAATCTAAATTAGTTAAACCACTGTGGAAGACAGTGTGAAAATTCCTCAAGGATATAGAACCAGAAATACTACTGTTTGACCCAGCAATCCCATTACTGGGTATATACCCAAAGGATTATAAATCATTCTACTATAAAGACACACGCACATGTATGTTTACTGGGACACTGTTCACAATAGCAAAGACTTGGAACCAACCCAAATGCCCATGAATGACAGACTGACTAAAGAAAGTGTGACACATATACACCATGGAATACTATGCACTCATAAAAAAGGATGAGTTCATGTCCATTGTAGGGACACGGTTGAAGCTGGAAACCATCATTCTCACCAAACTAACACAGGAACACAAAACCGAATACCACATGTTCTCACTTACTAGTGGGAGTTGAACGATGAGAACATATGGGATAGCATTAGGAGAAATACCTAATGTGGTTGATGGGTTGATGGGTGGATCAAACCACCATGGCACATGTATACCTATTTAACAAACTTGCACGTTCTGCACATGTATCCCAGAACTTAAAGTATATATATATATTTTTAAAAAGGCTGGGCGCGGTGGCTCATGCCTGTAATCCCGGCACTTTTGGAGGCCGAGGCAGGCAGATCACGAGGTCAGGAGATGAAGACCATCCTGGCTAACGTGGTGAAATCCTGTCTCTACTAAAAATACACAAAATTAGCTGGGCATGGTGGCAGGCACCTGTAGTCCCAGTTACTTGGGAGGCTGGGGCAGGAGAATGGCGTGAACCCAGAAGGCTGAGCTTGCAGTGAGCCAAGATCATGCCACTATACTCCAGCTTGGGTGACAGAGAGAGACTCCGTCTCAAAAAAAAAAAAAAAAGAATCCATGGAAAACAAGGGGAAAAAAACAAGAAGTAGACAGCCATTTTTAACTCAACCATTTCCTTTTGTTTAAATAGTGGTTTAGGGTGGGAATAGATTTTTCAGGCTCCATCTCCAACTACTTTCCTTTTTATGTTTTGAGACAGCGTCTTGCTCTGTCACCCAGGCTGCAGTGCAGTGGTGCAATCACAGCTAACTGCAGCCTCAATCTGCTAGGCCCAAGCAATGCTCCCATCTCAGCCTCCTCACTAGCTGAGACAACAGGCTTACACCACCACACATGGCTAATATTTTAATTTTTTTACAGTGTCTCCCTATGTTAAGACATAAGCTGGTCTAGAACTCCTGGCTCAAGCAATCCTCCCACCTGGGTCTCCAAAAGTGCTGGGATTATACGAGTAAGCCACCATGCCTGGCCTCCATTTCCAACTTCTAAATGTTAAAGGTGGTCTTTATATAGCAAAATATCTAGCTTCCAAAAAACCTTAGTCAACTTTACAGCTTTGTAAAGGGCCCATTTGCTGTTGTTAACTTTTATTTTAGGTTTAGGGATATACGTGAAGTTTTGTTATATAGATAAACTCGTATCACACGAGTTTGTTGAACAGATTATTTCATCACTCAGGTATTAAGCCTAGTACCTAATAGTTATTTTTCCTGCTCTTCTTCCTCTTTCCACCCTCCACCCTCAAGTAGAACCCAGTGTCTGTTGCTCCCTTCTTTGTGTTCATGAGTTCTTGTCATATAGCTCCCACTTATAAGTAAGAACATAATGGTATTTGGTTTTCTGTTCCTATGTTAGTTTGCTAAGGATAATAGCCTCCATCCAGCTACGTCTGTGTTCCCGCAAAATACATGACTGTGTTCTTTTTTATGGCTGCATAGTATTCTATGGTGTATATGTACTACATTTTCTTTATCCCATGTGTCACTGATGGACATTTAGGTTGATTCCATGTCTTTGCTATTGTGAACAGTGCTGCAATGAACATTCACATGCATGTGTCTTTACAGTAGAATGATTTATATTCCTCTGGGTATACACCCAGTAATGAATGTAGTTCTGCTTTTAGGTATTTAAGGAATTACCATACTATTTTCCACAATGGTTGAACTAATTTACACTCCTACCAATAGCGTATAAGTGTTCCCTTTTCTCTGCAACCTTGCCAGCATCTGTTATTTTTTGACTTTTTAATAAGAGCCATTCTGAATGGTGTAAGATGGTATCTCACTGTGTTTTGACTTGCATTTCTCTTATGAGCAGTGATACTGAGCATTTTTTCATATGCTTGTTGGCCACATGTATGTCTTCTTTTGAAAAGTGTCTGTTCATGTCCTTTACCCACTTTTTAATGGGGTTGTTTTTCTCTTGTAAATTTGTTTAAGTTCTTTATAGATGCTGGATATTAGACCATTGTCAGATGTATAGTTTGCAGTTTGCAAAAATTTTATCCCATTCTGTAGGTTGTCTGTTTACTCTGTTGATAGTTTCTGTTGCTGTGCAGAAGCTCTTAAGTTTAATTAGATTCGACTTATCTTGCTTTTGTTGTAATTGCTTTTGGTGTCTGTGTCATTAAATCTTTGCCCATTCCTATGTCCAGGATGCCCATTTGCCCATTCCTATGTCCTATGTTGTCTTCCAGGGTTTTTATAGCTTTGGGTTTCACATTTAAGTCTTTAATCCACCGTGAGTTGATTTTCGTATACGATGTAAAAAAGGGGTGCAGCTTCAGTCTTCTTTGTATATGGCTAGCCAATTATCCTAGCATAATTTTTTGAATAGGGAGTCTTTTCTCCATTGCTTGTTTTTGTCAGCTTTGTCAAAGATCATATACCCTCCCATCACTGAACCAGGAAGAAATTAATTCCCTGAACAGACCAATAACAAGCTCCAAAACTGAATCAGTAATGAATATCTTATCAACCAAAAAAGGCCAGGATCAGATGAATTCACAGCCAAATTCCACCAGATGTACAAAGAAGATCTGGTACCATTCCCACTGAAACTACTCTAAAAATTTGAGGAGGGATTCCTCTCCCAACTCATTCTACAAGGCCAGCATCATCCTGATACCAAAACCTGGCAAAGACATAATAAAAAAAAGAAAACTTCAGGCTAATATCCTTAACATCGATACAAAAATCCTCAACAAAATACTTGCAAACTGAATCCAGCAGCACATCAAAAAGTTAATCCACCACAATCAAGTAGTCTTTATCCCGGGATGCACGGTTGGTTCTACATAAGCAAATCAATAAATGTGATTCATCACATAAACAGAACTAAGACAAAAACCACATCATTATTTCAATAGATGTAGAAAATGCTTTTGCTAAAATTCAACATTCATTCATGTTTAAAACTGTCAATAAACTATGTATCAAAGGAATAAGAGCCTCAAATGAATAAGAGCCATCTGTGACAAACCCACAGACAACATCATACTGAATGGGCAAAAGCTGGAATCATTCCTCTTGAAAACTGGCACAAGGATGCCCTCTTTCACCACTCCTATTCAACACAGTATTGGAAGTCATAGCCAGGGCAATCAGGCAAGAGAAAGAAATAAAGGGCATCTTAACAGGAAGAGAGGGAGTCAAACCATCCCTGCTTGTAGGCAACATGATTCTGTATCTAGAAAACCCCACAGTCTTGACCCAAAAGCTCCTTTGGCTGATAAACAACTTCAGTAAAGTTTCAGGATATCGTTATGTCTAACTGTGAGAAGACAAAATATAAAATGTGTGAAGAGGGCATTCATGTCCTCTGTCACCTTCTTATTGGCTCCTATGGGCAAAAACACAGGACTGAAGCTATCTATGACCACCTCAGGAGTTCCCATAATTCCCCATGTTACAATTCCTTTTACACAAAGCTGAAGAACTAACTATAAAAGAACCAGTATCATGACTGCTTAAAGAAAAAAGGCCCTAGGATCTTCTAACCCTTATTCCTGGGTCCATGGTAGGGTTACTGAATCCCAAATTACTGAATATAGTTTTATCATTTCACTCATTTAACAAGTATTTTGAGGATAACATTTATAAGCAGAGTTCACAAGATTTTCAAATAAATGCAAGGTAATAAATATGTATCTTCCTGTCAAAAATATTAGAACCTTTTAAATCTAAATGGGTAAACACCCCTACTCCCTACCCTGGTTAAGGCCACTTGACCTCTAAATTACTTCAATGTCTCCTGTCCTAAATCTTGGCTGAGCAACAACCATTCTTTGAGGTCAAATCTTTAGTCTTCTGCTCAGCTAAAGGAGACTGAATGTTGCCTTGAAAAGAATATGATATAAACACAGAGAGTAAGATTCGTTAGGGAAAATGGCTGAGGCTTTAAAAAAAAAAAAAAAAAAAAACACACACACACACAGAAAGAAGTAAAATCAGGGATTCTCTTTTATCTCCTTTTATTTATCATCAAAATCACTCTCTATCAAGAAATCAGGGGAAAAGCTATCAGCTCAATTCTACTTAATCAAGTCACTTCCATCCTACTTCAGGTAAGATTTGCCTAAATCAAAAATCTGAACAATTCTTTCTATGGTTTTTCCCTGCCTGACTAGTCCTAAATACATGTTCGAATCCATCTATTTGTGACTTTTTTTCATGTATAGCAGGCTCTGAAACTGCTTGCTAGGCTAACGGTACCTGAGCAGACTATGTCATTGTTGAAGACTTTCCTGGAACCTGGCCAAAAACATCAGTGACTCCAACCTATCAATGGGCCAGGGAAGTTTCTTCTACACAAAAACAACTAACAGAGAATCAGAAGACTCAAGATTTTGCATATAATTCCAACAAGTCAATTATATGCAACATTAGGTTGTATTAGAAATATTGTCAATAATAATCTTTCAACCCAAATTTACTGATCATGCAGTGGGAGTAAAGTACACATTGATAGAGTATATTTACAAGGAAGTCCATCAGTCATAAAGGAGTAGCAACCCCTCCAATTTGTAAATTCAGAGCTACAAAACAGATCTTCATGGGTGCGTGTGCATCTGCGTGCGCGCACACACACACATACACACACACAATAAATGGTGGACTCCTGCAGCCAAATAATTCTTCAAGTGTTTCTACTTCCAAAGAAAAGGTTTTGTTGTGGTTGTTTTGTCTTTTTTAGTTCTTTCTTGCTATCTGAATGTAAAGGAACCTAGTCTATTGCTAAAATTATGTGCTCTTCCAAAGAAAACCAGAAGAATAAAAGCAAGATTGTGATATTTATTGCTGTTTTTAAAAAATGTGTGGTAATTCAAGAAAGGCACGGTGGCTCACACCTGTAATCCCCGCAATTTGGGAGGCCAAGGCAGGCAGATCACCCAAAGTCAGGAGTCCAAGACCAGTCTGGCCAACATGGTGAAACCCCATTTCTACTAAAAATACAAAAATTAGCTGGGCTTGGTGGCAGATGCCTGTAATCCCAGCTACTCAGGAGGCTGAGGCCAGAGAATCACTTGAACCCAGGAGGCAGAGGTTGCAGTGAGCCAAAATCATGCCACTGCACTCCATCCTGAGCCACAGAGAGAGACTCCATCTCAAAAAAAAAAAAAAAAATCATGGTAATAAAGCCTTACAAATCCAAGAATTACAGCTTTCTCATTCTACCACACACACTAGTATGTGCACAAATGTTATAATAATACCCTTATGCATTAACAATTCATTTATCATGGCTAGAAATTGATTGGTCTTTTAATTGCTTTAAAAGTGTTATCATGATTGAAAAGCAAAGTTTTTTCAAGTTAAAGGGGCAATAGACCACCAAAATTTGTAGAGAAAACAGATTATACACTTCATTTAAAAGTAGAAACTTATTTCCAAATTTTATCTTCTCATAGTCAGGCAATAAACAATCTTAAGGCTTTATAAACCGAACCATATTAATAAAGAAGGAATTTTATTTGGATTTAATAGGCTTGAAGTAGTAGAAAATCTCCATAGGTTAAAGTAATTTGACTAATTAACATAGATCGAACATAAATTCTGAGGCAAAACAAAGGATAGAATATTTCAGAAATGTTTGGCCTTCCTAAAACTCTTTCAGGAATTCAAATTTCCAAAATAATCTATCCTAAGACATTGCCCTCCTTGAACTCTCTTCTCTTCTCTCTTTGATTACAATGTTATCCCCAGATTTTTCTCCTAAAACCCTGGGCATCCTTCTCAGTTGCTTTGTTAGCTCCTCTTTCTCTGCCTACCTCCTAAGTACTTATACTCCCCAGAGTTCTTCAGCCATTATCATGCCTCACTTTACTCATTCTATTAATCCCAAACATCTTCATAGCTTTAGCATCCACTTACATCCTAAATCTGAATCTCCAAACAAGATCACTGTTTTGAAGTTTAGATAGATTCGTATCTCCAGCTGGATGTCCCAAGACATCTCAATTCAATATGTCCAAAATATAATCCATTATCTTTTCACTGGACCTGCTCATCCTCATGTATTTCATGTCTTAGTTAAAGGTATTAAAGTTCATCTAGAATAGTGCCTAGTCATTAATACAAAATTTAGTAAACAAATGAAACTAGTTGGTTGATCAATAACTATTAGTTGAGAACATTCATATAGCCAGACACTGGGTCAGGTGCCAGCAAAAAAAAAAAAAAAATATATATATATATATATATAAAATATGTATATTTTATATATATACAAGAAAGACGTTCTCTGCTCTTGTGAAGTTCAGCTTAGTGACGAAGACAGCCATTAATTACACATGTAATTAATTTTTTCCATTAATTACACATGTAATTACAAAGGAAATATAACCTGTCCAATCACCCAAACCAGAAAAGTTGAAAATACTTTCAATATTTTACTTTCCTTTACCCTCAATTTCCAATTAGCTCCCAATTCTTACTGGTTCCATTTATGAAATTTTTCTGATTTATTTATTCTTCTCCATCATTATTGTCTTGCTCAATACAAGGCTTCAGCATCTCATTTCTTCAAATTGTCTCTCTGAAAGCAACATCTCCTCTTACGGTCCAATCATGACTCTGTTATCTTTCTATAGTACAGTTGTGATAGTGCCACAATCCTCCTAAAAAACATTTAAAGGCCTCATTTGGCCTGAAGAATGAAGCCCCAAATCCGTATTTTCATGGTTGTCACAGTCCAGCCATCACTTGACTTTTCATATTCAGTATATTCTCTCACAATCCCCTGTGCCCTGGTCTCTAGCATATCACACCTTCATTCTCTGAGATCTTCCTTTCTAATACCTGGTCTCAGAAAAATAAAATTGGCTTGAAGACACTGGAATCCTGATCGAAATAGGATTCTGTAGGCCTGGCCAGAACATATGAATGAAACTCCTCTTGCTTTAAGCTGAAAAAGGTCAAGGATTGGGTAGCTACAAGTAGTATACTTTAAGAGTGCCAGGAGATAGCTCAAAGTAAGGTCAATCATCTAAAATGGATCAGTACCAACCAGGATTCAAAGACAAAACCAGACAAGACAAAGATCAAAGGTTGGAGAACAAAAAAATATCTGAAACAGGCAACAGGGAAATGGAATCAGAAATAACTTCAAAGTTAATTGACAGATGACTTGCATACATTTTTAAAAATCTGGTTCTCACAGTTGCTAATATTAATACACTAGGAAATCTAATCAGCTCCAATTTATTGCTTCAAGGTTCTTCTCCGCACTCTAACCTAATTCCATTTCCTAATTCTTTTCTCCATAGTGTTCCCATTGTCTTTTGCATATGCTTCCATTATAACAACTGGCACGCTCAATCATAATTACTTCCATGTCTGTTTACTCAACTAAAATAGGAGCAGCATAAGGTTAGGGGCTATGTCCTATGCATCCTTTTATCCTCAGTGAGAACATATAGTAAGTTGTTAAATGAATTAACAAATGAGCAAACGAGCATGGTGGTCCTAACTAAATGGTACCTAACAAATAGAAATATCTGTTATTAAACTTAGAAATTGACTTTGGGAGCTTGTTGCTTTTGACTATAGAATAGTTTGGGTACAGGATGAGAAACTTAAATGCTTTTTCTAGGTCTTGACTTAAAAACTCAGAAGTAGAGTAAAAAAATTCAAATAGCCCAAGAAAATGCAAATAAATACAAGTAGAAAAACATCAGAATACCCACATGATGTTTTACCCTGGTATCTAACCATATCACACCTTCATTCTCTCAGATCTTCCTTTCTAATACCTGGTCTCAGAAAAATAAAACTGGCTTGAACACATTGGAATCCTGATTGAAATAGAATTCGGGAGGCCTGGCCAGATGATGTTTGTTTTGTTTTGCTTTTAAATAATTGGGTCCTAGTGAGGCAATAATATAATAGACCTTCTACTCAGCAGTTTATTTCTAGGCATTGATGGCTTATTAGCTAAAATTTCCCCTCCCTCACTCCTGAAATAAAATATACAACACAGACATTTGCAATATACATGTAAAATGTCTATGTAATGCAATATATATGTAAAATACTATGTGACTGTGCGTTTACTGATTGGAGAAATTCTTGCTCAATAACAGCCCTGAGACTAGAAACTTAAGTGTAAATATAATTCAAAATTGTATTTCATATATCCTTATTAATAAATAAAATCATTCTTCTCTACTTCAACCAATAATCAATTTAATGAAATAGTTGTATTACTTGAGTAATCATAATTATTATCTACTCATTCTCTCAAAATCTTCTCGACAGCATATATAACTGAAATTCTATAATCCTTATGAGACCTAATTCAATGCCAACTACTGTTTGGAAATGCAATATGAATTTGATAACACTTACAAATAATTTGGTTGAATTATATGACCTCAACAACCCCTTCTGGACAAAAAAAATCTATATTATTACAATTATTTTAGACTAAACAGAGACAAACATAGTGGAACATGAATTTCAAAATGAGAAATGTCAGTCTGGCTATATGCCAAGTCAGCTAAATTATCCTCAAAATGTATAGCCATCTCCCAGTAAGAATTAGCAGTCAACACACTTAACTTTCTACACCACCTGTGTTCTCAGCCTTTTACCTATTCCCACCTTGTATCGATTCCACATCTCTTAGGAGTTTGCCTTTGCTTCTTCTTCTCTTGAATCTGTTACTGCTACCTCTCCTCTGGTTTCCTTCCCAAGCTACTACTTGTATTCAGCCCTTCAATCTGAATCCAGTAAAATCCCAGCCTGATCCAACTTGCCATAAAAGAACCTACCTTTTGCCTCTGCTGATCTATCAGCTCTGCTAACAAATGTGGCCTCACCATACAAGAAGGAAATATACAAAATAACTTGCCAAAGGTCATGAAGCGGATGGGGTGTAGAACTATGTGTTTAAAGTATGAGACAGTATCATGTTACAAAAAAATCTATTGAACTTAGAGCTAAATGACAGATTTGAATCCTACCTCTACCATTTAATGGCTGAGTAAATGAGTCTGGTCAAAAGGCGAGACTGTATGACCTGCAAGGAGCTCTCTCAACTCAATATTGTTTATTATAAAAACTTTCAATCACATACAAAAGTATAAAGCAGTAAAACAAATCCCATGTGTCCATCAGCCAACTCAAAAACTGTGAACATTGGCCAGTTCTATCTCATCCATTCTCCAGCCAATACTTTTTTCCTAAAGCGAACCCTAGATATCATGTAATTTCATCTGAAAGCATCACTGTTGTATGTTAATAATATAAACCTATTGATATTATCACACCTAACAAAATTAACACTCATTCCATAAAACCACTTACTACCCAATCCATGTTCAATTTTCTAAGATTGCCTCAAAAATGCCTTGTAAACTTTTCATAGTTGATTTCTTCCAAACGGGATCCAAATAAAATCTATGAATTCTATGACGTTTTTATCACATCAAAAGAAAGTTAGTTAATTCTGTGGTTTATTCCATTCAACACAAACCTCTAAAACTATGCTTTTCAATACAATAGCCACTAGTCACACATGGCTATTTAAACTGAAATTTAGATTAATTAAAATTGAATAACATTAAATATTCAGTTTCTCAGTCATATTAGCCACATTTCGAGTGCTTAATATCTACATGGGCTAGTGGCAACCACACTGTACTGCAAAGATACTGAGTTTTTCTCCCACCAGTAAAGAAATCATATAGTACACATTTTACATAACTGCAGGAAATTCTATTGGCTAATGCTGTCTTAGATCCCAAAGAGATTTACCTGTGTACCAGTTAGACTGCCTCCCACTTCACAGAACTGAGAAAAAAGTCTCACTGTAAACCTAAGATGCAGAATCACTGGGGACTCTCAAGAGTCATCTAAGACCAACTAGCCCATTCCTGGTCCTTAGGCTTGGTTCCTCAAGAAGGGAGACCAACAGCCCAGAACCTACAGATGGGCTATTCTTCTAAAGTTCATCTGTAACTCATTTTAATCTTGAAATAATGTTATTTAGGTTCCCAAGCTACCCTTAAAGCCTCAATGGACTCAAAATATAGCTGTAATTTTATACAATGAACACTAGAAAAAATTATCATTGCTATTGTGGGCAGGCCAGGAAACCAAATAATTGGTTCAGTACGCATAGTATAATTTCTATGTGCATAAAAGTGTTCCTCACAGTAGAGAAGATGAGAAGAGAATGTCATTGGAAACATGTCTCATTTCTCTCTCCCTTTCTCCACTTCTACCATGGCGGAGAGTAAGTAACAAGGAAGAAAGAACAGAATGTGGGGGGACACTTCTTGTGCTTCAGGACAGCCCTCCCCAGCCTGAGGTAAAACAGCCAATTATACATATAAGATATTTGTAAGTAAGTCATTATAAATAAGAACTCCAGTCCAACAAAGGCAATTCCTTATAATTTATTTAAGCTAAGCAACATAAAGCCTTTGCCTGATTACTCCCTCTTACATTACAGTCCAAAAAGGAAGGAAAACTTATATAATGTAGGGTTGATGCAGGTCTTTCAAATCTTAACAAAGAAAAAAATCATAGACTAAATGATTATTAGATTTGACTACAATTATTTTTTAAATTATGTATGCCAAAAAAACACTGCAAACAAAATCAAAGTACAAAAACTAGGCAAAATATTAGTAACATACAAAACAAACTGCTCACATCCTTAATAAATAAAAAATCTCATAAACCAGTAAGAAGTGAGTATTCAAGAGAAAAATGAACAAAAAACAAGGATAAGTAATTTATGAAAGAAAAAATGGACACAGCTAAGTAGACAGGAACATTTTGTAGCTTCACTGATAATCAAACAAATACAAGTCAAAACAAAGAGATAATTTTTTCTTATCAAACAAGCAAAAAAACCAATTAATTTTAACTAGTAATTTCTAGCACTCATTCTTAGAGGAAGGCCTGCTAGAGGGAGTAGGGCTAATGGCATCTCTTATGTAGAACTAGCATCTTCCCAGCTCCCAAGCAAGAATAAGTACAATACACTTGAAATAAGTGTTCATCCCACTGAAAATGTGAACTGCATCACATAAATATAAAATATCATTCCCAATAGTTATGGCAGAGAATTTTATTAAGAGGATGAGCATGAAAAACTGAAAAATTTCACTTTTTATATAATATTACTTTATCTCTATTATAGTTCACATTAAGCTATTTTAAAGCCTTTTTAGTTTGCTAGTCTGCAATCTTCTCTGCATTGCTTCTTAGCATTGACTCATTAAATATTCTTTATCTGATTCAAGGCAAAATATGCTTCTGATCAAATATGCACTCACATGCTCTTTGGCAAGCTACAAACCAAATTAGAAAAATCATAAATCTGGTGCTAAACGCTCTGGAGGAATAGTATATGCTATACCTTCTTTATCAAAAAAGCACACATATGGATTGCAATATGTCAACAAACTGCGTCTGTGACTTTTCTCACTCCTAATTTTAAAATCATAGAAAGATCAATAAAATAAGCTATATTACTATATTTGGATTAATAACTAACAAACCTAGCTTCTTACTTCTCAAATGGAAATCATTCAAAAATACTTTTAAAGACACTCAAAATGTGTACTTGAAATGTACATTTTAATAACTATATCTGCATAAAAGTTAAAAATAAAATACATCTGATATCCCAAGGCTGATACCAATTTTAATATCACTAACCACTTGCACAATATGGTTATCCAAACAAAGTTTGCTGTTATGCAGCCAATAAAATCATTCTATCACTTTTAATATGTACCTTGATTTAGGAAAATCTTCAGTTTCCCTATTTAAATCAACAAAATTGATCAATTATCACCAACCTTTAAACATATATGTAAAGTGCATGTTTTATGCCACGGTTTTGTCATTTTATACT
Organism: Macaca thibetana thibetana; assembly: GCF_024542745.1. Taxonomy (NCBI): domain Eukaryota; kingdom Metazoa; phylum Chordata; class Mammalia; order Primates; family Cercopithecidae; genus Macaca; species Macaca thibetana. Next base: position 99,450,173 of record NC_065583.1, read on the forward strand.
ACAATCGATATTTTGAAGGTTCTTAATAATCACAGCACTAATGTCCAATAAATCACGCATATAATAAAATTATTTTTGCAATTCATAGGAATCAGGGTCTTAAAGTACAATACTGTATATCATCATTTAGTAAAATTAACAAAAATAGAATTTTGAAAATGATATTTAGGTATTTATCAGATATGCAAAATAATAAATTTTTCTATGCAAATAATAAAATGCAATAATCAGAATTCTCAACAGAAGACTAATTTACCCACTAAAATCTGAAAAAAGTTCTATCACCATTAAAGTATCTATACAAAAGATTCAAAGCCCCCTCAAATATATTCTAAAAATGGTTAACAAACTTTATTTTTTAAAAAATTCAAATTATTGTTATTCATTAAATTTGTATTTCAGGATCACCATCTGCAAAGTTCTGGGCTATGCATGATAAAGAGCAGAAAGATGCATAAGACATCTTTCTTGGAGTTATACAGGAAGAAACGATCTAACAGCAAGGATAATACATACACATCTCCAAACCATAGAATTTCATAGCTTGAAGAGATGCTCATGTTTATTTAACCCAATATATGTAACTACTTATTATAAAACCTATGTTCAAAACAGAAAAAAAATCTTTCTGATTTATCAAAAGTATATTAAATGAGTAGGAGTTTTCTCTTCTTTTGAATTTTTCCACTTGTGAATTGCCCCTGTATGCCCTTTAACCACTTTTCTTTTGTAGTGTTAGTTTTACCATGAACAAAACACATATATGAACACAAAGATTCATCATCTATCACAGGTTGTAAACATTTTACCTATTGTAATTTGTCCTTTCACATTAATAGTTTTTTTGTAACGTTTTCTGGTTTTTCTTTTTGATGCAGAAAAACTTACAGATCATCCCTTCATCGTTTCTATTTGAGGCCATTTGTAGAAAGATTTGAAGATCATCACCAGTATTTTCATCTACTAGTTCTACAGCTTCACTTTAAAAACGTAATTATTCAGTCTATCTAGGATTTTATTCTGGGGCACACTATGAAATAAGGCTTCAATTTAATTCATTTTCATATGTTTACAACATTAAAATTGAATGGAGACACCAAAAAAGAAAAATTTTTTAAGGAAAGAAAATCAAAAATCACATACAAAACTGAGAACCATCAGTCCAGCCTCACACTCCACTGCAACTTTCATGACCAGAGAATAACTGACCAGCATCTGCAGAGTTCTGAAGATAAGAAGCAACAGCTAGAGAGCAGTCTGCATGGCAAGATGTCTGTATGTCATACAACAGAAGACATCCGTAACACAAAGCAGCCACCCAGGGGACCTGCGTGGAGGATTCTACCTGATGGAATCTAGACAATTAAAATATGAGTCACAATTAAAATTCTGGATTAGAAAAGTCAAGGTAAAAAAATTATGGTAAGGACTAATTCGAATTAAATACAGAATTAGAATTAAAACAACTATAGGACTTATTACAAAATTAAGTCCATGTAAATGTTATAAAGTTTAATAAAATAAAATTATCACTGTAACAAACAGAAATAGGAAAGGGAGGAAGGTGGAGTATATGTAAGCATCTTTCAAAACAGATCAGTGTATATGGTCTAAGCAGAAACATGTATCCTAAAACCATATCTCTAAACTTGTTAATTATTATCATAATCTCTTTTCTTAACTTTAGACAGATCTTCTAACATATCTACTATTGCGTGCAGTAAAGAAGCACTTATTTCAAAGTTCTACGGTGTGATTAGGTACCTTTAGTTTCTTTTCCTTTTTATAAATGTAGGTAAAAAGATTTTAATATTTTTTATTTAAAATAACAGACATAGTATGATCAGCGTATCAATTGGGGGAAAGAAGGAAGCGAAGGAGGGAAGAATTAGAAAGGGAAGAAAATTCTATTTCTGGTTATCTAATGTACTGTGGTTATTTGAGGGGTAACTTTTTAATCTCTTTTCTGTATTTGAATTTTTACAGAGAACATATATCATTATAAAAAATAGTGATTTTTTTCTCTCATAAAAAATCAAATAAAAAGTAATAAAGACAAGAAATCAGGCTTACAAGAGCATTATACAGCTTTTGGAAATTAAAAAATAAGTTTGATCCACAAACAACTCTCTTGGATATCAAAGTTAGAGTTCACAGATTTCAGGCCAAGGAATGAGTTCTCCAGGATCTTTCAGCTTCTCATAAACTGAGTCATGAGGTGGAAGTCTACCTTGTATTTTAGTGCACAACTAAAGCTCTGTATATTATTTAGGAAGTCTGATGTCCTGAGTGAACAAACCTAATGACCTCTCCTCAGTTCCCATCCTAAATTGTCCCCTGCAACAGTTGATTCTGCAATGGCACCCTCTTTTATATTCTGGGCAAAGGCCTTGCACACAGCAAGAATGCAAATATTTGCTGATTGATGAACAGGGCATTCTCCTGACCATCTCATCTTGGTCAGAGTTTGTGCAGGCTCCTTCTGTCTCTTCTTTCTTTCCTTAGCCTCCTATATGTAGGGTTCCACCAAGGTTAGGCTCTCATTTCATTTCTCTTCTTAGTCTATACGCTTTCTCTGAAATATATCATCCACTCTCAAGCTTTAACTCTGGCTTTTCTTCGGGCTCCAAATCTAAAATTTAAAGTATGTGCTACATATTTCTATAAGAATGCCTTCAGGATCTCAAATTTGACATGCCAAAATGGAATTATCTTCTCCCCTATGCCTGTTTCCCATCCCACTCCCCTAGCTGTTCCTTCCCTTACATCTGTGGAGGCAATGGCAATACCATTCCTTCTTCCTGGTCACATAGACTGAAAATTTGAGAGCCATCTTCAACTCCTTTCTCTGCCTCGTGTTTACATATTTTATACCTTTGTAATATCTCTGATGCACATTCCATCCTTCCTATCAACACTGACATCATATAATGCAAAACAGCATAACATGATAAAAAGAATATCAGGCTTAGACTCAAACGACCTAGAATTTGAGTACCACCTCAGCTCTGAATATGCTATGAGACCTCATATACATATTACTTGACATTTTGAATATAAATCTTCAAATCACAGGATTATCTTGAGAGGTATATACACACACATATATATAAGATACATACACATGTTATACATACATATATACACATATATACATATACGATATGTACACAAATATTAAATATTATTGTATATACTGTGTGTATATATATGCACATATATATAGGTGTCTAGGGTTCTCTGTAGATACACAAATATGTATGTATGCATGTGTGTATATATATGTATACTCGCAAATACAAATGAAAAGTATTACTACAACCATAACTCTCATTATTATCCATGATGATATAATGTCTGACCTTACCTAGTATAAAAATGTCCAATCTTTAATCTCTCAGTTCTCCAGGCAACCTTTCACACTGAAACAAGGATTATTTAATCAAAACATTATTTGTATCCTCCAAATGGTGTGCAGTTTGCTCTCCTTTGACAACAGAATAAACTCAAAAGCACTTAGCATGGATTTCAAGGTGCTCCATTATCTAACTCCACCTTAGCATTCTGACCTCACCTCCCAGTACACATCCCCTTTATCAACCAGGTTCTATCTAGCCTCAGGCCCAGAATTATCTTGCTCTATGTACACCCTGCATTTATGCTGCTCCATCCAGTCTAGAATTTCCATTTTTGGAAACCTCTTATTCAAAGTCCAACTCAAATGTCACCTTCTCCATCATATCCCCATTCGTTTTTTTATTAAGAATTAGCCCATATTCTACCTTTATTATCCTTCTGCCTTGTAAACAGAGGATTTTTACATTTCTTTCTCTCCAACTAAATTATAAATTATTGAAAAATAGAGGCTGTGGAGTATTCACCTTTGACTCTGCATCACGCATCAAGTCTTATAAACAGTAAGCATTTACTGAATGTTTGTAGAATTAAATTGCATAATAAGGCCCCTCAAGTCTTTTAATTTCAGAAAAGTTAAAACTATACAGTAAAAAGGTAAAATCAACAAATTATTCGTTGTAGACATTTTTTAATGCAAGTGAAAGAAAATATATTTAAAATACATTGTAAGCTTTAAGGTAAACAAAAATATTGTTTGGTGCTCCCTCTGCTGGCTTTGCAGAAGCAACTTAAGAATGTTGAACAATAACACCACAAAGAAGTAAACATCGATTCAGCTTAGCTGCTCCCTTTACCTCCTGCAAACACCCAGAGTAGAAACTTTCCACTGAGTTCATTTGGAAATAATCCTACATGTAAAAAGGTTTGTCTATGAAATTGGTTTACAGGACAAAACTGATCTTATAATTTTGCTGTTAATAATCCTGTCAGAATTCTTGTCTCTACCTTTGTCTTCTAACTAAACCACCTACTTTACATATAAACAGTTTTAATTTTTAGCTGAAACTGTTGAGAAGCAAAGTAGAATAAGATCTTTTTGCTTTCTAATTAATCTATACATATATTTTTAAATTGATTAGGAACATAAGAGGTTAAATTCTTCCTGTGTTCCTAAACAGAGTTATTCTGAGTACCCTGAAGGCATTTAATTCCAAAACAGGAAGCCAGAGAGAGGAACACTTGGTTACACTAATGTTATGCAGATCTTTTGGAACATATTTTCCTAAACACTTGCTGAAAGAACCTTTTCTATACTGCATGCTATCACATGAAGTTGGAGAAGGGTCCCACGGATACCACAGTATACTTACTGCTCAAATTGCCCTTTATTACTTCTCTATTTTTCTCCACTTAACCTTACTTTAAAATGGCCATCTGCTTGCTCATAGAAGGGTGTAGGAAAATCAGGTGGGGGTCAGGGAATGTTTATTCATACAGTATAGTTTAACTGTTTTGCATAAATGTGTACAAGAGCTATGATATAGCTTATGACAGTCCACTGTTAAGAAAATGATACCATGGTAAGATTAACCTGACACCAGCAGAGGCTGTTAAAGATTGGTGTCCTTTCTAATAAATTCTTGTTTTATATGCTTTTAGCTCTACTATAAAATCTCTGTAATCTAAAACATGTTGATGGGTGCAGCACACCAACATGGCACAAGTATACATACGTAACAAACCTGCACGTTATGCACATGTACCCTAGAACTTAAAGTATAACAATAAAGAAATAAAAAAAAAATCCTTGTCAGATAATTCCAAAAAAAAAAAAAAAAAAAACATGTTAAATGAGATCTCACCCTGGTAAACGAAACAAAGAACAATGGTAAACCACAGGCAAGTGGAAAAGGCAGTGGATTCATGCAGTTCAGAGGTGTGCATGCTGGACTACCTCTGTTACTGAGCAAATCACATAACACTGTAGGCTCTACTGCCCAACCTCTCAAATACGGCTTCATTCCACTAGAGATGAGCAAGCTGCTATGATCCTGTGACTAAACAGGTGAACAGGTCCACTTTAAGTTACTGAGGTAAAAGGTGGTAAAATAACACCAAGGTCGGTATATTTTTCATGCACTATTTGATCTTATATACCATTTCAATGCCATTTTTAAAAATAGCTCTTTTTCTTACTTTTTTAGTTTATATGCAGTTATATTATAAACAAAGTAAATGATTACTGAGCAATTATCCTCCATGCTGGAAATTAAGGTTTCATGCACATTCTTGATTATCCATAAAAATGAAGTGTTGTAATATTAAATGCAACAGTTTAGTCAAAAGACGCCAAATAGGAAAAATAGTCAATGTATTTGATTTGATTATAGTTACTTTCAAATAACGTATAACATTAATCCCATTCTTAATTTTTAGACACTAAAAATTTTTATTGAAATCAGGTATGAGAAAGTCAAAATTGTATTTTTAGTCCATTCTGCATAGCTTGGAAATCATTTTTCCTTAAGAAATCTCCATGTGAACAAGAACAAGGGTTTAGCCACTGCAGTAAGCTACTATTGGCATTCCTGTGCCAAGATTCTTGACTGTTAGCCTCTGCAACTGACAAAATCAAAGCCTGGCTGGTGATTGGGCGCCACTCTGTTAGGTGGGTGCAATAGGACAATGGCAGCTAGGCACAAAGGAGTGGGGAGAAGAGATTCAGAGTACAGAAGGGTATTCCCAGACTCCCTCTGATTCATCCAGTAAATGGCAACCTCTAAAATGCTGAGCTTCTGTTTATGAGCAGAGCTGTCAAATCATTAGATTTTTTTTTGGAATTTCAATTCATGAGTATGTCCTCTAATGTTCAGAGGGCATTCTCACTGAAATATACAGTTACATATATGACTGTAGCAAAGAAATTCTTACATCCCAAAAGATTTAACAGCAATTCTTCATCAAACAATGATTCATTCCACTTTAAATTATCAAATGCTCTATTCCAAATGATACAACAAGGTTTCAGAGCTGTAAATTAGCTGGCAGACAATATCTAAGACATTTTGAAGTGTGGAAAAAAATACTCAGAAAATGTGATTCATTTTCATTTAACATAATATAAACCCAATGATGAATGAACACAAGAAATTCATGATGTGGTTTATTGCAAAAAGGAAACAGTAGTATCCAATAAAAGCTATGCTTTTTGCATTCCTTACAGTAATCAATTTACCCTATTAACCAATACCAGTGCAGCAAATTACTGAACAAGCTCTGTAGAGAAGAAAGCCATTAACCAGGCTCCCGCTTTGTTGACGTCATTATGTGCAAGTGTGTGGTAACCTCAAACACAGACATCATTAGGTGTTCACCACAATAACTCTGTGATTTCTAGACGGATGCAGCATAAACGGATCACAAAACCAATTCAACTATGTTACGTTTATTTCAAAACACCTACAACATCAACAAATACTAGACACTTTGAAACAAAAATACATTTAAATGAATACAACTTTATATTCTAGATGTTTTTCCCCTGGAAAATAATAGCAAAAGACCTTCTATATGACAATTCAATATAATCTCATATCTAGGTTTAATAATAAAGTTTAAGTTGTCTCCCCCTTAAAGCAGTAGGTCTCTAAAGGTATTATTTATCAGATCCTTGCTGAACCAATAACTTAATAATGGTTTTTAAGAAAAAACTATTGAGCTTTAAATTATTGTAACTCTCTGCTCTTTCTCTTGCCTTCAGCTAATCCTAATATGACAACCAAAACCAGTACAGAATCCAATCAGTTAACATTACTACTTAATTTAGCCATAAAATCGGATGTTCAGTCACTTGTCTGAATAGTGTTCAGAAAAACAAATTAGTTGTATCAATTTTTTATGTTAACTTATAATCACACAAAATTTCACCTAAAAACGGGAAAAAAAGGTATTTTAGCATGATCTAAAAACTGACAGTTAATTTTCAAGAGAGAAGATGAGAAAATTCCAATATGGAGTTCACCTACTTCACCCTATGGACAGATAACAAACTCTTTCAGAACTATTTGGCAAGTGGGAACATAAATAATCACAATTACCTTAGAAAATTGTTTGGCAGAATCTATTAAAAGGTAGACATATACATACACAAGCACCCATTAATTCCACTCCCAGGTATAACACAAGAGAAATATGTACAGATGTTCACCAAAAAAGATACATAAGAATGTTCATAGCAGTACTTTTCATAATAGCCAAAAAATGGAAGGAACATAAACATCTGTCATTTTTTAGAATGTATAAACAAAACATGGTATATTTGAATAGTGGAACTAGATACAGCAAGCAGAATGAGCAAATAACTACATGCAACTCTGATGAATTTTACAAACAAAAGAAGACAGACATGAAAGAATATCTATGATATATTTATCTAAGGTTAAGAGAAAGAGGAAAGAGAAATGGCAGTGTAAGAAGTCAATCCGTAGTGACTGCTGGGAGCAGGTAGTGACTGACAATGTCAAGAGGGAGTCCTGAGTGCTGGTAAAGTCCTGTTTCTTGATCTGGGTATTGGTTGCATGAGTGGGATCACTTTGTGAACACTCATCAAGCTTTTTAAAAAAACTTATAGGCAGAAGCTGTGGAGAGCCACTGAAGCCCACCCAAAGCACACATTCATCACTGAGTATGGGTTTCTAAAGGAAAGATAAGTATTTGGTGGCAGGGGGAACAGAACAAGTGGGAAGCAGCATGAAGGAGGTAAGATAAGAAATAGACATGTTAACAAGCCACAGGTAAGTGGTAGAAAAAGAAGAGATAGAGGGGCACACAGGTTTATCTAAGAGTGAATCCCAAAACTGCAAGCACAGCAAGGAGATGATAAACTTAGACATCCATGGAATAAAGGGCTAGGGCTTTTGGCTTAATGGGGTCCCTGCCATGTTAGGACTTCATTTTAGAATACAAAAGAAATCAACAGTTTTTGATCAATGTGTATCAGATACTGTGATAAAACTTTACAAATAAATTATTTTACATTTTACTAGACCAAGAACACAGAAAAAGGTCAAAACATATTTATTAAATTTAATTTGTCATAACCCTTACATAATAGGTGCTATTGTCCTTGTCTACAGATAAACGACCTGAGCTCTAAATGAGTTATTTGTGCAAAGTTTTAGGAATAAAAAGTGGTGGAAGAAAGTTGGCCCTTTTTTTCCTTATGGACGAGTTTGGAAGATGGAACGAAAAAGACAAATAATCAATTCCTCTTTTTTAAACTAATCTCCACCCTAAAAAAAATAAATTGTTGTCTTTAGAAAACATGGCTCAATTCAGTTCAACACAGTGCATATTATATTAGTTAAATATTTCATCTGAGGATCAAGTTAGGATTCCTCAAACTAGAAGTATTAAAATTGGGTGCAAAATGAGGCTTGGGTGCCAGTGAAGAGGAGGATTAACCAGCTAGGATCCAACAGTGGTTTACACAAAGCACAGCTGAACTGTTTACACAAAGCACAGCTGAACTGTATATGGTTCAATCAGTTAGGACATCAGCTAAAAACACTGGTGGGAAGGAAGGCCAAAAGCATGCCTTGAAAATACATACAGTCCAATTTATGTGTGGCTGGTCTTTTTATGTATTGGAAGAGTTATTTAAGTCTTTAAAAGAGCCCAACTCAACAGTGTTTGCCATTGTTACTGATACTTGGTTTACCTGTTTGGAATCTTGAAAATGATGTTTCTTTTATCTATGGCATTTTTCTAATTTGGCAAACAATAGATTTTCTCCTTCTGCTTCTATTGGAGTAGACATTCCATAACTATTGTGTTTACTTCATATTATCTGTGTCAGTAAGAATGAGCACAGACCTAGATGTACTGGAGTACTTTCAGCCTACTTCCTACTGACTCATGAGGCAGGGAAGGACACTATGGTCTAAAATTACAAAAGTCATAACTCTAATATGTCTAGATCTCTTAATTAGAGGACTGTGAATACAAATCCAAAACACATACCACACCAACATCTTACTATTTTCTGAAGAAATGTATATAATTGAAACACCTCAGGAAAATAAAAATCTACCACAAAGTAAGACTGAGGTTATACATTTCATGTGCCACAAATCTTAAAATGTATCTATGTTACAGCTATATTGAGTGAAATTTGGCTCAATTGATCAAATCTTTCCTGTAACAAATCATTCAATAATAAAAGTCCTAAGGCACAGAACTTGATGTATCAGAAAGACCGCTAAGTGTGTGAAGTCAGTATGTGTCCACAGAATCTTATTCCAACAGTGCTTCCATTAAAAGAATATGCTACCGCCTGCACAATATGAAAGCAAGACTTGTGTACTAAGTGTTCACTTTAAGGAACATTTGTCATTATTGATTGTAGTAAACAGAAATCTTACTTTATCGAAATCTCTTATAAGAAAAGTTAATCAAACTAAAACTCAGCATGGCTTCTGCACAGGTATATTGAAATAGTCTTGGCACATAGTATTGGAAAAACCTACAAATCAGGTCTCTTCCTGAAACTTCCCTGATAAGCAATTTACCAGCTGCTTTTGAAAGTTCAACAACAGTGACATCAGTACCTCTAAACAAGCACATTCAATTTGGGGCAGATGAAACTATTAGGAAATTCTTCTCTATATTTAGTAAAATGTAACTCTTTCTAATTTCTATCTACCGATCCATTCTGCCTTCTGAGTTTAGACATGCTATACCAAGCTATTTGCCTCTCGATATCCATTGTCCTCCTTCTTCCCTAATAATAGAATCCTGGGCAATACACCTAGCTAGAAAACTACATTTCCAGCCTTCATAGCAGCCAGGTGTGGCCATAAGACCAAGTTGTGGCCAAAAAAGATGTGAGTAGAAAGGGAAATTCTGGAAAGCCTTCTTTAAAAAGAGAAGGCGTGCCCTTCCTCCACACCAAACCCACCCATCTGCCTGCTGTCTGGAAAAAGGATGTGATTGCAAGAATCTGAGCAACTTACCATAAGGTGATCTTGAGGACGGAAATAATCATACATGAAGGATATCAGAGTCGGAATACTCACTGACTTTATGGAGCTGCTTTACTATCTCCAGACTCTGTTTATATAAGAGAACCACCCTTATGTATAGATTCTTGTTATCCACAACTTAATTAGGAACTTAATTCCTACCTCACATACTGAGACTATGGATATGTTTTTAATATTTGAAGAGCAACATCACATTTTACCTATATCCTCTCTACTTTAAAAATAACATTTTCAGCTTTCTCACCATCTGAGTCATCCTATTCTATACAGGTTGAAGCTACTCGGAATCCTTCTTAAGTGTTTCAGAATACAGCTCAATGCAATCCACCAGATGTGATCTGACCAGTTCAAAGAATAGGGGAATTATTAACTTCCTTTTTAACCCCATACCAAGACAGCCTCATGCATTAGCTTCTTGAGCAGTCCTCTAGACTGAAGACTCATGCTGTGGTTACAGGCAGCCAAAAAAAAAAAAAAATCTAGTTCTTGTTTTATCTTGTGTACTGGAAGTGCTGTTAAACCAGACCTTCCCTGCCTTGTATATTTCATTCTTTTTTCTCTTTAACGTAAGTATAGAACTTCAGGTGATGATCAAGGCAAAAGACAGAGCCCTTCAGTGATTCACTGAAGATCTCTCTCCTAGTGGGCAGGAAGGAAATGATGAATGCTCTGGGGATGCTAGTTCAACCAGCTCCGAATTCCCAAAGATCTATTCCTCTTTCTAGGAATTCAGGGGCCAACTACTGGGCCATGGGAAGCCCAGAGGGTGGAGCTCAGGAAGCCACCTTCCCCAACTACTACCACCTAGAGAGAGACTGACAGTATGAGTTGACACAGTGAAGCTGGGTACGTATGCAGGGAAAAGGTGGAAGTGGGAAGGCAGACAAAACAACAGCACCCATTTATATAACAAATACTTAGAAAAAAGAAATCACTGGGCCGGGCGCAGTGGCTCACGCCTGTAATCCCAGCACTTTGGGAGACCGAGGCAGGCAGATCACCTGAGGCCAGGAGTTCGAGACCAGCCTGGCCAACATGGTGAAACCCTCTCTACTAAAAATACAAAAATTAGCTGGGTGTGGTGGCAGGCACCTGTAATCCCAGCTACTAGGAAGTCTGAGGTAGGAATATTGCTTGAATCCGGGAGGCGGAGGTTGCAGTGAGCCAACATCACACCATTGCACTCAAGCCTGGGCAAGACAGCGAGACTCCAGCTCAAAAAAAAAGAGGAAAGAAATCAGAAATCACTGTCTCTTTAAAAAGAAAAAAAATCTATTAGTACATTGAGTGTAAGGTGGGAACTTGACTAGTGATTGATTGACAAAGCAGTGTAAATTCCATAACCACCCTATTTGCATAGATATTGATTGCAGTAGGTTCAAAAGACTGATTATGCTGCTTTTCAGATTTGAAATGAATGTCTTTTAGCTTAGCCCTTCAAAAAACCAAGATTGCAAATGTTAAAGACCTTAAATATGCACATGTAAAAACATATTTATGATTAATGATAATTTATTAAGTGTAATACTATGCTAAATTAATATACAGAGTAAGACTGACTTGTGCTGATGGGATTACCTTGTTTATGATTATTATTATTGACTTTAAAAGGGCTATGTAACTATTTTCCGAACAAAAGGTGCAGTCTAATATGCACAATACCAAACATTTGGATATTACCTTCATTGTCACTATTCATTTCCTGTAGGTTCAGTCACTATAAGAGTTCTCTGTGTCTATAAATGTCATTCTATTGATTAAAAAATAATATACAGAAATATTTAAATACACATATATTAATGTACTTAAAACAAAGTAAATATTTTCTCACTTAATAATTATACCAATATCCCTTAAGTTACATCATAACTAAAATCATTCAATAATTAAATTATCATTTTTTTAAAGTTAATTATTCAATGTTTATCAATCTTTTATCCAATCGATGTACTTTTAAAAAATTTATCAGACTACCATGAAATAGGGACAAACGGCATCCATTCTTTCCTTTATAGAGGTAAAGTTTTTTCCAACTAAATATTATATTCAAGTTTGGCTGACACATATCTAGTATCTTTTACAATGAATAATCTGAGAAAACATAAATCTAGGTGTGGTTGCAGTGTGAACCACTCTTGATAGCTTTTTCTCTTCCTTTTGGTAGGAAAAGAAAGATCAGCAAATTAGTACAGTTTTGTCTAGCTTTTGGTTCATGCTTCATGTCAGTTCAAGTCCCTGGCTAAATCTAAATTAAATTCAAGATGTAATGCCATTTTATTGCTCTTATAAAGTTCATATTTCGATTTTACTTCAATGCTGTCAAGAAGTCTAAATGTTGTGGGTGAGTTGGACAAAGACCCAAGCAATTGGGTCAGGCTGATTTGTTGGGGATCACTTAAAGAATCTATTCAGCAGCACTTGTGAACTCACATTGTTCCTGCAGCTGACTATGACTGTTCCTACAAATCTCAGTCAATTCTGAATGACCTGAAAATTCTTTATCAGTCCCATTTAGCTAATGGTTCTGTCTCCCAAGTCAAATCAAGTATGGAAGTCTATAAACAATAACCCCTTTGTTTGCAGTGGTAGTTAAAACCAACATGGTCAGGCATGGTGGCTCATGCCTGTAATCCCAGCAATTTGGGAGGCTGAGGCGGGTGAATCACAAGGTCAGGAGTTCAAGACCAGCCTGGCCAAGATGGTGAAACCTTCTCTCTACAAAAAATACAAAAATTAGCAGGGTATGATGGCAGGCGCCTGTAATCCCAGCTACTCAGGAGGCTGAGGCAGAGAATTGCTTGAACCCAAGAGGCAGAGGTTGCAATAAGCCAAAATGGTGCCACTGTACTCCACTGTGAGTGACAGAGAGAGACTCAGTCTCAAAAAACAAACAAACAAAAAACAACAACAACATTAGCAAATAAAATTTTTAAAGCTAAGTTCAATTAAAAAATTAAGTTCACTATTGCCATGTAGTCTATCTCTTTAAGTATTAAAATAATAAACTTAAGGAAAGACTTAAATGTTTCATTCCTATATATCAAAATTGATTAATTAATCTAAATTAAAAGTACTTAACACCTTTACCTGGCTTTAGCTTTTGAGAGCCTTGGCTGAAAGATGACTATCTTGGCCACTGTTGAATGAGACGGTTAAGACTGCAGCAGAATACAGATTCAGTGTCACAGGGGGAAACATGATTTTCTTAGGAGCAATAGTCTATTCTTTTTTAAAACATCATGTTTATTGCTTGTTTTTTGTTGTTGTTAAAATAGCTTTAAGATGTCCAGTCTCTTCCTTCTAGTTTTCAAGCTCCATATCCCAGTTCCCTCTGAAGCCCACACCATAGTGAACTATTTCTTTCAGACACATTTCTTTTGAGGTATGGTAAATGACACCCCAATTTTACAATATTGCTTTGGTTTTTTGACCAATACAAACAAGGGTTAAAAATATTCTACTAGAGTAGAAATATGCCCATTATTTTGTACCCTGATGGCTAGCATCTTTGATTATTAAAATTGAGCTATGAGGCCAGTGCAAAAGTAATTGCAGTAATGGCAAAAACAGCAATTACTTTTGCATCAACCTATAATATAATGGAAAAATGACTTAAATATATTTAAAAATTAAATGAAGAAAATGATTTGTGTTTCTAGTTTGGGTTTCATTTTTAAACATGGCTACCTTTTTGCAGAGGTTGAAATCCTTGCACATGGATCTATTGTGACTTCTCCTGATACTTTGAGTAAATACTGTGTTATAATTTAAGATGGTCCTAGATATTTTGATAAACCTTTTCACATAATTTAAGTAATTGTGAAAAGAATTTATTAAATACTTTGCTATTTTACTACTGGATCATTTTAATCCTGTGACCTTTGATCTTTATTCAGGAATATTTGGGTTTGGCAAAAGGAGGATGTTTTTAAATTTTAATACTAATATGTATAGGCATAAAGGTCATTAGTATCCACAATAATAATTATTTGTATTTACACAGCATTCCTCCTTAAGAAAATTCCTTCTTTAACAAAAAAATCAAGGTTGACTAAAAACTCTGTTCTACAAAACATATAACAAAAGATATTTTAGATATAATGAGCCATAATTTTACAGGAGATCAAATTTTGCTTAATTTAGAATATATTATTCTTCACAACATACACACTACTAAGCAAATGGAGCTAATTGACCTTAACCTTGAGGTAATTCAGAAGATATTTCTTTGTAGGTAATTTAAGAAAAATAAATATAATAATATGAAAGAAATTAAAAGACAGGAGATATTATTTAATCAGATGATTCTACAAAAAAAGGATTAGGGCAGTGGAGAGGTGGCAGAGCACAGTATGAAAGGATATGGAATTACTAGTTGATGACTTCTTTTGTCAAGCAAGGGCATTAGTCTACATAATGTTGGTTCATAGAAACTTTTGCCTTAGGATGAAATGCTAAATTACCAATCTAGCTCACACTTCTCACCAGGATGCCAGTATCAGCGAACAAACACTGACCATTATAGACAGATGGGTCCCATTATACACTCTCAAGACTTCAGTGACAAAGCTGGCCCACCTAGTCCACAGTCTATGGACTCCTTCTTTCTATACCTCGGAGCCTGGTCCATGCTCTCATCAAGGAAAGACAATAATGGAAGGTGAAGCCAAGGGCTAGAGGGCAGCAAAAGAAACTGCAAAGGAGTATTGATACTATGACTGGAAAAGATTGTGAGGCTGAAACAGCAATATTCAGAGGGGGAGGGTTTCATTTTGAGCTAACTTTGGATTTAAGTCATTCCACAGGAAATATATATCTGAGAGACTTACAAGAGCTAACTTCTAAACTGTTCTACTAATAGCAAAAATGGCTTAAATTGACATCTGCAGAAATTTTAAACCCAAATCATCTGACAAAATAGACAAATCTTAGAAATAGATGTGTGAGTGCACCTGCTTTTCTCACAGCAGTGCATAAAAATATTCCAAACCCAGACAGACTGTAGCACTGATGCTTTGAGTCTTTATTTGACTATAAAACGGTATCCATGTGATAGCTGATGTGCCAGTGTTTTTATTTGAAAGATTACTGATGTATTTGGTAATAAATGCTAGTTTCTAGCCTACAGTATTAGTGGCAAGCAATTATATTTAATGCAAAGCAAAGAAGCTGATAGACTTCCTGCCTCTGTGAAGTCTCCAGAGCTGGACCATCATGGGGGTGTAAAAGAGTTAAAAAATGCTTTCATTGGAAGAGTTCATCATTAATATCTGTTAATTTCCCTACTAATAACAACTTGTTTTAAGAAAAACACAGTTGCTCTTGTTCTTCAGAGCCAGCTTATCCCTAGGAGTAAAGGGGTGGTAAGAAACAGAAATCTGAGAAATCCCCATGAGGAAGGGCACAATGTCACTGTGACTTCTGCAGCAGTAATATAATAAGCCTGTGCACCTCCCCAGCCAGAATGGGGCAGTCAAGCAGAACAATGGTGGGCTGAGACACACTGAGGGAAGAGCGGCCAAGAGGAACTACCAGCTGCAAGTATACACACCACTCCCGGTTAAAATTAAATGAAACAAAATACTCTGCGATTCCCTTAATTGAAGATCGGATTTTAGACAAAAATTGAGCTTAATTGAAATTAAAGATGGCAGCGTACATACAGAGATAATTAGTATTTGCTAATTGCACCATGATAATAATAAACTCATCCCATAATCCAAGTGGATTTTATGCCTGGTAAAAACTATTCTTATGCTCCCATTTAAAAAAATTTTTTTAAATACCCTATTCTTTGCCGAGTGTTTACATTACCTGTGACATTAATATAACAATAATAGGAGGTATTATAATTTGCAAATAATTACTTTAAAACTATTAAAGTGAAAGATATTACATAATTTGCCCAGGATCACCCTACCTACAAAGGAAAAAGCGAGGGCTCAGACTCAGGTCCAGCTTCCCACCACTCAGACTTCCCAACTAATAAATTACAGGTTTTATCTCTATTTTATAATCTAGTTTCTATGAACTTTGTAAGCCTTCTCTATAAAGGTTTCTTTTCTGTTATCTTCATTTTAAAAATGTAGTAAAAGCTTTATTTATTTAATTTTTTAGTTGGCTGTAAAAGCTATACATGCTCATTAAAATTTTATATATAAGAACAGAAACTAGAAAATGAAAATAACCTCTAATTCTACTTCCCAGAGGAATACTATATATGTATATGTATGTGTGTATGTGTTCATGTGTTTGTATATTTTCCATTGCATCATCTATAATACTAGTTTGTAACTTGCTGTTTCACTTAATATGTTGATGACAAATTTTCATGTTAATAAATATCTACTTCAGTATTTGTAACAGGAAAATAGTGGTATACTGAATGTATATACATGCATATATTTAACAATTGAGGAAATAATTGCAAAAAATGCAAAAGTAATTATTGTACGATTTTTAAGTAATAAATATTTGCATATGCAAAAATTAACTAATAAATGACATTCAAGTTATTTCCTGGTTTTATTAATAATTCTACAATAAATACTTTTTAAAACTTTTGAGAGTATTTACTTAGGATATATTTCTAGATTTGGAATTGCAACATCATAGAACTATTTTAAATTGTGACACATATTATCAGATAGCATTCCAGAAAGACTGTAACAATTTTCATTCTCAATAAAATGTATTAGTACCCGTTTTGTCACCTACACATATCATTATTGTTATTTATCAGTAATATGGTAAAATGCAAATATCATTTGCCATCTGAAGTAATCAGGCTTCTGAAGATTTCTACTTTGAGCCAAGGAGTAACAAGAACTAGATTTACCTTGCTACCTGAAACAACTAAAAAACTGGACAAAATATACAAAAGAATAATTTTTCAAAACATCAAGCTACAAATGGGCAGTGATTCCTGAGATATGAGAAAAAAGCAAGGCAAGCCCAAATTACCCAGATTATTGCCTGGACAGTTTTCAGGCCACAATGCAAAAAGGTATAACCGAGGCAAAGTCCATAAGGCTTCCTGAGATGAGGTGCTGAAACTGGAGAGAGCAGCACAGAAAAATAAGTCCCTCAAATCTTCAGCTAAGTACAGATTAGCTCATGTGTATAAGGAAAGAACCCAGGTCATGAAAAGAATCATACAAAACAATTAGAGGAAACAATATCTGACACTTACTAAGGCTGGGAATCATTTGGATTCTCACCAGTTGTAAATCATGAGGCATTGAGCAAAGTCTTCAGAAGAGCTTTGCCTCCGTAATGGGGCAAAATTACCTCTAGACTAACGGCTGCTGGGCTCCTCCTAACAAAAACTTAGCGCAATTTGAAAGGATCAAACTATTTCCAAATAACCTAACTGTACCCCAAAACAAAGTTCAAAAAATGTTTATAGGAATACAAAAATATTCAACATCCAACAAGGAAAAATTCACCAATGTCTAGCATCCGTTAAAAAAGTACCATACATGCAAAGAAGCAAAAGAATATGAGCCATAATGAAGATAAAAATTAATCAACTGAAACTGACCCAGAAATACATAAACAAATGGGCATGGTTGTGTTCCAATAAAACTATTTACAAAAACAGGTGGTAGGCCAGATTTGACTCATGGGCTGCCATTTGTCATCCCCTGAGCTAGAGGAAAGGTTGAACATGTTAAGCAGAGACACTGAAGATATTTTTCAAAAGACCCAAATAAAACTTCTAGATATGAAAACTATAATGTCTGAGAAAGGAATAAAGAAAAATTAGACACTGCAGAAGAAAAGCTTAGTGAACTTGAAGACATAACAATAGAAACGATCCAAAATTAAATATAAGAGAAAAAATACTAAAGAAATGAACAGAGCATCAGTGAGCTATGTGTGGCAATCTCAAGTGGCCTAATATATGTGTAACTGGAGTCCCCAAAGAAGAGAAATGGGGAGAGAGATAAATATGTTTAAAATTATAAAACCACGTATATATACAAGCTCAATGAACCTCAAGAACAAGAAATATGAAGAAAACTGCACCAAGCATAATCAAATTGCTTAAAGTCAGTGATAAAGCTATTATATTTCTGAGTTAGGATAGTGCAAGTATAGTAACCAAGTTTATATAGCAAGCTTACAACATAATCCAAATTTATCTAGATCTTGAGTTTCTGGTAGCAAGTAGCAAAAGGTCAGATAATAAAGAATTTATCTAAAATATTTGTCCAAACCTACTCACTCTTGTTTTCAGGTAGAACATTTGGATATCAAGAGATACTAAAGGAGGTCATGATGATAATGGCTTCCAGTAAATCATGCCTCACCATGTTTGTGTTCCTTTTGCAATGTGATATTGCTGCTCAAGAGGTAGGGTCTATTTATTCACACCCTAATATCTGCCTGAGTTTGCAGCTTCTTTTGACCAACAAAATGTGACAGATGTGAGCATGAGTTCTGGAGCGTAAGCTTCCAGGAGCCTCTCAGTTTCTGCCTTCAGTCTCATGGAACCCAGCAACTGAGTAAAGAAGTTTGGGCTACCCAACTGAATGGTAAGACACTGCAGGGAGAGAGAGGTAGCAGCCTCTTAGTACCTTTACCTCTGGCCACTCACCAGGTGAAAGCAGCCTCAGAAGTGATTCCAGGTGAGACCTACAGAACTGCTTAACCAGTCTACAGACTCTTGAGAAATAGTAAATCACGTTGCTGCAAGCCATTAAACTTTGAGATGGTTTGTTATATACCAGTAGATACCAGAAACATCTATTTTTGGTTATCAATATCATGTTTTAAAAGTCTTTGTCATTTCATACTACAAAATGTAAACCTATATTTTCCTCTGGTGCTTTTACACTTTAATTCTGTATGTTTAGCAGTTTAATTTATATTGGCATATGATATGAATGTAGTATTCAATCTTGTTTATCCAAATAGTTATCCTAATAACATTTAATAAATAATCATTCTTTCCCCTTGATTTGAGTAGTACTTTACCATATACTAAATTTTGAGAATACTTTAACAGGACAATCCAAAAGAAAAATGTTAAAACCCACCTTCAAATACAAAAGCTATTGAACTAAATTGGTAGTGTTCATATAAAAAATTCCATATATCCATTTAAGTATATGCATACTTTATTACAAATATTCTTCTATGTTTCAAGAAGAAAATCAGAAACATGTGTTTTCCAACATTTTGATGTGGAAATAGTCTTATTATTCAGAAAGCTTTTTCAGTATTGTGTTCACTGTAATATGATTTTACTGGTACTAATTAACCCCGGTCTTGTAATGTGATTTCTACAGCTCCCTGACTACGTATTAACCAAATGACCTTAAGTCAGCACTTATCCAACTGAAAATGCTTCTTGAGAAGTCTTCACTGCAATCTACAAATATGAGATAAGATTCAAGTCAATTTTTTCTACATTATAAAAATATGGGGAAAAAACTAGATCTCATTAAATTCCAGGTATGACTTTGTCAACATACAGGTCTCCTGGGAGTTTCTTGGTCCTTTACAGTGAAATCTGCAAGAAGATATTTTATGGAAATCACTATAATAGTAAGATTAAATCTGATCACCCTACCAAAAAAGCAAATTAACAGTGTTTAAGAAGATCTCCGTTAAAAGAGAACCCCAGTTCCTAACTTTCAAGCAAAGTATATACTCAAATGATCACAGTTGAATTGCCTTCTTTTAGCTCTACTCAATTGTCAAAATTTCCCTTATGAGTATCATGAAGCCACTGAATTGGAGAGAAAAAAAGAAACTTAAAAAAAAGGCAGAAATAAGCCAGGCATGGTGGCTCATGCCTGTAATCCCAGCTATTAAGGAGGCTGAGGCAGAAGGATTGCTTGAAACCAGGAGTTCGAGTCCAGCCTGGACAACATAGAAAGATACCATTTCTTGAAAAAAGAAAACAAATTTTTTAAAGGCAGAAATAGCAGAACAGAGCAGACTCCTAGATGGGGTCTCAAGAAAAGAGAGGCTGCCTACGCATTATTCCTTCCCCAAAATATCTCCTATACTGTTCTACCGATTTGGTCATGTTGCCTGAAATCACATCAAGTAGAAATTCATTTCTGTCAGTAAGCTCTCTGTAAAATTACAAATATCTCTAAGATGTGTAGGAGCTTATCAAACATCATCATGGTTGTGTGAATTAATTATTTCATTGGATTTTTTGAATGGATTATTAAAATCACCTGCATTGAAGGAGTGAAATTTTCCTAATTATATTAAAAAGCACCTGCATCCTCCTAGTTATTAGCTTTAAAATCATTTTCTAATTAAACTTTTAATCTTGAGATTATACTTACACAGGTAAGATACACATGTATTGTAAGAAATAAAACATAAAGATATGATGTGTCCTTTACTCAATTTCTCCCAATGGCAACATCTCGCAAAACTATACTGCAAAATTACAAGGATGATTTGCACTGATACGCTGATACAGTGAAGATACACAGCATTTCCACTATCACAAGGATCCCACTTGCTGCCCATTTACAGCCACACCTACCACCCTCCTATCCCCACCCCTTCTTTAGACAACCAGGAATCTGTTCTCCAATGTATTGTTTCATAATGTTAAAAATCTTATATAAATGGAATCATTCACTACATGACCCTTTGAGATTGACTCTATTCGTTCAGCATCATTCTCTGGTCATTCATTCAAATTGTGGTATGAATAATTTGTTCTTTTTCATTGCTGAATAGAATAATGGAATAGATGTGCCACAGTTTGTTTAACAATTCACCCATTAAAGGACATCTGGGTTGTTTCTAAGTTTTGGCTATTACAAATAAAACTGCTATAAAAATTTGTGTACAGGTTTTTGAGTGAACATAAGTTTTAATTTCTCTGGGATAGATGCCCAGAAGCATAATTGCTGGGTCAGATGGCAATTGTATGTTTCGTTTTCTAAGAAACAACCAAATTATTTTCCAGGGTGACTATATCATTTTACATTCCCAACAGCAATGTTTGAGTGATTCAGTTTCTCTGCATCCTTGCCAGCATGTGGTGTTACAACTGTTTTTGTTTGGTTTGGTTTTTTGGTTTTTTTTTAACCACTTTGATAGGTGTGTAGTGATATCTCATTGTTATTTTAATTTGCATTTCTCTAAAAACTAATAATGTTAAACATCTTTTCATGTGTTTGTCATCTATACGTTCTCTTCAGTGACTCTTTGAATCTTTTGCTCATTTTTCTATTGGACTGCTTTTATAATGTTAAGTTCTGGGACTTCTTTATATATTCTCAGTACTAGTCCTTTTTTTGGATATGTGGTTTGTAAATGTGTTCTCCCATTCTGTAGGTTTTCTTTTCATCCTCTTAATAGGATTTTAGAGCAAAAGTTTTTAAGTTTGAGAGATTTCAATTTATCAATTTTTCTTTTTATGGATCATGCTATTGGTCTCAAATCCAAAAATTCTTTGGCTAATCCTAGATCCCAAGATTCTCTATTTTTTTCTCTTCCTGAAAGTTTTACAGTTTTACATTTTACCTTTAAATTCACGATCTGCTTTGAGATAAATTTTGTAAAAGGTGTGAGACTGAGGTCAGGGTATGTTCGTTTTGTTTGTTTGTTTGCCTAGGGATGTCCAATTGCTCAGCACCATTTATTGAAATGACTCTCTTTTCACAATTAAATTGTTTTTGCACTTTTGTTAAAAATCATTTGGACACATTTATGTGGCTTTACTTCTGGGCTTTTTTTTTTTTTTTTGAGACAGAGTTTCCCTCTTGTTGTCCAGACTGGAGTGCAATGGTGCGATATCGGCTCACCACGACCTCCGCCTCCTGTGATTCTCCTACCTTAGCCTCCCGAGTAGCTGGGATTACAGGCATGTACCACCATGCCCAGCTAATTTTGTATTTTTAGTAGAGACGGGGTTTCTCCATGTTTGTCTCGAACTCCTGACCTCAGGTGATCTGCCCGCCTCGGCCTCCCAAAGTGCTTTTAAAAAAAGATTCTAAATATTCTGGTTCCTTTGCCTTTTCATATAAAATTTAGGACAACATTGTTACATCTACAATGAATTTTATTCGATTTTGATAGGAATTATATTAAATCTGTCTATCAATTTTCTTGTACTCCAGCTCTTTCCCTTACTACCTCAGTGACCTAGGCCTCTAACTGTGCTTCCCTCAGATTACTCAACAGGACAACGGAGAGAAGAAAGCTTACCCCACACAGGTATTGTAAGAGTTAAAGGCAGAGGTCCTGAGAATAGTACTTGCACATTGTGTTAGTTGTCATTATAATTATGATTACTCTCTATATCCAATTAGTCACACAAAGCCTTTCAATTTTTTCTTTAAATATCATCTCCAGGGCTGGGGACTAGGATGAAGTAAGAGAGTCACCTACAGCACAATACGTAAGGAGAAATGCACTCTAGGTGACTGTGTCTCTCTTGCTCACCCTAGTCCCAGCTCTGCTTTTCCTCATCACTTCTTTCTTCCCCTGCAATCACCTTAATTCAATTACTTATTACTATTTATACGTGGATATTTCAACAATTTTCTAATTTGTCAGTCTAATTGCAATCTTTCCCTTCTCTAACCTATCAATACATATCCAAGTGTTCTTTATTTTTTATTATTTTATTATTATTATACTTTGAGTTCTAGGGTACATGTGCATAACGTGCAGGTTTGTTACATATGTATACTTGTGCCATGTTGGTGTGCTGCAACCATCAACTCGTCAGCACCCATCAACTCGTCATTTACATCAGGTATAACTACCAATGAAAGCCCTCCCCCTACCCCCTCCCCATGATAGGCCCCAGTGTGTGATGTTCCCCTTCCCGAGTCCAAGTGATCTCATTGTTCAGTTCCCACCTATGAGTGAGAACATGCGGTGTTTGGTTTTCTGTTCTTGTGATAGTTTGCTAAGAATGATGGTTTCCAGCTGCATCCATGTCCCTACAAAGGACACAAACTCATCCTTTTTTATGGCTGCATAGTATTCCATGGTGTATATGTGCCACATTTTCTTAATCCAGTCTGTCACTGATGGACATATGGGTTGATTCCAAGTCTTTGCTATTGTGAATAGCGCCGCAATAAACATACGTGTGCATGTGTCTTTATAGCAGCATGATTTATGATCCTTTGGGTATATACCCAGTAATGGGATGGCTGGGTCATATGGTACATCTAGTTCTAGATCCTTGAGGAATCGCCATACTGTTTTCCATAATGGTTGAACTAGTTTACAATCCCACCAACAGTGTAAAAGTGTTCCTATTTCTCCACATCCTCTCCAGCACCTATTGTTTCCTGACTTTTTAATGATCGCCATTCTAACTGGTGTGAGATGGTATCTCAGTGTGGTTTTGATTTGCATTTCTCTGATGGCCAGTGATGATGAGCATTTTTTCATGTGTCTGTTGGCTGTATGAATGTCTTCTTTTGAGAAATGTCTGTTCATATCCTTTGCCCACTTTTTGATGGGGTTGTTTGCTTTTTTCTTGTAAATTTGTTTGAGTTCTTTGTAGGTTCTGGATATTAGCCCTTTGTCAGATGAGTAGATTGCAAACATTTTCTCCCATTCTGTAGGTTGCCCATTCACTCTGATGGTAGTTTCTTTTGCTGTGCAGAAGCTCTTTAGTTTAATGAGATCCCATTTGTCAATTTTGGCTTTTGCTGCCGTTGCTTTTGGTGTTTTAGACATGAAGTCTTTGCCCGTGCCTATGTCCTGAATGGTACTACCTAGGTTTTCCTCTAGGATTTTTATGGTATGGTATTAGGTCTAACATTTAAGTCTCTAATCCATCTTGAATTAATTTTCCTATAAGGAGTAAGGAAAGGATCCAGTTTCAGCTTTCTACTTATGGCTAGCCAATTTTCCCAGCACCATTTATTAAATAGGGAATCCTTTCCCCATTTCTTGTTTCTCTCAGGTTTGTCAAAGATCAGATGGCTGTAGATGTGTGGTATTATTTCTGAGGACTCTGTTCTGTTCCATTGGTCTATATCTCTGTTTTGGTACCAGTACCATGCTGTTTTGGTTACTGTAGCCTTGTAGTATAGTTTGAAGTCAGGTAGCGTGATGCCTCCAGCTTTGTTCTTTTGACTTAGGATTGTCTTGGAGATGCGGGCTCTTTTTTGGTTCCATATGAACTTTAAAGCAGTTTTTTCCAATTCTGTGAAGAAACTCATTGGTAGCTTGATGGGGATGGCATTGAATCTATAAATTACCTTGGGCAGTATGGCCATTTTCACGATATTGATTCTTCCTATCCATGAGCATGGTATGTTCTTCCATTTGTTTGTGTCCTCTTTTATTTCACTGAGCAGTGGTTTGTAGTTCTCCTTGAAGAGGTCCTTTACATCCCTTGTAAGTTGGATTCCTAGGTATTTGATTCTCTTTGAAGCAATTGTGAATGGAAGTTCATTCATGATTTGGCTCTCTGTTTGTCTGTTACTGGTGTATAAGAATGCTTGTGATTTTTGCACATTAATTTTGTATCCTGAGACTTTGCTGAAGTTGCCTATGAGCTTAAGGAGATTTTGGGCTGAGACAATGGGGTTTTCTAAATATACAATCATATCATCTGCAAACAGGGACAATTTGACTTCTTCTTTCCCTAACTGAATACCCTTGATTTCTTTCTCTTGCCTGATTGCCCTAGCCAGAACTTCCAACACTATGTTGAATAGGAGTGGTGAGAGAGGGCATCCCTGTCATGTGCCAGTTTTCAAAGGGAATTTTTCCAGTTTTTGCCCATTCAGTATGATATTGGCTGTGGGTTTGTCATAAATAGCTCTTATTATTTTGAGGTACGTTCCATCAATACCGAATTTATTGAGCGTTTTTAGCATGAAGGGCTGTTGAATTTTGTCAAAAGCCTTTTCTGCATCTATTGAGATAATCATGTGGTTCTTGTCTTTGGTTCTGTTTATATGCTGGATTATGTTTATTGATTTGCGAATGTTGAACCAGCCTTGCATCCCAGGGATGAAGCCCACTTGATCATGGTGGATAAGCTTTTTGATGTGTTGCTGAATCCGGTTTGCCAGTATTTTATTGAGGATTTTTACATCGATGTTCATCAGGGATATTGGTCTAAAATTCTCTTTCTTTGTTGTGTCTCTGCCAGGTTTTGGTATCAGGATGATGTTGGCCTCATAAAATGAGTTAGGGAGGATTCCCTCTTTTTCTATTGATTGGAATAGTTTCAGAAGGAATGGTACCAACTCCTCCTTGTACCTCTGGTAGAATTCGGCTGTGAATCCATCTGGTCCTGGACTTTTTTTGGTTGGTAGGCTATTAATTATTGCCTCAATTTCAGAGCCTGCTATTGGTCTATTCAGGGATTCAACTTCTTCCTGGTTTAGTCTTGGAAGAGTGTAAGTGTCCAGGAAATTATCCATTTCTTCTAGATTCTCCAGTTTATTTGCGTACAGGTGTTTATAGTATTCTCTGATGGTAGTTTGTATTTCTGTGGGGTCGGTGGTGATATCCCCTTTATCATTTTTAATTGCGTCGATTTGATTCTTCTCTCTTTTCTTCTTTATTAGTCTTGCTGGCGGTCTGTCAATTTTGTTGATCTTTTCAAAAAACCAACTCCTGGATTCATTGATTTTTTGGAGAGTTTTTTGTGTCTCTATCTCCTTCAGTTCTGCTCTGATCTTAGTTATTTCTTGCCTTCTGCTAGCTTTCGAATGTGTTTGCTCTTACTTCTCTAGTTCTTTTAATTGCGATGTTAGAGTGTCAATTTTAGATCTTTCCTGCTTTCTCTTGTGGGCATTTAGTGCTATAAATTTCCCTCTACACACTGCTTTAAATGTGTCCCAGAGATTCTGGTATGTTGTATCTTTGTTCTCATTGGTTTCAAAGAACATCTTTATTTCTGCCTTCATTTCGTTATGTACCCAGTAGTCATTCAGGAGCAGGTTGTTCAGTTTCCATGTAGTTGAGCGGTTTTGATTGAGTTTCTTAGTCCTGAGTTCTAGTTTGATTGCACTGTGGTCTGAGAGACAGTTTGTTATAATTTCTGTTCTTGTACATTTGCTGAGGAGTGCTTTACTTCCAATTATGTGGTCAATTTTGGAGTAAGTTCCATGTGGTGCTGAGAAGAATGTATATTCTGTTGATTTGGGGTGGAGAGTTCTATAGATGTCTATTAGGTCTGCTTGCTGCAGAGATGAGTTCAATTCCTGGATATCCTTGTTAACTTTCTGTCTCGTTGATCTGTCTAATGTTGACAGTGGAGTGTTGAAGTCTCCCATTATTATTGTATGGGAGTCTAAGTCTCTTTGTAAGTCTCTAAGGACTTGCTTGATGAATCTGGGTGCTCCTGTATTGGGTGCATATATATTTAGGATAGTTAGCTCTTCCTGTTGAATTGATCCCTTTACCATTATGTAATGGCCTTCTTTGTCTCTTTTGATCTTTGATGGTTTAAAGTCTGTTTTATCAGAGACTAGTATTGCAACCCCTGCTTTTTTTTGTTCTCCATTTGCTTGGTAAATCTTCCTCCATCCCTTTATTTTGAGCCTATGTATGTCTCTGCGTGTGAGATGGGTCTCCTGAATACAGCAGACTGATGGGTCTTGACTCTTTATCCAGTTTGCCAGTCTGTGTCTTTTAATTGGAGCATTTAGTCCATTTACATTTAAGGTTAAGATTGTTATGTGTGAACTTGATCCTGCCATTATGATATTAACTGGTTATTTTGCTCGTTAGTTGATGCAGTTTCTTCCTAGCCTCGATGGTCTTTACATTTTGGCATGTTTTTGCAATGGCTGGTACCGGTTGTTCCTTTCCATGTTTAGTGCTTCCTTCAGGGTCTCTTGTAAGGCAGGCCTAGTGGTGACAAAATCTCTAAGCATTTGCTTATCTGTAAAGGATTTTATTTCTCCTTCACTTATGAAACTTAGTTTAGCTGGATATGAAATTCTGGGTTTATAATTCTTTTCTTTAAGAATGTTGAATATTGGCCCCCACTCTCTTCTGGCTTGTAGAGTTTCTGCCGAGAGATCTGCTGTTAGTCTGATGGGCTTCCCTTTGTGGGTAACCCGACCTTTCTCTCTGGCTGCCCTTAAGATTTTTTCCTTCATTTCAACTTTGGTGAATCTGGCAATTATGGGTCTTGGAGTTGCTCTTCTCGAGGAGTATCTTTGTGGCGTTCTCTGTATTTCCTGGATTTGAATGTTGGCCTGCCCTACTAGGTTGGGGAAGTTCTCCTGGATGATATCCTGTAGAGTGTTTTCCAACTTGGTTCCATTTTCCCCCTCACTTTCAGGCACCCCAATCAGACGTAGATTTGGTCTTTTTACATAATCCCATACTTCTTGCAGGCTTTGTTCATTTCTTTTTCTTCTTTTTTCTTTTGGTTTCTCTTCTCGCTTCATTTCATTCATTTGATCCTCAATCGCTGATAGTCTTTCTTCCAGTTGATCGAGTCAGTCTCTGAAGCTTGTGCATTTGTCACGTATTTCTCATGTCATGGTTTTCATCTCTTTCATTTCGTTTAGGACCTTCTCTGCATTAATTACTCTAGCCATCAATTCTTCCACTTTTTTTTCAAGATTTTTAGTTTCTTTGCGCTGGGTACGTAATTCCTCCTTTAGCTCTGAGAAGTTTGATGGACTGAAGCCTTCTTCTCTCATCTCGTCAAAGTCATTCTCCTTCCAGCTTTGATCCGTTGCTGGTGATGAGCTGCGCTCCTTTGCCGGGGGAGATGCGCTCTTATTTTTTGAATTTCCAGCTTTTCTGCCCTGCTTTTTCCCCATCTTTGTGGTTTTATCTGCCTCTGGTCTTTGATGATGGTGACATACTGATGGGGTTTTTGTGTAGGTGTCCTCACTGTTTGATAGTTTTCCTTCTAACAGTCAGGACCCTCAGCTGTAGGTCTGTTGGAGATTGCTTGAGGTCCACTCCAGACCCTGTTTGCCTGGGTATCAGCAGCAGAGGCTGCAGAAGATAGAATATTGCTGAACAGCGAGTGTACCTGTCTGATTCTTGCTTTGGAAGCTTCCTCTCAGGGGTGTACTCCTCCCTGTGAGGTGTGGGGTGTCAGACTGCCCCTAGTGGGGGATGTCTCCCAGTTAGGCTACTCAGGGGTCAGGGACCCACTTGAGCAGGCAGTCTGTCCCTTCTCAGATCTCAACCTCCGTGTTGGGAGATCCACTGCTCTCTTCAAAGCTGTCAGACAGAGTCTGCAGAGGTTTCTGCTGCGTTTGTTATTGTTTACTGTGCCCTGTCCCCAGAGGTGGAGTCTACAGAGACAGGCAGGTTTCCTTGAGCTGCTGTGAGCTCCACCCAGTTCGAGCTTCCCAGCGGCTTTGTTTACCTACTTAAGCCTCAGCAATGGCAGGTGCCCCTCCCCCAGCCTCGCTGCTGCCTTGCCGGTAGATCACAGACTGCTGTGATAGCAATGAGGGAGGCTCCGTGGGCGTGGGACCCTCCCGGCCAGGTGTGGGATATAATCTCCCGGTGTGCCCATTTGCTTAAAGTGCAGTAATGGGGTGGGAGTTACCCGATTTTCCAGGTGTTGTGTGTCTCAGTTCCCCTGGCTAGGAAAAGGGATTCCCTTCCCCCTTGCGCTTCCCAGGTGAGGCGATGCCTCGCCCTGCTTCAGCTCTCGCTGGTCGGGCTGCAGCAGCTGACCAGCACCAATTGTCCGGCACTCCCTAGTGAGATGAACCCAGTACCTCAGTTGAAAATCCAGAAATCACCGGTCTTCTGTGTCGCTCGCGCTGGGAGTTGGAGACTGGAGCTGTTCCTATTCAGCCATCTTGCTCCGCCCCCCCCCCAAGTGTTCTTTAAAATGACTCTCTCTGTATCCAAACTCTGTGAAGAGTCTTACTGATCACCTAATACAGTTCATATTTCCCAGAAGAAGAAATAGTCATATAACAACATATTAAGGTTTATTGTCTATAAGCAACAGAAACTGACTCTGGGGCTAAATTAAGTAGAAAAAAAAAAGTTTATTTAAAAGATGAGTGGTAGATCCCACAATTTAAAGAAAAACTACAAAAGTATACCCGAAGAAGGAACCATGTTAGCTCTGGGAAAGTGAGTGGAAAAAGCTAATATACTCTTCAGGGCAATACCACTGGAATGAGTCAGCACCAACCATTTTCCTTCTTTTTTCTTTTTTTTTTTATTTATTTCTCTCTTTGCTTCTTTATTTTTCTTTCTAAATCACTTTGTTAAGGTATGATTGGTATACAAAAAGCTGTACATATTTTACAAGTTGATGAGTTTGGAAATAAGTATACACCCATAAAACCATCACCACAATCTACGAAACAAACTTATCCATCACCTGCAAAAGTTTCTTCCTGCCCTCTTTATTTACAATGATGATATCATTATCATCATCGTTAACATAAGATCTAAACCCTTAGCAAAATTTTAAGGATATCAGCCCTGTGCCATTCTAAGGTTAGTCATATGCTCACCCTAGGCCAGAAGAAGGCAGAGTATTTTGATTAACTGTCCTATCAAACTAGTGTCCAGTTGGGGTGGACAGGGGAAGATTCCAAGAGCAGGGCTTTGACAGTCAGGTTCACCACTATATCACCAGTATCTGGAGTATTATATGAAGTCAGTAATATTTGCTGAATTAATAAGTGAGAATATAGAAGTATATCATCAGAAAAGTAGAAAATGAGTGCTAGACAGGGAAAAGCCACAGATGGCACCTACAAAAGCTGTCCACCATCTAGTCATACCTTACATGGATCTGTTCCATTCAGACAGATTCCCTAAGCCCAATTAATAATAATTTCCATTATTACACAGCACTTTTCAATATATTGAGTACTTCTACATACTCAAGTTGCATCGTTCAAAATATAACCCATCCTTCAGTCTTTAGCTTAGTTTCAATTCTATTACAAAGCCTTCCTAAATTATTTCAAACCATGTTTATTTCTCCCTTCCTTGAAAATTTTTGTCATTGCTGTGAATTGCCATTTGACTTTTGATGCATAAACCCTGTCTAAACACTAACATTTTATTGAGCTCCAGGTCAAAAGGTCTTATAATTCCTTGAGTCTTTCCTCTAATGACTTGAACAATATCTTGCACCCAGTAGATACTCAACATGAACTCAAATGAAAGCATTAAGGCAATTATTTTAAAAAGACATTTTTCTCATCACAACAAAATATGATCTAGACTCTAAAACTCTTACAAATACACAGATGAAAGTATAGTTTGGCTACAAAATATTTTTACTCATAAAATTAATGTGAATTTTAATTTTAGAAGTACACTGATGTTTACTAAATATCCGGTGAAATGATT
Organism: Macaca thibetana thibetana; assembly: GCF_024542745.1. NCBI lineage: Eukaryota > Metazoa > Chordata > Mammalia > Primates > Cercopithecidae > Macaca > Macaca thibetana. The sequence continues at coordinate 99,480,856 of NC_065583.1, forward strand.
ATGTACTTACGAAGGAATATTATACATTGTGATAGCTAATCTCTTAAGATGCCTCCCCTCCTTCTCTCCCCAACTTCTACCAACAAACCAGATATACATGTACTCGTGTGGTTTCCTGCCTTTGAATCTTGGCTGGTCCTGAGACTCACCTTTGACCAAGAGAATGCATGATTTCCAAGGACAGGTTATAAGAAGCCCTTCAGCTGCCATGTTGGTCTCTTGAACTATGTGCTCTAGAGAATGAAGACCACCAGCTAAGAAGTCCAGCTATCCTGAAACAGCCATATCCTCAAACTGGCTGGGAGAAGGTTAAGATAGCCCATGTAGAGAGGCCATGTAGGGGGAGACAGAGAGAAAGAGAGATGCCCTGTCAGTCCCAACTAGTTCCCTCATCCCAACTGAGGTGCCAAATATGTGAGTAAAAAAGCCACCTTGGATGTCCGACTCCATTGAGGCTTATGGTGACTCTAGTCCCAGATTGTTGTTTAAAGCCACCAAGTTTTGTGTGGTTTTTTAGGCAGCCATATATAACCAAAACATATACTTAAAACACAATCACTAGGGCACACATCCAAAACAGGATTATAATAAACATATGTTTTTTATTTTAGTCATATCTCTAAAGCTATTATTATACTAATTTACTTGGCTATTGTTATTGTTTTCACGGTATTATTTTGTTAATTTTACTGTAACTTTAAATTTTATTCCATTATTTCATTATAAATTATGATTGGCTTATTAATAACAGTAACCAGAAAATATTTTCTCTTTGTAGAATCCACTCAATTGTTTATTAAAATATGTAGCTTTTAAAACATTTTTTTAAAGTAAAGATAATATCTTATTTTTTCTCAATACTGAGAAGAATACAGTATTTATTCAATAAAGTTGAGAATTTAATTAGTAAATAACGGGAAATGGTCATTTGGTGAAAAAGTCAATCAAATATCTTTTACTGAATCTATCATTGACCCAGTTAAGAATTTTTAAAATACAATACTTTTAATTTGACATCTACTGTCATGTTTATTTAAAATTCTTAAGTTCTTGTTTTAATTCAATATTATCTATTGAAATCCATTATTATTCCAAAATGTATATTTTAATAAACTTACAATCAATTCACAAATAAAAATAAAATAATTTGACTTTTAAATGCATTTTGAGGGTCTAATAGGAGATAATTAGAAATAAGTAAAATAGTCCTTTAATACAGCTTTTCAACAAAAATAGAAAAACCTCCTCTAAAAGCCTTGTTTAAACTTTGTACCTAGTGTTTGCAAATACCCATTTTTACTAGCTTAATAGAATAATAGTTTTGTAAATTTAGTGAGTACCTATTGCAATTCTGTATTCTACATGTATCATTAATATTTTTTAATTAACTATAGTTGTTAATCTAGTTTACAAACCTAGTTTCTAAGAAAACCTTGATTGGAATTACCTGGAAACATTACTAATATATCTCTAGTTACTAAAACCCTAGTCTTCCATGTTTCCTGGTATGTTTTCTATTTATGAAAGTGAATGAATTTCTAACCATTTTAGTTAGTTCAGTTAAATAAAAGATGAAATATTACTAACAGTTGGATAAAAGTCTGAGAATTTATTTTAGTCTCAATGTATTCGTAGTATACTTTAAAAAGGGAAAAAAATCTCAAAGTCCATCAGCCAGAAAATATATTATAAAAAGGACTTAGAATAAATTAAGCATGTTCAAAGACTCTCAAGAGGGTCTTTAAAACGAAGCTGCCCATGAGACATGACGTTAATCAAGTAACTGAAAGAAAAAGAAACTCAGCCTAAGTGCCTATTTACTGAGATATTTCTGGGTTCAACAAATTTTGAAGATATAAGAAAATAGGTGTTCAGGTATTCCCGAATTACTCTTCTCATACTTCAACGACCTTCTCACACTGAACTCCGGAATACATGATTCTTATAAATCATTGCGGCCAAGGGGTCTAGGAAAAAAGCCAGTCTGATTTCACTCTTTTATTTTCATATGACAGATGTTTAGAGGGTAGGACCTAAAGTCTACCAAGAAAACTGAATGATTGTTGAAAAGGTTTGGCTGTGTCCACACTCAAATCTCATCTTGAATTGTAACTCTCACAATTCCCATGTGTCATGGGAGGAACCCAGTGGAAGGTAATTGAATTATGGAGGCAGGTCTTTCCTGCATTGTTCTTGTGATAGTGAATGAGTCTCACGAGACCCAATGGTTTTAAAAACAGGAGTTCCCCTGAACAAGCGCTCTCTCTCTCTCTTTGCCTGCTGCCATCCATGTAAGACTTGACTTGTTCCCCTTGCCTTCCGCCATGATTGTGAAGCCTCACTAGCCATGTGGAATTGTAAGTCCATTAAACCTCCTTTTCTTCCTAGTCTTGGGTATATCTCTATCTGCAGCATGAAAATGCACTAATGCAATTGGCTTTGCCCAGATATAACCAAAGAGCATCAAACCAAATCATGACACCAAGGGAGACAAATGAAGAATCTGAATTAAATTATAAAAATGAGGTTAGAAACACATGGTGACTCAGATTGGACAAAGTATGCATGAAAGCAGAAAAGAGGGCCAAACAAGAAGCAAAATTCAGAGTCCCATTAGCATGCATAGATCAGAAGCACTAAGTTCAGATCCTAAAGAATGAAGGTATGACACTGGAGCTTGAATTCACTGGCTGTCACAGCTCCTTGGTAGAGGGGGGACTCTAAATAGCCTCTGCAATTCACCAGGTTGCAAGTGATATGCACTCCACCTTTTCCTAACTGCAATGCCTGTGTTAATCCCTAAACACCTAGCCCCAGTGGCCCAGTACAGCTCATACACACTTTCTTTTTTTGATTTGTTTATTAAAAGTTTCTTCTATCTTTTTTAGAGGAAGGGTCTCACTGTGTTGCCCAGGCTGGAATGCAGTGGCCATTCACAGGCTCCATCTCACTACTGATCAGCATGGGAGTTTTCACCTGCTCCATTTCCAATCTGGGCCAGTTCACCCCTCCTTAGGTAACCTAGAGGTCCCCTGCTCCCGAGAGATCACCATATTGATGCCAAACTTAGCGAAGACACCCAATCAACATAGTGCACTACATTCCAGAACTCCTAAACTCATCGATCGTCCTGCCTCAGCCTCCTGAGTAGCTGGGACTATGGGCGCATGCCACCACACCCGGCATACACATTTTCCAGAGCCAAAATGCTGAAGTTTTCCCCACTGTTTCTATAGCAGTGTTACAGCAGTCATAGGAATGATTGTGCCTTTGTCTGATAGCTTCTTATGCAGGAAATACCCAAGTAACTCTAAACAGGTAAAATAATAATTTTATCTTCTAAGATTTCTGGTGTCTTCTTTGGATATAAAAATGTATACTAAAAGTCTTTACTGCATATGAAAGGAAAAAACTAAAAAGAGGGGATCCATCCACCCAAGAAAGTACATGGGATAGTGGCCAGACAAGAACATATATCCTCTGTAAAATATAAATCTTAGACTCTCAGTATTAAAGAAACTTCGATCAACTCAGATGGCTGGAAAATTATGGTTGAAGAAAAATGACTGTATTACACTTAAGTTAGAAAGTCAGTATTTTTCCATTGTTAAAAACCATGAGCCCAATGCACTAAGACCTTACTCCCTAATAATAATTGATCAAAAGAGAGTGATTTCATGCCTTACTTGTACTACAGTCAGTGAAAGATCAGAACCTATAAGAACTTGCCAACAAAATACTCCAGACAAGTGCAAAATCTATGAAGTATAAAGAATATATACCCTACATTATAAAGAAAAGAAAATCTTACAGCTTTTGCTAAAGCATCAATCAAATCAGAACGAAGTGCCACAGACAGGATTTTGCTTTATGAAGTGCTGGCTTTCTTCAAGGTCATTCATGACGGTGATGCAAAGATGTCTGCACTACCACGCTTTCAGGCTCGGCACTGGAGAACTGCCTAGGGTCCTTACTTAATGAGTTTACTAGCTGAGCTTCATCTTAATAGAAGCAGTTGAGTTCTGAAAAAAATAATGTTTTTTAATCTGAGCTCAGTACAGTCTCTTTTACAGCTACAAAAAAATAAGCAATACACTTATAAAGTAATGGACATAGAGTTAAAATAATTAGGACATCCAAAAACCCACAAAAATATTATTATTACAAATGCTAGTTTCTCTCATTTATTCATGATTCTGCTCAAAATCTATATAAAATATTTACCTTTTAACACTGAATCTTCTATTTTGTTTGTCTGGTTTTTGTTTTTCGGTGACTTTTTTTGAGATGGTCGTGCTCTGTCACCCAGGCTTGGAGTGCAATGGTATGCTCTCACTGCACTGCTCACTGCAATCTCTGCCTCCTGGATCCAAGGGATCCTCCCACCTCAGCCTCCCGTGCAGCTAGGACTACAGGCGCATGCCACCATGCCCGGCTAGTTTTTGTATTTTTAAAATAGAGGTGGGGTTGCCCAGGCTGGTCTCGAACTCTTGAGCTGAAGCGTCGCCTGCCTCGAACTCCCAAAGTGCTGGAATTACACGCATGAGCCACCATGCCCAGCTGGATCTCAAAATTATTGTTCTCCCTTCTCCCAGAAGACACCTATCATATACTAAACCTCAAATCTTTGAAAGGCAACCCAAATTACAAAGGCTACCAAAAGCCTAAACCCAATGGATCGTAAAGCAAGATTAGAATTAGGGGATCTGAAAATGTGGATTTAGGATACAATTTTTTTAAACAACCAGAATGTACCTGTATCTCAACATTTATAAGGAAAAAGGACCACTGAGTACTCTTCACGTGTTTAACACATTATTCTACTACTATACTAAGCTCTCTGGCTGCACTTAAATAATTCCATGTTAAACTAACTTTCCTGAGAATATTACTATAATCAAAGGCCCTCAAAAGTATTACCACATTTGCTTTTTCTCTGAGATCCTCCTGCTACACTCACAACACAAGAACTACATGGCCATGAAACCTAAGGTAAATTGAAGAAAAGTTACCAAGGAGGATTCTGTATCCTCCTACGACATTCCAGGGTTTCAGGAGACTCAAGAAATTCTACTCTTCTCTTTAAGTCTATGTCCACAAAAATAATCCAAATAATACTGTTGAAAAGATTTTACAATTAAAATTGCCATTAAAATTTTAAATAGGATTCAGTACAAATAATAATATTCAATACCCACAATGAAGAAGACCTAAGAAACTTATTACAAATCCGAAAATACCAGTAAAAATACTTTTATTTTCCAAACTCTCCTGAGAAGTGTGTCACTATTTCCTATAGTGTTTTATGCCTGTATCCTTCAGCATGGTATCTGATGCTCAAAAGATATCCAAAAACATGTTTGTTGAAGGAATCAGTAAGGAAAAAAATGAAATTAAGCAAAATATAAGTACAGGCACTAACTCCCTAGGGTTAATGGAGTATCATTCAGTATGTGGAAATACTAACTTTACAAACTACTTAAGTATAATCAGAGAGCCTAGCATATATGAATAGACAATATACAAAGACTTTTCATTGTTGTTGTTTTGTTGTTGTTTTTGGATATGGAGTCTTGCTCTGTCATCCAGGCTGGAGTCCAGTGGTGTGATCTCAGCTCACTGCAATCTCTGCCTCCCAGGTTCAAGTGATTCTCCCGCCTCAGCCTCCTGAGTAGCTGAGATTACTGGTGCACGCCACCACACCCAGCTAATTATTTTATTTTTAGTAGAGACAGCGTTTCACTATGTTGGTCTCGAACTCCTGACCTCAAGTGATCCACCTGCCTCGGTCTGCCAAAATGCTGGGATTACAGGCATGAGCCAGTGCACCTGGCCTACAAAAACATTTTTGCTTTGAAAAAATATTTCAATAAAAACTTGTAATTTATTTACTCCAAAGTTACTTTCATTACTAAGTGATAAATTATGCAATAACATGAGATATTCATAACTAACATTCTTTGTTGAAATAATTATAGATTAACAAATTCTAAATTTGCTAAACATAATATACAATATAGTATAAAACCTGCAAAACACAAACAACTAAATACAAGCTAAATAACTTTTCCTAATAAATCTAACCATATTGAAAATATTTTAACCCCATAATTTAACATAGATGTTGGATGCCATTCAAAATAGCGTTTGATTTCTCTTGCCTACATGTTTTGGGCACTGTAAAAAACCCTGGTCTAACCTCTCTATATCCTCCCAGCAAGCTCTTTATATCTTGCCCTTATGGTATTTTCCAACTGTCTGCCTTAAACAAAGAGTCCTTGCTGGCACTGGCTTGTTGCTAGTCAGTATTTAGCTCTCTCTTTCTGCAGCGAAGAGAGAGCCTAACCATCTGCTTCATGCAGCTTTTCATTCCTATGATAGCTTTCTGCTCTTTCCTCTTCCAACTCAGAAACAGAAAGCAAGAGATAAAACAAAGCATCTTAGGTCCACAAGAAGCTGCGCAACACCCAGGAGAGTTTTTCCTCCCAATCAGGAAAATGCTTCCTTAGCAACCAAGTAACTAAGGCCAATTAACCTCCCTTCTCTGTCAATACTCAATTTACATTGAAACCCTTTTTTGGTTAAGTCCTTCAGTTTTACAATGAGCTTTCTGGCAGAGAAAAAAGGTGCTTCTGTCTTAAAGGAGCCAGGTCCTTTCTCCTGACTATCTCTAACTGTGATTCAAACTTAACATAAAGTGTTAGGTGATTTTCTAATTCAATTTAAGGGGCTGGAAACTTAGAAATGGCATAAAAATTAAGTGCAATCAACCAACATATGCTTAAAGTGAGAATGAGTCATTTTGGAGCAACCAGAGATTAGATGCCGTGGAGAATAAGAGATGTGGAAAAGATGCTTTGTAGCTGTCATTGCCTCATACCTGCCTTGGCTGATTTATGTCATTCCACACAACCAACAAAGCCCAGGTTACCACTAAATAATCACAATCTCAGTAGAATACCAAAGAAAAGATGAATGAAAGAAAGGAGCACAGATAGTAACAAAACCAAAAAATGTCCTTTCAGGCAAAAAAAAGTCCGAAATTAAAACTAGAAAGGAACTAGCATTTTTCAGAGTCATAAACTATTGCAGAAGTAGTAAAAACCGTAACATATTTAAAGAAAAAAGGGGTTTTATAAAAATATAAAAATGCACAATAGAAAGCTCCCCCACCATCCCAAGCTTTCACATTGTGAGATGGTGTTTACATTTTTCTAAGTCTTACAATTAAATTATTATATTGTATTCTACTTTGGGTAAAGAAAAATTGACAGAAATTTTATACAAAGGGGTAATTAGCTGTCTTCATGTTCATTTTCCAGGTCTTGATGAAGCAAAGTCCTTTGTGGAATAATTTTGAAGTTTTTAAAATTCTATATAGAATGTAATATGGAACTTCAAATGTATATTGTGATTTATAATAGGCACTATAAACACTATAAATCATCCTTCGACAGTTTTGGGAGCAGCATTTCAGTGTCAACACACAATACCACTGTATCTCCAAACAATTCTTGCTGCTAACAGTTATGACACAGAATTTCAAAACGAGTTTTGTTTTCTAGTTTTGTCACTTACCATTTGCAGGACTCACCATTCTACTCACACAAAGATTTATTCTGAAACAGTAAAGCTGCCTTAAGGTTACACTAATAAAAGTGAACATTTGTAAACCCTTGGCTCCCATCATTTTATTTGATCCTCACAGCCACCCTGCGAGGTAGGGATTGTAATGACATCCTTCTCCAATTGGGGTGTCTGTGGTTGAGAAAGATGTGGAGAGGAAACTAAACTTAATGAAGCACCTACCACATATGTGTTTTACTTTCACAGCATTAGCCAACTGTTTTACTTCATGATATTTAATACACACATCTACACACACACATGCTTACATACAGCTCCCAGTTCCCAACCTCCCAATTCCTGTATTTGGGATCCTGTTTTCCAGAGAAGAGATTTGCGGCTTTAAGAGGTTCAGTAATATTTTCAAAGTCACACAGAAGGAGGGAAAGTAGGGATATAAAACCAAATTTCCCTAACTTTAAAGCCCTTATTCTTTCAACCATGCCACACCACCTGCTACACAAAGCCCCTGGCAGACCCATATGTTACCTTCCAAATCCCTTCTGCTGACATTAGCAACCACTAAGGGTCAAAGGTTGTATTTTCAAAATGTGACTCATGAGCCATTAGTAAGTTCTGAAATCAATTGCTGGGCCTTGACCAGCATTTTTAAAAAACAAAACAGCGCAGAATAGATTGAGTAGAGAGATCAGAAAGAGTAAGAATTGTTTCATGAACCTTGGTTTCAGGTATGCATGTATGGAGTGTTCTGGATCTTAATGTAAAATGTATTTCTTATTTTGGGTTTATATCTAAAAAGTTTGAAAGTCATTGGGTTCAGTGGATGCTCTCACATAGAACTAGCTCATGAATTGAGAATTACTGAACACTCAGCTCTCTTCACTTAAATAACATCAGGAAACATAAGACAGGCGACCCCTTCTCAGACAAGGCAGAAAAAGTATTACCTAGAATCAGCACAGGAGGAGGATGCTGATTGCATAATTACACACCTCCTTCACAGCAGCTCCAGTCCATCAAGTAGATAGTATGGTTTATTTTTTACATCACTAATTATGTAATTATCCATAACATTAAATCAGTTCCACCTGATTCAGTCTATCACAGGTTTCCTGAAACATTCATTTGTTTATTATTTTTAAAAAGAACACTAAACTATATCACCTTATATGTAAAAGTTCCAGTATGGAAGGTGGATCAACTTTTATTTTAAAAGATCTTGTGTCCAATAAGACACTGTGGTCCTTTGGGATAAATGGGAATTAAAATTTCATTTTTAATATACTTTGGAGCAGATGCATGTAAGTATATTCTCAATTTTTTCTTCACTATTTCATAAAATGCCCATTGTAGAGCAATAATGTCACATTGGTTATTTTCACAAAAAAGCTTTTCTACATAGTAAAATTTCATTGTTCTTTGTAATACACCTCCCAGTATGTCATTTATTCAAAATCATCCCCTGGGAAAGTGCTGCAAAGATAAACAAGCAATGGCTCTTACACTGAAGAAACGAGCAGCTGATTAGAAGAGATATAATCCTAGACACTACAGGTTCCACTCAGCTGCTTCCCAGAACCTCTGGGCAGAGCTGTCACCCGTAGCTACCAAACGATCCCTGCAACAGCTATATACCATCCAGGAAGACTCAGCAGATAACCTCTAGCAAGCAAGAGACTAACACAAAGAATACATAGACAAGGACCAGGGCCAGAAGAAAGCATGAAAATTATATATTCCATCTGATTCTTCTACCTACATGTTCATACTACCTCTTAGCTTTGCCTAACCCCTCAAACCTACTGATAGTCAAATACCATCCATCCATCAACTACAAAGAAGTTCCAGCATACTTGAAACTAGTGAGGGTAATCACTTAGGATCCTCTTCACTTTATCCCCACCTAATCTCACTGCAGTCTCACTTCTGCCTAACTTCAAACCCTTGACACCATCACTCCCTCCAATTCTTTGGACATTCCTGGTGTTTAAATCTCAGCTTTCCTTAATGGATTCTGACTTGGTTTATCTCTCTGACTTTGAGTACTCCTTGCTAACTTAAATAGGAATCCCACATTCAGGAATCTAACAGCACACCAGCAACCTGGCTAATACCCTAGCACAACTAGCCTAATACCCTCTGGAGGGGAGATTCAGACAAACCGCTAAAAACACTGAATATTTCACAGCCAAATCTAAAGTCACAACTCAACATTCTTCATCCTCTACTCACAATTACTTTCCTTAGTGCAGAGCCCCTCTTGCCTCCCACCACTACCCTCTATACTTACCACCATGTACACCTCTCTCAGCCATTCCTAAGGACCCAATGTATAATACATGGAGGAAAAGGTACTAGATTCCTCTGGCACTAAGGTTAATTCCAACACCCCTGTGTGATCGAAGGAGTATGATTTGGAGAAACATTTTTGGAAGTTGGCATCCTACCTCAGAAACACCCAGGGTGTGCTCCTGCAGCCTCTCTCTCAACTGCTGAGTGATTAGAGAAGCCAGGATTGGTTGATAGGTCCATAAGGTAGACAGAGGGAGACATGGAATCCATCCTCAGCCTCCAAGTTTCTTGTTGCCAGATTCCAACTATGTGTTTTTAAGTCAGTCTGACTTTATTAGGATGCCTGCTGTCAAAATGGAAAGCTGGGGGAACTTCTGCGTTATTGGAGGTCACTTCCCAAGATCCCCTATGATCAGCTCTACATTCATGACTCTTGACTCAGATTCTCATTTTTAGCCCCATGCCTCCTCTCTGGATTCATCTTGGTTTACACAGGTTGACCTCCAACAAGGACTCTGACTTAGGTGAGATGTTCGAACTACTGCCATAGAACAATAGTTAAAATGATCTATTAGAAAGGAGGAATAAAAATATATTCCTTGTCACCAGTGTCACAGAGACAAAAACAAGATAATTTCAAGAAGAAGGGGCTTAGTCAGTAGTGTCAAATGTTACAATGTGGTCAAGAAAGGTGAAGGCATTAGATGTGGTGATTGTAAGGTAACTAGTAACTTAGACAGAAGCAATTTCCATAGCTTGATTTTGGTAGAAGTCAAAAGAAAAAGAGTTGAAGTTGGAACAAGTGATGAAAAAATCCAGGTACTATAGATTACTTATTCACAAAACCTGGGAGTGAAAGAAAGAAGACAGAGGGGATTGTAGAAGAGGATTGGGAAGTGGCAATATAGGTATAACAGGAAGCATAGGGCCAAGGGACATGGAACCTAGGTCCTGTTATGGGCATTGCTGAAGTAGCCAAGGTCAAGACTAAGTAAGAAAGCAAGAGAAATAAAAGATGACTGATGTCATTGAGGGCCTTGAGACAAAAAGAATATACAAAGAATGTTCAGAGAGAAGCATAAATACAGTTGAAAATAAGGAAGTTGTGAATAGAGAGAAGAATTTCAGAGTTTGAGATAATTGTTACATTGATATTTTTTCCCTTCTCTTTCATATCTAAAAAACTTAAAGGAAGGCTGAGGGTGAGATGCTGCACAAATAATTATTGGAAAGAGGACATTTAATAACGTTATTTCAGAATAGCCAATAATCATTTTAATAATCTTATCTAAAAATATCCTGTCCCTTCCAGATTACTACTTTTCTTTTCCTTCAAAATAAGCTAGAGTTGAGCAACTGGAGCATAGAGACAAGATTTAGTCTGCCAGGCTGTTGTACCTTCTGACTCACTGACCAAAAAAGGCATTTTCTCAGGCATCCATCAGGACAGTCTTTTTTTTTTTTTTTTTTTTTTTTTTTTTTTTATTATTATACTTTGAGTTCTAGGGTACATGTGCATAACGTGCAGGTTTGTTACATATGTATACTTGTGCCATGTTGGTGTGCTGCAGCCATCAACTCGTCAGCACCCATCAACTCGTCATTTACATCAGGTATAACTCCCAATGCAATCCCTCCCCCCTACCCCCTCCCCATGATAGGCCCCGGTGTGTGATGTTCCCTTTCCCGAGTCCAAGTGATCTCATTGTTCAGTTCCCACCTATGAGTGAGAACATGCAGTGTTTGGTTTTCTGTTCTTGTGATAGTTTGCTAAGAATGATGGTTTCCAGCTGCATCCATGTCCCTACAAAGGACACAAACTCATCCTTTTTTATGGCTGCATAGTATTCCATGGTGTATATGTGCCACATTTTCTTAATCCAGTCTGTCACTGATGGACATATGGGTTGATTCCAAGTCTCTGCTATTGTGAATAGTGCCGCAATAAACATACGTGTGCATGTGTCTTTATAGCAGCATGATTTATAATCCTTTGGGTATATACCCAGTAATGGGATGGCTGGGTCATATGGTACATCTAGTTCTAGACGGACAGTCTTTAGGTGCCATTGCCAACTTGATCAGCCTTCCTGGTCTTTTCAATGCATTCTGAACTGTAGCTGAGACAAACATGTAATCTCTATCCTAAGGCTCCTTTAAGGTTAGCTTGAACTACATGTAGCTTCTCTCAATGCTTATCACAAATACGTAAGACTTATACTTTGCTAAGAGCAAACAATCTAAAACAGCAAATTTGCAAGCACCATATAGAAGAGCATTATTGAAATTCCCATATCACATTTATGCAATCAAAAACAAGATTGTTAAAACACTTTGATGGCTCCCTTTTGAAAACCTTTAACAATGCAATCCTTGGTTATTTCCTTTTGCTTTAAGGTAAAATTATTATTTGCCCTTAAGCACATAAATTCAGAAATAAACTTTAACAAAATATTCCTGGCCACTTTATTTAATAAGTATCCTTTAACAAAATAGAAAATAAACTGATAATGACAAAATAGTTATACTAATATTGCTGACTTTTAGTTAAGTTTGCAGTATATTGACAGAGAAAAAATTCTAGGTAGCTCTAACCCAGAAAAATCAAGAGACAAGCAATATCAGTTTCTGGCATTGATGTGCCAGGCACGGTGCTAAATGCTAAGGACACAGTTATGATGGAAGTGATCTAACCAAGTCAGAGCTTAAGAGTCCAACTACGGGGTTCAGAACCACTATTCCAGTTTGAAAACGCTTTGTTCCCTTTCCCCAAAATAATTCATCTGCATTTTTAATAAAGTCTCTTTCATAGTGAGCATTTCAGGTATTAGTGGATAAAACATCAGGGGTTATATAAGCCATTGTTCTTGGCAATGATTTTATGTAAAAATAATACTCTATGCAATGGTTAGTCTTTACCTGACAGTTAAAAAAAAAATCCTGCCGGGCACGGTGGCTCAAGTCTGTAATCCCAGCACTTTGGGAGGCCGAGACGGGCGGATCACGAGGTCAGGAGATGGAGACCATCCTGGCTAACACGGTGAAATCCCGTCTCTACTAAAACATACAAAAAACTAGCCGGGCGAGATGGCGGGCGTCTGTAGTCCCAGCTACTCGAGAGGCTGAAGCAGGAGAATGGCATAATCCCGGGAGGCAGAGCTTGCAGTGAGCTGAGATCCGGCCACTGCACTCCAGCCTGGGTGACAGAGCGAGACTCCGTCTCAAAAAAAAAAAAAGAAAAAAAAAAATCCTGACAAGTAGTCAATCTCATTTAAGCTACCAAAAAAATTCAACAATCATTTTAATATCTGAAGCTTGCGGTTCATATCACGAGATTCTACATTGCTACTTCAACAATGAATTCCTTTAGGATATATAAGAAGATTGTTTTTGAGCCCTGCATAGAAAATTTTGCTAATGGGAATTCCTTTCATTCCACAAAATATTTTTAAATTAATATTTTTAACTAAGGAATAAAATTGTAAATATACTTAATAATTTTGAAAACTCAAATTTTAGATTCTACTTAATCTTTTGTGAGATCAAGTCTTACTGTAATATGTTCTAAGTAACACATCTCCCTCCACATACGTAGTTTCTACTGGCTTCAAAAGAAAACCTCAAAGGGCAGAAAAGAGTTATAAGTAGTGGTTTCACTTTCATTTATTTTAGATTCGATTATAAAGTCAACATATCTTCCTCAGAATTCTTCATGAAAAAAAGAGCCTCCTAAAGTTGGAAACCCCCAACAATCTATTAAGTGTCTTTTTTTTAAGATAAGAAGTTTTTATATGTGTACATATATATACTTTAAGTTCTGGGATACATGTGCAGAATGCACAGGTTTGTTACATGCCATGGTGGTTTGCTGCACCCATCAATCCCCCATCTATATTAGATATTTCTCCTAATGCTATCCCTCCCCTAGCCTCCCATCCCCCGACAGGTCCTGGTGTGTGATGTTCCCCTCCATGTGTCCATGTGTTCTCATTGTTCAACTCCCACTTATAAGCGAGAACATTTGGTGTTTGGTTTTCTGTTTCTGTGTTAGTTTGCTGAGAATGATGGTTTCCAGCTTCAGCTGTGTCCCTGCAAAGGACATGAACTCATCCTTTTTATGGCTGCATAGTAGTCCATGGTATATATGTGCCACATTTTCTTTATCCAGTCTATCATTGATGGGCATTTGGGTTGGTTCCAAGTCTTTGCTATGAAAAGCATCCCAAATTCATTAAAAGAAATGGGAGAAATATATAATTAGGGCAATTAAAATAATGCATTAAATGGCCCTCCTCCAAAACAACTGCTTCCTAAGTTAGACCTTTACATTTGGACATAAGTGCTCCACAATGAAAGCCTGTCAGATTTTTGTACAGAAACATCAGCTCAGTAACCTCTTAAGTATACAGCTGCTACTAGAAATGATCTTACTTTTGATTTTTTAAAAAACACCCCAAAATTACAACTGTATGTAAAGAAAACTTTCTGATATAACTTATTGCTGAGTTAAAATACAATGGCTATGGCACATATCTTTACAAAGGCTTTTCTATTAGCTTAATAAATAAAAAGAGAATTAGTTACCTATGTATATTTAGTCAACTTATTTCAAAAAGTAGATTTTCTTTATGTTTTGCCAAGGAGAATATAGCACAGAGAATTTCAAAGATAGAAGTAACCTTAAGAACCCATTTAGGTTATAGACTCTCACTGAACCTAACAACTCTCTGAATTTTGCAGTGCTATTACTCAGGTACCAAGGGCTTAAAGTAGAAAGAAGATTCAGTAGAATGTGAAGCATGACCCTGCCTCTATCTAAGACTCCTGGCTTTATAGCAGAATAGTTAAACTGCATTAAGATCCCCTAAGTCACAAATTTCATTAGATGATTCAAATAGTTTCAGTACCACATCTCTATATGTTGCTTTCTGATGAGTTTCAAGAATGAGTAAATAAATACTTTTGTTATATACCAGTTAAAGAAATATAGTTTGTATAATAAATAGTATATTTAGTGCAATAATCCCCAGTTTTACTGGAATTAAAGATCCTAATCTGACATGACTGGTTTTCAGAATATTCTATACTCTCCCCTCTCAGAGACCACACTACTATATAGCATATACTTACACTTTAAATTAAATAGAATTAAATTTTAATTTGTCTTTGAACCCTTTCATAATATCTTAAGTAAAACACAAAAGTGGGATTGGGGTCTGCTGCATTCACAGTTATTTCCTTCAAAAATCCATTTATCTGTCAGCATTAGATTCATTCATTCAATAATACTGACTATTACACAGGCTTCCATTTGCATCTATGCACCTCAAACATAACAGACAGAACTTCCTGGCATTTTAACATTGCTTTAATAATTACATTCCCAAATACAGAGGTAAACATGCTTCTTAGTCATCATTTACATTTATCAATATATCTATAGTTCAGTCCAAAAATAGCAGTTGCTTTACAGATAAATTGTTAATGCTTACTGAGAACTATGGCTCACCATTTATTCCATTATAAAAAAACATAATATTCTGACATATGAGTCTATTTTGGACATACAAAATAGAAGTCATCCTAGAAGCCACCTAATAAAATCCTTAAGGCAAATG
Organism: Macaca thibetana thibetana; assembly: GCF_024542745.1. Lineage (NCBI taxonomy): Eukaryota > Metazoa > Chordata > Mammalia > Primates > Cercopithecidae > Macaca > Macaca thibetana. The sequence goes on from NC_065583.1 coordinate 99,496,353, forward strand.
AGTGTATTTCAAGGCCTGGTTACCTCAGAAGATCATCATTCTTTGAATACGTTCCTTGGCAATTGAGATCATCTCCTGTTACTGATTCTCAGTTTTATGCTTCAGGGAATTTATGATAGGTTGCTTTTTGTTGAGGGCCTCACTTTCTATAATATTCTACCTGCCCTGGTCTAAGGAAAATACCAGTTAGTGAACTACAAGGCCCTAAGACAAAAATCTTTTCTTCCACTAGTATATTATCACTATTTTTATGACTCTATCATTTTCATAGTTTTAAAAAATGTAATCTGAAGGTGCAACCTGAGGCTCTAAAGGAATGAGGATAGTAAATGGATAAATAAAATATGCTTGGTACCCATCTCTGATACCTCTGCAAAAGGAAGAGGAACTACAGTAATCGAACTTCAAGCAGAACACAAACTTCAATAATATAAAAATTATTGACCAACTTAAAGTCAATGTGTATAGGTAGCTGAATTGTGTGAATCAAAAGACAAAATCTAGGCCATCTCTATTCTATGGAAAATGATTCAAAACTTCATAAATGAAGACATTAGAGACAAAAAAATACAAAGCAATGTTGGCTAGAACACCAGTTACATAGGAAACACTTTCAGAGCATTCATCAACAATTTTTACTACTCATTATTAAAAATCAGTATCTAAGTTAACTAGATACTGTTTCCTTTTACTGAGTGGATGAGTGCTGGACATGATTTAAAAAACAAAACTTACACCTTATTTCTCAACTCTAGTCTCTCTAGTCTTCATTAGTCAGTATGTTAATTCAGAATCTTTAAAAAAAACTTAAGTTTAGCAGCTATTTTGCAATAATATATCCACATAATTTTTAACCATTATTATGGTTAATTTTCATCAAAAATTGTCTAACTGAAGTATAGGGCTTGGTTCCCACCTCTATTTATAAATTATTATTTCATGTATAGAAACAAGGCTTCAATAAGGACAATATGCTCCTGTTCATTAAAGTAGATGAATTATTAAATCATATTTTTCATGACTGTTAAATGATATCTCAATTTCTCTAAGAAAAGTCTTCAGTTAAATACAAAAAAACACAAATTGATAAAGTGATATGGTAGTATCAATACCCATTTATGAAAATAAGTGTCACATAAAATAAGATATCCCAAGCCAGCATTGATTATGTTTGCTTCTGTTGAAAATATTCATTTATATGTAGAGGATTTTTTTTTTTGAGACAATGTCTTGCTCTCTCACCCAGGCTGGAGTGCACTGGTGCAATCTCGGCTCCCTGCAGCCTCCGACTCCTGGGTTCAAGCAATTCTCCTGCCTCAGCCTCCCAAGTAGCTGGGATTACAGGCACCTGCCACCATGCCCAGCTAAGTTTTGTATTTTTTTAGTAGAGATGGTGTTTCACCATGTTGGCCAGGCTGGTCTCGAACTCACAGCCTCAAGTGATCCGCCCCCCACTCAGCCTCCCAAAGTGCTGGGATTACAGGCATGAGCTGCCACACACTGCCCTATATTTAGAGGATTTTAAATAGATGCAATGTACTTCTGTTGGTCACTGGTAAGGAAAATATCTTGTTTAAAAACTGCCAGTCTCACTTTCATCTCACAAATTCAGAAATGTCACATGCAAAATCATACTATCTACTCTCAATAAATGTCTTATTTAATATGACTAACCTGTAAGAACTACTGTTTTCCAAAGTCAGAACATAACAAAAGCCAGAACATAATCACTTCCTAGCTATTGTTCTTAGGCAAGCTTAACCTTTGTGTCATGTCTCAGTTTCCTCATATATAAAGTGAAGAGAATAAAGATATTAATATCATGAGTTGAAATGAATATATGCAAATCACTTAGTTCAGTATCCATAGTTAGTCCTCCATAAACTTAGGTTGTCTTTATTATAATATTATTATTGCTGTTATTATTATTATAACTGTGTTTTTATCCATCTTCACTAATCTTATCCATTTATGTGCCATATTAATATTAATATCTATTGTCATAAGAGTTTTGTGAAGATTAAATAAGATAATAAAGTAACTAGTAAGATAAACTGGTATGTAATAGAAAATCAATAATTGACCATGTTAAGTATTATTTGGGGGGAATTAAAATGTTAATACATGAAGGCATTAATGCTGACATAAATGTGTTTTGTAAGAGAATCTGTTAAAGTCATTGATAAAAAAATGTTAATCTAATATTTCATCAAATGAAAACATTGGGAGCTAGGCAAATAGCACCCTCTAACTCCACAAAATCCCTTCCCTCAAGCTTGATATCCATCCACATATCTACATATCTTTGGTATGGTTGTTCAACTATCTACAAATACAACTAATTTAGAAGAAAAATGTAAAAAAAAAATTTCAGACTTTTGATCATCATATATTTAGGATCAAAAGATGATATATTTTACCTAAACCCTGTTTTGGAATCCCAAGGACAATAGTTAAATAAGAGTTTATCACTCTTCAGTGCAGAGTTGAAGTATGTTTTGATCAGCGATGGTTGAAATGAAAAATAATGTTTTATACAACTGCTTTCAAGATTATAAAACTTATTAAATATCACAAAACTACCAATGATTTTTCATGATAGTCTAGTCTGTAAAATTAGTTAAAGCTAAGTTTGATAATTTGTACAAATTAGGATTATTCCTTGAGTTCTTCTATCATGAGCACAATCAATCCCTTTCACGAAATTTGCTTAAATATTCAATTTTTTTAACTTTTCAGTTCAGGGGGACATGTGCAGGTTTGTTACATAGGTAAACTTGTGTCATGGGAGTTTGTTGTGCAGATTATTGCATCACCCAGATATTAAGCCTATTACCCATTAGTTATTTTTCCTGATCCTCTCCCTCCTCTGACCCTCTACCCTCTGACAGGTCTCAGTTTTTAAAATGTTAGAAGTTCAGCCAGGCACGGTGGCTCAATGCCTGTAATCCTGGCACTTTGGGAGGCCGAGGTGGGCGGATCACCTGAGATCAGGAGTTCGAGACCAGCCTGGCCGACGTGGTGAAATCCCGTTTCTACAAAAATACAAAAATCAGCCAGGCATGATGATGGGTGCCTGTAATCCCAGCTACTCAGTAGGCTGAGGAGGGAGAATCACTTGAACCTGGGAGGCAGAGGTTGCAGAGAGCCAAGATCATACCATAGCAGTCCAGTCTGGGCAACAGAGTGAGACTCTGTCTCAAAAAAAAAAAAAAAAAATTGGTAGCAGTTCATTGCATTTTTGAAACAAACAGTAGAGGGCTGTTCCTTATCTAATTACATTCTACTTAAATTGTCATAGTATCTTCTACTGATATCACAAATGTACTATCCATTAAGATAAAACATTAATTCTGAGGTATTTTGTTTTTGGATTTTTGTTTTTATTTTGAGACAGAGTCTTGTTCTGTTGCCCATACTAGACAGAGCGCAGTGGTGTGATCATAGCTCACTGTAATCTCAAACACCCAGGCTTATGCAAACCATCTGTCTCAGCCTCCAGAGTAGCTAGGACTACAGGTGCATGCCACCATGCCCACCTGATTTTTCTTGTTTTTGTGGTGATGCAGTCTTGCTATACTGTCCAGACTGATCTCAAACATCTGGCCTCAAGCAATCCTCCCCTCTTGGTGTAACGAAGTACTGGGATTACAGGTGTGAGCCACCATACCTGGCCATCTGAGGTATTTTTAAATGAAAAACTAAAAAAATTCAAATTGCCATACCTCTAATCATATTACTGACTAAATAAAAGTTACAAACAAATCTATGATGAAGAAAGAGAGAACTTAAGAGGAAAACACATCTCTGTCCAGTGTTGATCTAGGAAAGTAAGACATTACATATGTAGTTCAAATGGAATGTTTTAAATGCTCTAATTAGTCTACCACTGTTTTTTAGTGAGAGTCACTCTCAATTGTCTCTGTACCATTCTCTGAGATAACTGGTGGTGGTGGCTGAATAAGGGTTAGTTTCCAGGTTGGAGGCTACTCATTATTCCCAGCATCTAAAGGTAAGAATAGAATATGAAAAGAAAGGAAGTGTTACAGTCACTGCTCTCCTCCTGCTCCTTCATGTTTCTCCATTCACATCCTGCTGCTTCTTGCATAATTATGAGATAACCATAAAAAGATAATTATATGTGTGACATTATTAGTATTAATAAGAGCACTGTACCCTTGTTACATCCAACCAAAACAAGAAGTAAGAAGGGCCCACAGTTTGAATGAGAACACTGAAGTTTACTCAAGGTTACATGACTAATAAGTGGTGAAGAGAACTACAAAACAATTTCTATCTCCAAGTCTAGCACTCTTTCTTCTACTTGTGCTGTTGTTATAATCTGAGTAAATTAGGCAGACTAAATTTACTATGAGTTGCCAAATATTAAAAATAAAACACTGGAGTTGACTGGAAGATGAAGGGTTTATCATTCGATTCCATTCCAGTGACAACTCAGAAACACAAACTACTAAAAACTCCCTGCAAACCTCTTTTTAAACATTGTTGATTTTTCTATGTAAATTGATTGTTGAAAAAAAATGTTATTCTAGTAGAAACTAAACTCTTTTAGAATTCAGCCTGGGCACAGTGGCTCATGCCTGTAATCTCAGCACTTTGGGAAGCTGAGGAGAGAGGATCACTTGAGGCCAGGACTTTCAAACAAGCCTGGGCAACAGAGCAAGACCCAAATCTCAAAAAAAAATTCTTAACTTAGCTAGCCATTGTGGTGCATGCCCGTAGTCCCAGCTACTTGGGAGGCAGAGGTGAGAGGATCACTTGAGCCCAGGAATTAGATGATTCAGTAAGCTATTACTGTGCCACTGCACTCCAGCATGGGAGACAGAGTAAGACCCTGTGTGTAAAAAAAAAAACGGGGGGCGGGGGGTATGTGTGTATATGTATACATATATATACACATGTATACACATACACCCATACTTTTTTATAATATACTATATTATATATATTGTATATATAATAATATGTAATAATAATCAATTCTAAGTAATTCACTAGATTATCCAATTTATATCAAAATACAGAGGTATCTGATTTCTTAAGTGACCTAGTTCTGTGGGTAATTAAACCTGAAGGTTTAGTCAAATAATAGATATTCACTGAGTCACCTTACTTCCATGGGGTTTACAATCTAAGGAAGCAATCTGGCTTTTAAAACAATAAGCATGAATCTGAGGAGTACTAAGAAGGAGAGATAAAGAACATATACTTTTGAAGCAAATTCCTGAAGAGAAAGAACAAGAATAAATGTAAATAAAAAGAAAAAAAATATTCTAAGAAAATCTTATGTGTTTGGAAGGGGGGAAATTATTTCTAGGCCTTATGTGAGTATTACATGTTTGTATATGTATATGTAACCTTTCAAATACTGTTTCTGCTACAGAGAGGTAGGGAAGCTGGGAGATACACAAAGATGGGGTACTAGGCCGTCTTGTTCTTTTTTTTTTTTTTTTTTTGAGATGGAGCCTTGCTGTGTTGCCCCGGCTGGAGGACAGTGGCACGATCTCGGCTCACAGCAAGCTCCGCCTCCCGGGTTCACGCCATTCTCCTGCCTCAACCTCCAGAGTAGTTGGGACTACAGGCGCCCGCCACCACGCCCGGCTAATTTTTTGTATTTTTAGTAGAGATGGGGTTTCACCATGTTGGCCAGGATAGTCTCGATCTTCTGACCTCGTGATCCGCCCACCTCGGCCTCCCAAAGTGCTGGGATTACAGGCGTGAGCCACCGCGCCCAGCCTGGGCTGTCTTGTTCTAAACTTTAAAATCTTCTGCTCTTATCTGGGAAAAAAAGAGAGGGATGCCTACCAGAGCTACAGCAGTAACGGAAACTTACAAGGATGGATGGTGACTCCAAATGAAATCACTGGATCAAGCAAAAATAACCCTAGGGATTTCAAGAGAGTGAAAGAAAAGAGTTACAGGTTTCACTCTTTGAAGAGATAAATTTTAAAAAGAATCATAATTTAAAATTGTAGTAGTCGATGGATAGTTTGAAGAATGTTAACCATACTTGGATTCTATTGTTTATACCACATAATCTACCTTTGTTTTTTTTTTTTTTGAGACGGAGTCTCGCTCTGTCACCCAGGCTGGAGTGCAATGGCCGGATCTCAGCTCACTGCAAGCTCCGCCTCCCGGGTTTACGCCATTCTCCTGCCTCAGCCTCCCGAGTAGCTGGGACTACAGGCGCCCACCACCACGCCCGGCTAGTTTTTTGTATTTTTTTTTTAGTAGAGACAGGGTTTCACCGTGTTAGCCAGGATGGTCTCGATCTCCTGACCTCGTGATCCGCCCGTCTCGGCCTCCCAAAGTGCTGGGATTACAGGCTTGAGCCAACGCGCCCGGCCTAATCTACCTTTTTTTAACTTAACATGAACTTTTTTTTTTTCCAAGACAAGGTCTCAATCTGTCACCCACCAATGATGTAATCTCAGCTCACTGCAACCTCCACCTCCCAGGCTCAGTTCTCCTGTCTCAGCCTCCCGAGCAGCTAGGACCATAGGCGCATGCCCCCACACCTGGCTAAATTTTGTATTTTTAGTAGAGATGGGGTTTCACTGTGTTGACCAGGCTGGTCTTTAACTCCTAAGCTCAGGTGATCCGCCTGCCTCGGCCTCTCAAAGTACTAGTATTACAGGCATTGAGCCACTGTGCCCGGCCTACATGAACATTTAACCTGTGTAATTAAACAGTCACCGAGAATATCATTTTTAATAACTGCATCCATCTAGAGATGTGCCATAATTAACCAATCCATTACTATTGTATATTTCCATTATTTTCATTTTTCCTATTATAAATAAGAGTGAAATGAATATACTTGCAGGTAAATCTTTGTGTACTCAAATATTTTATGAGTACTTGTATGCAATTTACTTTGATTAAAATTATTGCATCAAAAAATAAGATGTATAAATAGAGGGATCAACATAAAATAAAGCAAGCACAGCAAAATGTTAATGGTAGACTTTAGGTGGTTTAAGTATATAGATATTCACTGCAAAATTCTTTCAACTTTTCCATATGTTTCAAATTTATTGGGAAATGTTGGAAATGAAAAATGTTGAAAAAAATTACATTTTATGAGGCTAAATTCCTAGAATTGGACTAGATTATTCATAGTATGTGCACATCTTTAAACTTTGTGAAGTTAAAACATCAACCAGAAAGTGTCAGTTCCCTCACACTGTCAACACCACTTTTTAGTGCTTTTCAAATCTCTGCCAACTTGTTAGGCAAAAACTAGTAATTCATTTTTTAAATCATCATTTCTATGTTAATTTTTAAAACTTTTTTTAAGTTAATATATAATGAATTGAAAAGCTTCCTAATATGCTTGGCTTCAAATTTGATGTTGGTTATTGGAACCATGAAGCAGTAATCAAGATTCAAGCACCCATCTGGGGGCACTTAGCTTATTACCAAGCACAATACTCTCAAGAATAACTTGCAAACCAAATTATAAATAGGTGAAAGTTACTTGCAGGCCAGCATCATATACAGGCAAGGGGGCTGATGTCTGATTGGCAAATGGGCCTGATTTAACATGTTCTGGGAAACAGTTCTTCCTGCACAAAAAAAAAGTCACCTCTTTCATTTTCCCAGGATGCTCAGAATTCAAACACTAGTGATTTCTTCTTTTGTGTTGAAATAATTAGGTCCTCACCAATCCTCTTTGAAAAGTCAAGTATTCTATTTCAATATGAGTGCCATATAATTGTGGTGCTTCCATAGGATGGAATGGAATGGAGTCACTATAGAGAACTATGGAAATCTGCATGTACTGACATGGAAAGATATCCGTGATATACTTGTTCATTGAAAAAAAAAAACAAAAACAAGTATGTATATGTGTGTACATGATAGAAATATGTGAAAGGATACTTACTAAAATGTTACCAGTGGTAAACTACTGAAGGACATATGGGACATTTTAAAATCCTTTTTATATATTTCTCTATTATTTATTTTTATAATGGGCATATATAATTTTTACAAGAAATACAATAAGGTTGTTTGCATTTCAATAAAAAGAAAATTGAAAATATCTCAGAAAACCATTCATTCATTAGTACCATAATAAAATTTGGTTTAGCAAGATTTTCAAGTCAAGGTTAAAGTCTCCTAAGGAATAAGATCCAGATTCAACATATTTTCAAGGGAAAAGGGAATAAAGGCAGAGCAGGCAAAAAGGTCTCCAATCAAGTATTAAGCAGCCTGGGGCTAGGGCTATATTATCTTCAGGGAATTTTACTTGGAAAAAAAAAATAAATAGACAACAGAGGCATCTGTGGTATTCAGGTCCAAGAGAAACCAAAAGTATGACGGCTCACTACAATCTGGAGTCAGAGTGGATCTTCTATAACTTTACCACAATTCTTGCTTTCAGTATTACATAGGAAAATACCTCCTTCTCCTGCTACAACAGGCCCAGGATCCAATGGCAATTGGATATCTCTCCAATGGGAAGAAGTTTAAAGTTTTTAAAATATTTACTTAACAGAATTAAAGTATTTTATTTCAATATGAGTGCGATATAATTGTGGTGCTTCCATAGGATGGAATGCAATGGATTCATTAAAGCATACATTTTTAAATGTATACTTTATGGAGACTGAAAAGAAGAGCGTGACACACTAAACTACTCACCTCCATGGGAGGACATGTCTGTCCATGGGTAGATGCTCCTGGATGTGACATCACAGACCCACTCTTAATTTGAAAGTGTATTTTGCACATGTAGCCATCAGAACAGTCCTGTGTTTCACCACCAAAAAATATATAAGAAAAAGTCAATTATTTTAAGAATTCATCATTTTAACAACCACTTCCCATAAGTTCCAAACTGATCAGTGAAAAACTAAATGTACTAAATGAGATGAGACTATATGGATAAAGAGACTAGTCCAACACCCTGCACATAGTAAGTACTCAATAAATGCAAGTTTTATTCTCCTACCTTTCTTATTTATTAATGATGTTTCCCCCTCCTAGATTAAATCTTTCCCTTTTTTCCCTCACTAGTCCATAGCACCAAGATCACAGAACAAAAATTAAGCTTATAGAAATAGCTTGTCACATAATTAATATTGATTTTCATGGCCTACCCATAGAGAACAATTTCAGGACTTGCAATAGATCTCAAAGCTGCAAGACAGCTTCCATTTCAATTTCTTTCTCACGGCAAGATCTCTATGAAAATGTCCCAGAAAGGTAATTATGCATCTCAGCAACTGCCTGAGCACCTCCAGGAACTTGGGCTTGTTACTCCCTTACATAGCGGCCATTTCCATTTTAGTGCATTGTACATTAAGAAAGTTTTGTCCTGTATTTCACATCCTTTAACTTTAACTTACTTAGTTCTGCCCTCTGAAGTCTAATCCCTTTTCCACACAGCTGTTCTTCCAAGAGCTGAAGAAATGACCACCATATGCAAATACTCCTTACAAGATATGGCTTCTGAGCCCTTTACCAGTATTTGTCTCCTGCTTCTTGTACTTGCTCTTAAATACACTAATGAATGATGTTCATCTAATTGTGGCCAGTTCCATTTTTTTAAGGTAACACTTGTTTGAATTCAATAAAATCATGTGTAAGAATATAATACCTCCCCAAGCACAAACATACATGCCAATAAATATTAATTCCCCACCAAATTGTCACACCAACATTTACATTTTAATAGCATTAAAATAACAATAAGGACTAAGGGGTTAATCTTCCTATAAGAAGAGGGAAATTTGGATGCAGTGACACAAACAGGGAAGAAAGCCATGTGAAGATGAAGACTGGAGCCACCGCTCCAGTCTTCTAGCATCTAGGAGCTAAAGAATGCCAAGGATTGCCATCAGCCACTGGAAGCTAGAAGCAGTAAGGAATGGTCCTTCCCTAGAGCCTCTGGTGGGAGCAGGACCCTGCCAACATCTTGATTTCAGACTTCTTACCTCCAGAACTGTGAGAGAATAAATTTCTGTTACTTTAAGTCTGTGGTACCTTGTTACAACATACCTAGGAAACTAATACAGTAACTCTATTTTTTGAGACACTTGGCAGCACCTTAAGAATGCCTCCCAGTAAGTTGTGCTGACTAACTGCCAGCTCTCACTCATGGGGCTGCACTGGCTAGTTGTTGTCAGCACCAGTTTTGATTGGTTGGATCCAACTCATTCTGATTGGTTGATGCCTCTGTCACAGGTTGTTAAATATTTTTAATATCATTCCCGCCTGGAAAGTAGGCCATCAGATATCCAATACTGTCATTTTTAATTATTTCATTAAGGATATCCATTCTGTAGATGGAATTACTGTTTTAAATTCCAGCTCTACACTATCTCACCACAAAGCAGATCCTGTAATGGTCTTCCACCATTGAAATCTTTGTATTTAGAAAAATGTAAATTTAACATTGGCTTAAACTGAGAAAGATATATGTAGTGACTGTTGTCATTGCCACTTTCACATCAAACATCAATTCTTCCTTCTTTTGGAGCAGTACTAATTGCTCCTCTAAGGAACCATTTCCTGATTGAGAAGGGAATGGTTCCTTAGAGGAGCATTGGCTACTGTTCCACTAATTACAGCTCCAGGGATAGACACAGGTCTCCAATCTTGCCAATCGGTACTGCTGGCCCCAGAGACTCTGGAGGACAAATGATCTACAATCACAGCCGATGGGATGAAATTCGGGATTTGGTTTGGGGGGTTTGGGAAAGATGGCTGTTCTCTTTTCCACTAGGTTTGAGCCAGACAGACCACAAAAAAAGAAAAAGAAAAAAAAAAAAACTGGCAGGCATCATGTAATTCCTCCGCAACTCAGAGGAAAGCAAGACCATGAGATGCAGAGAAACCAGATTCTGACTACATTATTTATACCAACCATATCTGAAACTAGTTCTACCTCAGATTTTTCAATTACATGTCCCCAAAACGTCCCTTCTTTGCTTCACCCAATGGGTTGGGTTTTCTGTCACTTGCAACCAAAATAATTTTGCTATTTAGTAACATAAATTGTATTTAACAGCTTAAAAATAGAAGATTTCTATTGTATTGTCAATCTCACTGTGATAGATAATCAATAGTTGATTATATAAAAGATTTACCATATACAGTTATGCATCACTTAACAGCAGGAATACCTTCTGAGAAATATCATTGGGCTATTTTATCATTGTACAAACATCATAGACTGTGCTTACACAAACCCAAATGGTATGGCCTCCTACACAGGTAGGCTATATGACATAGTTGCTTGCTCCTAGGCTGCAAACCTGTACAGCATGTTACTGTATTAATTGCAGGCAATTGTAACAAAATGGTAAGTATTTCTGTATCTAAGCATATCTAAACAAAGAAAATGTACAGCAAAAATACAGTATTATAATCTTATGGGAACATTGTACATGTGCTCTGCCCTTGACCAAAATGTCACTATGCAGCATGACTATACAGTAAAACTATAATAGCACGTGTTTGTGAGAAAAATTACTCAAAGTCTGCAATTTCAAAATGATCTAGCCACAGAGATAAAAACCGAAACTCTCAGGATATTCAGAGAACACAGAGCTGCACTGTGTGTACTAAATATAATTCATTAAATGAGGGTAACTGCTCTATTTTTTATTTTTCTATACCTGAGCCCTGATCACACAACCTCCTCTTAAGAGAACATAAAATTTAGTAAAATTCTAATTAGAATGCAAAATACATCTCCTTTGACATTAAAAGAGGTGAGTCAAAAATTCTTGTGTACCTATGTTATAAAATCTAAATAAATTATCTGGTGTCTTTCCCAATGAGTTAAGATAAAGGATATGTCACTTTCAATATTGCTTATAATTTGAGGAATTTACTTACATTTTAGGTAATTTCTAAAACCATTTTTTATTATCGATAGGGAGGTACACTGGGTTTTTTGCTCTATATTTGGTAGTGGTGATTTTTTTTTCAGTATCAATCTTTTCAGTCAAGATTAGCCTTGAAAAATTAAATACAGAGTTTTTTGGATTTTGATTTCCCTTTAAACACTTCCACAGAACTAGGTCTTTCTCCTACTTTGTTTTAATTTAAGGCAGAAAAATATGTTTTGTTCTTCACTGTTGAAGGATGCTTTTTTAGAGACAAGGAAACTCAAAAGCATGAGGACCACCACTCTGTGTCAGCCCTGCAGTCATCTAGCCCAGTAAACGATGTTAACTCAAATTTCCCCTTGGCAATGAAGTTTTCCTGACCGTTTCACTTACTCCTCTCTAGTTTCCCTGCATTCTTTTTGTACTTATCATAGCTTACACTTGAACATTTAACTCTTCTTTAATTTTTTTAACATTTGTTAGTTTTATTTCTCCCACTAGATCATAAGCTCAGGGCCTAGGCCTCCATTCTCTAAAGGATGACAGGGTCTTTATAGGATCCAGATTCCATTCCACGTAAAAACCTGATCCAGATAGAGTCTGAAAACATCCTGGACAAGCATGAGAGGATTTAAGAACAAAGGGAACCTTCAAGTTTATCCAATTCAAGCCTCTCATTTTAGAGATAAGAGGGTGAAGAACTAAAGCACTTCTAAGAAACTTATCTTACACTAATTAGTTGGAGGCAGAGCAGGAAGTGGAAAGCGGATCTCTTGACCTGAGTATTCTTTCTAGTACACTAAGCAAATTCTGCAAGGAGCAGGACCATGGCTTATTGACTCTCGTGGACTGGTGTGGGCCAGTGCTTTGCACTTTAAATAACAAACTCAAGCCACTCAAGTGTGGTCTGGGGACCAGTCACAGCATGAGCTGTGAGCTTATTAAGACAGACATGCAGAATTTCAAGCCCCACCCCAGACCTCCTGATTCGGCATTTAAAACATAATCTCTAAAAAGAGCCTGCATTGCCAAGACAATCCTAAGCCAAAAGAACAAAGCTGGAGGCATCACGCTACCTAACTTCAAACTATACTACAAGGCTACAGTAACCAAAACAGCATGGTAATGGTACCAAAACAGAGATATAGACCAATGGAACAGAACAGAGTTCTCAGAAATAATATCACACATCTACAACCATCTGATCTTTGACAAACCTGACAAAAACAAGAAATGGAGAAAGAATTTCTTATTTAATAAACAGTGCTGGGAAAACTGGCTAGTCATAAGTAGAAAGCTGAAACTGGATCCCTTCCTTATACCTTACACAAAAATTAATTCAAGATGGATTAGAGACTTAAATGTCAGACCTAAAGCAATAAAAACCCTAGAAGAAAACCTAGGCAATACCATTCAGGCCATAGGCATGGGCAAGGACTTCATGTCTAAAACACCAAAAGCAATGGCAACAAAAGCCAAAATTGACAAATGGGATCTAATTAAACTAAAGAGCTTCTGCACAGCAAAAGAAACTACCATCAGAGTGAACAGGCAACCTACAGAATGGGAGAAAATGTTTGCAATCTACTCATCTGACAAAGGGCTAATATCTAGAACCTACAAAGAACTCAAATTTACAAGAAAAAAACAACCCCATCAAAAAGTGGGCAAAGGATATGAACAGACATTTTTCAAAAGAAGATATTTATGCAGCCAACAGACACATGAAAAAATGCTCATCATCACTAGCCATCAGAGAAATGCAAATCAAAACCACAATGAGATACCGTCTCACACCAGTTAGAATGGCGATCATTAAAAAGTCAGGAAACAACAGGTGCTGGAGAGGATGTGGAGAAATAGGAACACTGTTACACTGTTGGTGGGACTGTAAACTAGTTCAACCATTGTGGAAGACAGTGTGGCAATTCCTCAAGGATCTAGAACTAGAAATACCATTTGACCCAGCCATCCCATTACTGGGGATATACCCAAAGGATTATAAAGCATGCTGCTATAAAGACACATGCACACGTATGTTTATTAAGGCACTCTTCACAATAGCAAAGACTTGGAACCAACCCAAATGTCCATCAATGACAGACTGGATTAAGAAAATGTGGCACATATACACCATGGAATACTATGCAGCCATAAAAAAGGATGAGTTCATGTCCCTTGTCGGGACATGGATGCAGCTGGAAACCATCATTCTCAGCAAACTACCACAAGAACAGAAAACCAAACCCACATGTTCTCACTCATAGGTGGGAACTGAACAATGAGAACACTTGGACACAGGAAGGGAAGTATCACACACCGGGGCCTGTTGTGGGGTGGGCGGAGCAGGGTGGGATAGCATTAGGAGATATACGTAATATAAATGACAAGTTAATGGGTGCAGCACACCAACAATGCACATGTATACATATGTAACAAACCTGCACATTGTGCACATGTACCCTAGATCATAAAGTATAATTAAAAAAAAAAAAAAGCCCGCCAAATTCTAATCAAACTGAAAAAAAAAAAAAAAAAAAAAAAAACCATAATCCCTAGGTGATTTGTATGCACATTTTGGAAGCACTGAGGCACGTACTGCAATCCCTGACTCAAAGAGACAGCAAAATGACTGCATGAACAATAGTCTCAATCCGAGCTGCACATTAGAACCACCTGTGGAGTTTTCAAAATGTTGTTGCTGGTGTCTCACCTCAGATCAATTAAGTCAGAATCTACCTAGCAGATTCCAGCACAGTAGCCAGAGTTGAGAACCACTGCACTCAATTCCTTGGAGCCCCTCTTTTGTACTCAATAAACAGAGTCAATGAGGTAATCTGCAGCTACCTCAGGAGAGAAGTCCACAAGCAACTCAAGTCCTTCATGAACACCATAGCTCACCTGGAGTTCTCCAAATGCTGAAATCACTTCTGTTAATGCTCTCTTCTTGGAGCTTTCACCATGCTGAGACTGCCTTTGAAGTGGTCTTTACTACTGCCCCAAAAACTAACTTCTGGCAGCTTGGCCAGTCTTGACCTGCCCTGTGAAATTGCCAGTAGTCTTGTAACTTAAAATTGTTCCATGTCCAGCTACACTTCAGCTATTAGGACTCCTTGCTGTCCATTCACTACAAAGCATGATGCTTCACTCTGTCACTGCAGAAGAGAAATTAATAAGAAATTTCCAGCTGTTATAACCCAGACAACACTAACTATAAAGAGAATACTTCCTCACAGCCAAAACTCTTCCAGTTATCTAAATAGAATGCCCTTCACCTAAGACCAAAATAAGAAATATTTAAATGAGAAAAAAAAAAAAAAAACCTAAATGTGCTAGATGAAAATACAGGAGAACACATTTTTTAAAAATATGACAAAAACCCAGAAGCCATAAAAGACTGGTAAATTCTACTGCATGCAAATAAACTCAACACCATAAAGTCAAAAGACATATCAAAATGTGAAAAAGGATTTGTAGCTCATATCATAGAAAACAACTAATTTTTTCAATATAAAATAGCTTTATTTTCCTCAAAATATAAATAGTTCCACCAAATCAACAGGAAGGGGTCCAACAGCCCAATAGGAAAATGAGCAAAGGATATACAGATAGTTTACTGAAGAGGAAATACACGTAGATAAAAATATGTTCAATGTTAGCCATAAGAAAAATGCAAATTAAAAACTGTGATAACATTTTTTACCTATCAGATTGGCAAAGATCAAAAAGTATGAAAGGGACTATATAGACAAAGACATGGATAAAACAAGCAGGCACTCTCATACATTGCTGGGGCAGGGGAGTTTAAATTAGCATAAGATCCCTGAACAGCAGGTTGGCAAAAACTATCAAAATTTAAAATGCACACAACTTGGACCCAGAAATGTTACTTCCAAGAATTTACCTTATAGATATAGTCACATATGTAGTAAATAAAATTCATACAAATGATTATTAACATATTATTTTAATAGTATAAGGTTGGAAACAACCTAAATTTTCATCAGTGACATTATTTTATATCCAAATAATGGGATAGTATGTAACCACAAAAAATAATGAATGAGTTCTGTAAATGTTAAGTAATGACCAAGACAGACCATTAAGTTATTTTTTAAAGTGCAGAACAGTATGAATATATGTATGCTACCATATGCTTAAATGTAAGTGTAAGCATATGGTACATGCTGCGTGTATACTGGATGTATCTGGAAAGACACTCAAGACCATGGTATCGGTGGCAAACTCTAAAGGTTTGAGTAAGAAAAGTGGAAGGGTTAGAAAGGACACTTAACTTTTTAATGTAAAACCCCTTTTGCGCCTATAAATACATGAATACATGGCACTTCATTTTAAACAAATAATTAATTGCCCTTTGCACATATGCCTCCAGCCCACCACATTGCCAGAGTAGATTCCAATCTTGAACTTTTAAGGAGAAAATGTCCTATGGGTCTTATAGAATCCAAGAGAGACAAGCAAGTTTTCTAGTGTAGTGCCGATTGCATTTTGGATGGAGATCTAAAGATTTCCTGATAGAACACGTTTGGGTCTGTTTTAGTACAAGCTGTCATAGGGCTATTCCACCCAGCAAGCTACGTTATGCCTGCTGGAATCCAGCTAACAAAGTAATTATAGGGCTTCTGTTGCTGAGTTTAACAAGATCTTCTTTAGACACATCTAAAAGAAAATCGGTGGTTATCTAAGGGTCTCAGCTCTACTTCAGAATAAGGCATTTCATACACGACTTCAACTCAAGTTAACTGCCCGGAATGATCAACTGCAGGAAGGGCTTGACAAGTCCTTAAGGAGGAAGGAGGAAGGAGGAAGACAACTGAAGTTTCTAGGTCAATGCCAGCACTGATCAAACAAGGCCTTCAAGGTCAGTGGAGCCCTGAGGAATAGGTCAAACCTAGGCCACAGATCTCAAGTGACTATTCTTTGCTGCTGTAGAAGATCAAACCAATACTATCAGTAGCTGCTCAAAACTTATTAACCTTGGGGTAAAAAGAAGAAAGTAAAAACTACTGCTAAGTAGCAAAGTTTACACTAGATAGGTCGGACATTAAACCAATATCCATCCATTTGTTAAAGGCAAAGGTAAGTAATGCAGGCAAGGAACTGTTATGGATGTAGAAGATCCTCCAGAACACAATGCTGAATGTGTTAATACGACTCCTCCCCACACCAAACATCCACCCAATCCCGGTAACACTGACTTCAGTTTCTCATAGTGTTACACCTTCAGATGCATGACAGGATCCTGGCTAGGGTGAACTCTGATGCCTCTGGTTATGTTACATACAAAGGTAAGTTTGTACAAAGAGTGACCAGCTGTAGTCAAAGTGATTCATCAGTAACTGCTAGCCTCCGGCTCATTTAGACAAAAACTCAAGAATGAAAGAAAATAAGGAGATAATACATTCGATCTTTGATAAAGAAATTTGCACATCTTTAATTTTCCCTTGGTCCTGTAGTATTTTGGGATTTATTAAACATGACACCATCATTAATTAGTCCATCCACACCTCAGAACTTCCTGGGGGAAAGGGCTGGAGATACATCTCAGATACTAAATTCCACTTAAGGAAGCTGAGCCTATCCTTCTGGGAAAGAATTAAGCCTTCTGGATGTGTTCAGTCCAATAGAGGCTAGTACCCCCTGATTCACCGTCTCCATGGTATAATCCACAATTATTACTTTCACTTGTGTTACCTAATTTGTGAATCCCTACTGAACACATTTGTTAACTAGCTGGGAATTAAACCACAGAAAAACACTGTGACACTTGATTCTCTATTGGTGGTTTTCTGACTATGCACAGTTTAAAAGAGCTTTTTTAGTGTGGTCATGGTATGAAACTAAAAGAGAGTTCATAGAATTGTTTTTTTAAGACCTAGGGTCTTACTCTGTCACCCAGGCTAGAGAGCAGCAGCATGATTACAGCTCACTGTAGCTTCCAACTCCTGGGCCCAGGCCATCTTCCTGCCTCAGTCTCTTAAGTAGGTAGGACTATAGGCACATGCTGCCACATCTGGCTGATTTTTTCTTTTTTCTTTTTTCTTTTTTTTTGTAGAGATAGGGTCTTGCTATGTTGCCTAGGCTGGTCTCAAACTCCTGGCCTCAAACAATCCTCCTGCCTCAACTTCCCAAAGTGCTGGGATTACAGGTGTAAGCCACTACACCCAGCCAAAAATTTGTAGGATTCTAACTTGAAATAGTCTCTATCAATCAGCAGTGTGACAGAGGATTATACCACCTTCAAAGGATTATATCATCTATTATAGAGAATTATACCCCCTATTACACTACTTATTTCTGCAATGAATCCTGTTTGTATAAACAGACTCATTATATACTTTATTAGGTTTAAATTTATAATCAACCTATAAACAAAGCACAGAGGACTAAATTATAGTTACTGAATAGAATCTAAATATTATAAATCTTGATGATGTAAAAATAATAATATAATCAAAAATCAGAAAGAAGAATAGGAAGGAATGTGGGAGGCAGAAGTAATACACAAAATTCTTCTATTATAGCAGGAATCAATAGTTATTGTCCAAAGATGAGAAATCAGGAAGGAGAAATATATTACTTAAAGTTACAGGGGTAACCATGAGAATAACTGAAGGATTATTCATAATCAATAGGGGTTCCATTAAACAAATTAAAATCATCCATACAATGGAATACTACATAGCTATTATAAATAATAAGGTAATTCTGTATATGCTCACAAAGAAAGATGTCAATGATATGTTAGGTGGAAAAAGTCAGTTACAGAACAACGATGCCATTTATATAAACACATATTAATATGTATAAATATATTTATATGTGCATAGAAAACAAACTACAGAATTGGGTCAGAGGAGAAGGAGGGAAAGATTTTTCATCTTTACGTATCTATGTATTATTAAAAATTTTTAAATGAAATCATGTGTTATTTTTTCTTGTAGAAATAAAATAAAGACCCAATCCACGAAAGAAAAAGTAACAGTGCACTAGGGAGAGAGATCTAAACCAGGAGTAAGAAAACTTCATTAAAACTTTCCGTTCACTCTGTGATAAATATGATTCTAAGAACCATGAAGTGTTAAACTAATTTTTCTTTTTATTGTCTTTCCTTTTTGAACTCACTCTGTAGTTACTAACCCAAAATGGGGCCCATACTTCTTTCTTAGGTTACTACCTAATTACAGCACGCCTTCACTCTGTTTTTCAAGTAAACATTTTTTGATGCCACTTAGGGCTTTCCATTTTCAATGCCATTCAATAATGCCACAACTGTGCTCACTTGTATAAGAAGTTACTTTTCTTACAATATTCCTACTCCCTTTTCCTGGAAGCTCTCAAACCTACTAAGTCCCCCTTCTTTTCACCTCCAGCACCTTCCTGACTTCCTAGATGAGTAGTATAACACAGCTTCACCATCCCTGTAATGCAGGTCAGAGCACAGCAAGGACAGAGGCCCCAAGGAATAAGTGGCAGAAAAAATCAGCCACTTGTCAGGCTAGAAAAGAAGGTTACAGAGGGGAATTTGGTGACCTGATGTGGGGAGAAGCACACATGCATATGTGTTTACATATTCTTCCACAGCCTGTTTATCAAACACAAGTTTTTAAAGAATGATTACAGTTTAAACGATGCTAAGTCTCTTCCCCTTCTTAGAGCCAAAGCATCAAAAGTAAGTTTAAACATACTAGTTCTGTTTTCCTTATTAATTACTTTAACAGATATCTCCACAATGTTAGGTTTCACTGTTAAGCATTTTCTTTTCCCTTTTTCATTTTTTAATAATAGTTTGTTGTCGAGTTTTCCAACTTGCCCATTTTGAGTTTTCAATTTTCAGTTCATAGACGTGAGACCATCATATGTGCCCTCATACTTTTTATTAAACAATTTGGTTTTGGCTCTCAGAATGTTCCTGCTTATTTGTGCAAGGGGAATGGCCAACGGATATTATAACTGATTGGAGGGGACATGGAAGGCCTGCTGTCGAAAGCTATTTTTTTCTCTCTTTGTTCCTGCTTCCAATTTAAGTTTGGAGACATTTTGCTATATTATGTTTGTTTGTTCACTGAATTGTTCTTAAAGGCTTAGTTTTGCTTTTCCAATATTGTAGATAAAATTTTTTAAAAAAAGTACAGATGACCTAAATAATGGCCTTCTTCATCTTGATTTCTGGATTTAAAGTTACTCCCAATCTTATTCCTTTCATAAATTGTTTTTTAAACCATTGGCTGTTTTATGAAAATTACTCAAGAGAATTAAGAGATTAAAGTAATTTTATACTTTATTAAATGGAAAGAAATTTGATAGTACTGATGGTAGAAAAATTATTAGGGTAGCAAGCTGTCACTCTGATTTCAAAGCACTACCCTTGCAAAGCAATACAAATAATTTATTAACTTTCTCAGTTTTTAGTGAAATGAAAGATGCCTGAGCTTAAGCAGTTTAACTCCTCAGAAAAGGATCCTGCTACAGGGTCAAGAGAAGAACAGGGGAAGTGAGAAAGGCCTCCCTGGGATGGGCTGTACAAAGTACCACAAAGTGGTGGCTTAAAACAACAAACGTTTGCTTTCTCACAGCTCTGGAGGCTAGAAATTGGAAATCAAGGAGTTGGCAGGGCCATGCTCTCTCTTTAGGCTGTTGCCTCTTCCTAGATTCTGGTTGCTGCCAACTTGGAAACATATTACTCCAGTCTCTGCTTCTGTCTTTACACAGCCTTCTACCCTGTATGTCTGGGTCTCTGTGGCCAAATTTCCCTCTTCTTATGAGGATACCAGTCGTATTGGATTTAGGACTCACCCTAATCCAGTATGACGTCATCTTAATTTGACTACATCTTCAAAGACCCTATTTCCAAATAAGGTCACATTCACAGGTTCTAGGTGGACATGAATTTGGGGAGACATTAGTCAACTCAATACAGTTAGAAAGGCAGGAAGAGGTAGGAGAAACGCAGCCCCATAGCTGTGTCATCTAACCTGGAGACAGCTCGCACAGCAGAACAGCTGAGGTAGGACAGAGTTGATGGCCAGTGCTTTAGAAGCTGTTCCAGCCTGGGGACAATAGGCCAGATTCTTAGTGCTACTGCTGGAAACCAAAAGGGCTTTACCCAAGAATGAGACAGAGGGTACTAACAGCTTTGAGAGAAGGCTGCATGGTAGTACAATCACTGCTTTTTATCCACGGAGCATGGATATGGTGAGATTGAAAACTTTACTAAGGTCATTCTGCTTGCCAAAAAGAACATTCAATATTTACTTCTTGGATCAGTACCAGACCCGTGGCAAACTCACATAGTCAGCAGAGAGGAGGGACAAGAAGGGAAGACAAGGAAGGAGAGAGGGAGGATATAATCCACTCAGCCTTTTTTGTTAATGTAACAGAAGTTTCTTGACATATTTCCCAGAATGAGTTACAATCTCTGCCCTCCTAGTCATTTCCATTCCAAGCCTGTGAAGGTTTAAAGCTCTTATACTGAAATCCCTCCTTCTCTGTCATCTATCAGAACTCCTGCTTTCCATAGCTTGGCATTAATGTCTCAGAAAAAGGAAGAAAGCTGTTGCCTCTGCATCAAGACAGAAGCATACAACACAACAGCAGAAGGAGGAGAAGCACATCACCTCACTCCATCCCCAGGCATACAAACCTTAGGGAATCTTCCTTAAATATCTCCTCTCCTTCAGTTCCATGAGTTGATCATGTTCTCCCACTGCTGTGTTCCTAATTTTAAGGTCAAAAACAGCCGACCTTAAACTGATGACCAATAATGTCTTAATCTAAAATTTATATTTATTAATTTTACACATCACAAAAATGGGATATCCTTCAAATACTTCTGTATTAAGTGTTTCTTTGGCCAACCAGCCATAATTAGAATAACCAAATAGACATACCCTCCCACATTACACAACTAGAAAACCAAATATAAAATATAAAATTGGAGTTTTCAAACATTGAACACGGGCAGTGCAGAACAGTGATCTCTGAGAGAAGAGAAATAAACAAGGTGAGCCTGATAAGTATCCCCGCTAGAGAAAGTTTCTACGCCACAGTACAGGGATAGGATATCCAGACAGAGCCCTGAGTATTACCAACTTGGAGAGACAGAGTTCAGAATTTGGAGAAACAGACTGACAAGAATCTGTGCAGCAGAGTACAAGGGAGGAACTGAAAGAAAGAATTCTCAAGATCCTCAGAGGAGCCTTTCGTGAGTCTTTCACTAAGTAGTAATCTGCACATGGACGTGAAGAAACTACTGATACCTAGCAAGAAATAGTAAAAAGAAGTATGCAGCACAATCCTCAGAATGCACCTAGCGCTAGGAATAGTTCACATTCCCACCAGTGAGAATAGAAAACCATCCTAACATGCACAGCAATGAGTAGCATCCTCAGAAAGTAAATGCCTTAGTTGTGGTCCAAATTAGACCTAGTCTAAAGGCTGTTCAGGACTTGCTGTCGCAAATCAACCCTTGAAAGAATCAAACCAATTCCAAGGATCTTCATCACATTCCAGAAAAAGTCTGAAAATATCTAAATGAAAAAAAAAAAAAATCCAGCACTCACAATGTCTGGCTTTCAATTTAAAAATTAACAAGCATGAGAAGAAATAGGTAAATATGACTGAAACAGGAAGGAAAATCAGTCAATAGAATTGAACCCAGAAATATAGAGGTGATAGAATTAGAGACCATGATATAGTTTGGATTTGTGTCTCCACCTAAATCTCATGTTGAATTAGAGGAGGAGTCTGGTGGGAGGTAAATGGATCACAGGGTTGGATTTTCCCCTTGCTGTTCTCATAATAGTGAGTGAGTTCTCACAAGATGTGATTGTTTAAAAGTGTGTGGCACTTCCCCCTTTGCTCACTCTCTCTCCTGTTCTGTCATTGTGAAGATGTGCCTGCTTCCCTTTCACCTTTCCCCACGACTGTAAGTATCCTGAGGCCTCCCAGTCACACTTCCTGGTAAGCCTGCAAACTGTGAGTCAATTAAGCCTCTTTTCTTTATAAATTACCCAGTCTCAGGTAGTTCTTTATAGCAGTGTGAGAACAGACTAATATAGAAAACTGGTACTAGGAGAGTGGGGCACTGCTATAAAGATACCTGTAGCCGGGCGCGGTGGCTCAAGCCTGTAATCCCAGCACTTTGGGAGGCCGAGACGGGTGGATCACAAGGTCAGGAGATCGAGACCATCCTGGCTAACATGGTGAAACCCCGTCTCTACTAAAAATACAAAAAACTAGCCGGGCGTGGTGGCGGGCGCCTGTAGTCCCAGCTACTCGGAGGCTGAGGCGGGAGAATGGCCTGAACCCGGGAGGCGGAGCTTGCAGTGAGCCGAGATCTGGCCACTGCACTCCAGCCTGGGCGACACAGCGAGACTCCATCTCAAAAAAAAAAAGATACCTGTAAACAGGGAAGCAACTTTGGAACCAAATAACAAGCAGAAGTTGGAACAGTTTGGAGGGCTCAGAAGAAGACAGGAAGATGTGGGAAAGTTTGGAACTTCCTATAGACTTGTTGAATGGCTTTTGTATAAAATGATGATAGTGATATGGATAATGGAGTTCAGGCTGAGGTGTTCTCAGCTGGAGATGAGGAACTTACTGGGAACCAGAGTAAAGATCATTCTTGCTATGTGTTAGCAAAGAGACTGGCAGCCTTTTGCCCATGCCCTAGAGATCTGTGGAACTTTGAACTTGAGAGAGATTATTTAGGGTATCTGGCAAGATAAATTTCTAAGCAGCAAAGTATTCAAGAGGTAACTTGGCTGTTTCTAAAATTGTATGCTCATATGTATGAAGAAAGAGATGGTCTGAAATTAAAATGTATATTTAAAAGGGAAGCAGAGCATAAAAGTTTGGAAAATTTGCAGCCCAACCATTGCTGTAGAAAAGAAAAATTCATTTTCCACGGAAGAATTCAAGCCAGCTGAAGAAATCTGCATAAGTAATGAGAAGCTGAATGTTAATAACCAAGACAATGGGGAAAAATGTCTCCAGGGTATTTCAGAGATCTTCAGGGCAGCCCATCCCATCACAGCCCTAGAGGCCTAGGAAGGAAAAATGGTTCTGTGGGCCAGGCCCAGGGCCCCACTGCTCTGTCCAGCCTCAGGATATGGCACCCTGTGTCCCAGCAGCTCCAGCTCCAGCTGTGGCTAAAAGGGGCCACGGTATAGCTAGGGCCATGGCTTCAGAGGGTGCAAATCCCAAACTTTGGCAGCTTCCATGTGATATTGGGCCTGCGGGTGCGCAGAAGGCAAGAACTGAGGTTTGGGAACCTACACCTAGGTTTCAGAGGATGTATGGAAATGCCTATATGTCCAGGCAGAAGTCTGCTGCAGGGCTGGAGCCCTCATGGAGACCCTCTACTAGGACAGTGCAGAGGGAAAATGCGGGATTGGAGCCCCCACACAGAGTCCCCAGTGGAGCACTGTCAAGTGAACCTGTGAGAAGAGGGCCACTGTCCTCCATACCTCAGAATAGTAGATCCAACAAGAGCTTGCATCATGCACCTGGAAAAGCTGAAGGCACCCAAAACCAGCCAGGGAAAGCAGCCATGGGAGCTGTACCCTGCAGAGCCACAGAGGCGGAGCTGCCCAAAGCCATGGGAGCCCACCCCTTGCAATGAGCATGCCCAGGATATGAGACATGGAGTCAAAGGAAATTATTTTGGAGCTTTAATATTTAATGACCACCCTGCTGGGTTTCAGACTTGCATGGGGACTGTAGCCCCTTTGTTTTGGCCAATTTGTCCCATTTAGAATGGGAGCATTTACCCAACGCCTGTATACCCATTGCATCTTAGAAGTAACTAGTTTTTTTATTTTATAAGCTCATAGGCAGAAGGGACTTACCTTGTCTCAGATGAGACTTTGGACTCTGCACTTTTGAATTAATGTTGAAATGAGTTAAGACTTGGGGACTGTTGAAAAGAGAGAATTATATTTTGCAATGTGAGAAGGACATGAGATTTGGGAGGGGTCAGGGTGGAATGATATGGTTTAGATTTGTATTCCCGCCCAAATCTCATGTCGAACTGGAGGAGGGGCCTGGTAAGAGGGGATTAGATCATGGGGGCAGATCTCCCCATTGCTTTTCTTGTGATAGTGAGTGAGTTCTCACAAAATCTGATGGTTTAAAAGTGTGTGGCAGTTCCCCCTTTACTCTTGCTCGCTCTCTCTCTCTCCTGCTCCACTATTGTGAAGATGTGCACGCTTCCCCCTAACCTTCTGCCATGACTGTAAGTTTCCTGAGACCTCCCAGTCATGCTTCCTGTTAAGCCTGCAGAACTGTGAGTCACTCAAACCTCCTCTCTTTATAAATTATCCAGTCTCGGGTAGTTCTTTACAGCAGTGTTATGAATGGACTAATACAGACCAGGACATGAAAACAGCTATCATAAATATACTCTTATATAGTCCAGAAAGTAGAAGAAAGCATGAGAATAATGAGTAGAAAAATAGAAGATATTAAAAAGACCCAAATCAAACTTCTAGAGATAAAAAAAAAAAAAAATGCAATATCTAAACTGAAAAATATACTGGATATAATTAACAGGAGATTAGGGACTGCAGAAGGTAAACTTAGTGAATTTAGCAATAGAAACTATCTGAAATGAAACAGACCAAAAAAAAAAAACTGAAAAAATCAATTCAACATAGTGAGGTGTGAGACATAAGTGTCCTAAAAAAACATGTAATAGGAGTTCTAAGTATCATTTCTTATTTTATCAAACTTTAAACATATCAAAGATTTCTGAAGCTCATTTACCTAAAGCAATTCGCTGTATTTTCATATTTGTAATAAGTATTCATAAAAATAAATGTGTTTTACATACTATATGTTTAGATCTATTTCTGTGTCTTTTTAGGAGCCTTTTTCTATTTTCTTAATTTCCAGCATTTAAAGCTCTTATTACCAAATTACTCTAAGGTCTTTTATACTTGAAATAGACAAATGTTTGTTCCCAATTTTCAGGTATCACTGTTTTAACAAGAGGTAAATATGTGACAAATATCTCAAAAACATAGTTATTTTATAAGATCCTAAACCCATTCATTTATCCAAAAATACTTATTGAATGCTTATTATGTTTTATGCACTAGTGAAGCCACTAGTGAGCAAGATACATCAAATCTCTGCCCTGGCAAGACTATATTCTGATATTGGAAACAGCAAATAAATACATAAGCCATAAAACATATAATGTTAAGCTGTAATAACTTTTACAATGAAAACAACAAGAACAAAACGTAGTCTCTGTCCTCATAAAACATGAGAGGAATGAAGGAAGACAGACAATAAGTAAAGTTGAAGTTATATAATATTATGTCATAGTGATAAGTGCACTGAAGATTAAAATAAAAGAGCTACTGGAAAGGTACAGAAAGCAGTCTTTTCACATAAATAACCTGAGAAACCTTCTCATAAGTCTTGACATTTGAATAAAACAAAGGCATCTAAATGAAGTAAAAATGCAAGCAACACCACGATCTAAGAGAAAGGAATTCTGGACAGAAAATAACTTTGCAAAGGTCCTGTGGCAGGAATGAATTTGGTGTACATGAAGAACAAAAAAGCCAATAGAGCCAGATCGTCTAGGGACTTGTTGGCCATGACAAGGGGTTTATATTTCTGTTCATTCTATTGTAATTGTTTATGCTGAAATTATTCTAAATTAGAATACTAGGTCATAAAACACTTATTGCTTTTTTCTTCAACAAGTAAAATCACAGTGGAAAAAAATCTGTAATTTAATCACACAAAGAGAAGCCTTATTAAATTGTAATGTATTTTCTTCTAGTGCATTTTTAATTCTTAGGAATTGTTTAAATCATACCATAAATACAACTTTGCAATCTATTTCTTTAAATAAGAGTGATATGTAGTAGTAACATAATAGACTTTGTGAATATCACTTTTAATCGCTATATAAAATTGCATATGGGTGGTTGTAACTGTCCACATAAGCACATTCACTATTGTTAAAAATTTGATTCAAGTTTTCACAAACAATGCGTATCCTTGCCAACAGTTTTTCCCCTGAGAATTCAAACAGTACAATTTTTAGTCAAATATTGATATTTTTAACATTTATGATTTATATTGCCAAGATCTTTTAGAAATCTGCCTTTCAATGCCACCAGTAATGTATGAGAATGCCTGTTTCACTGCACCCATGCCAGGACTGGTTTTATCATTCTGGTGGTTTTATAAATCTATACAGTTTGTTTTCATTCTTTGTTAATTTGATGTGTCAAAAGCTGTATTTCAATGTTGCCTTTATTTTGTATTTCTGTTATTAATAACTGTAGCAAATTAAAGATGACAGCAAGTTCTGTGACACTCCTCCCATCAACAGGAGGGGGTTTTGTTTCCCCTCCCCCTGAATATGGGCTGGCCTGTGACTACTTCAGCTAATCCCAGGGAAATGACCCTCTGCCAGTTCCAGACCTAGCCATAAAGTGGACTAGATGTTTCTGGATTCATGTTTGGAGCCCTGAGAAACTATGTAGGAAGTCCAACTCCCCTGCTGAAGAGACCACATAAGCATGCCCCACAACCCCATAAGATCCTAGTTTACCTTAACAGTTGTCCTGCCAAGCACCAGGCATGTTAGTGAAGCCATCTGAGGCCCTTCAAACCAGCCCAGCTGCTAAGTGAACACTACCAAGTGATCCCAGGTAACACTACATAAAGCGGAAGAATCACCCAGCCAAGACCTGGCTGAAGTCCTGACCCATAAAACCATGAGATATAACAATAATTTAATTGTTGTTTCATGAGGCTTGCTTGGGAACGTTTGCTACAAAGCAAGACATAGCTGAAGTGAATTGCATACCTTCTTCTGTGAATTATCTGCTTTGCAATACACTTGGGTGTTAATGTTTTTTACTAATATATTTAAGTTTCTATAGAACAAAGACACTAATCTTTATCTTGCATACTTTTTAACAAGTATTTCCTAATGTATATTTCCCTTTTAATTCTTATTACAGTTGGATTACAACTGTAATTGTATGCTAAATTTTAAGTGATTTTTAACATTTCATTTCAAAGTTTAAGAAAATCTTCAAAGACAATATTCATTTCTATTTTCTTATAGTATTTCTGAAATGTATAATAAATCTATATAAATGGATTAAACTTTAATCCATTTTGAATGAATTTTGCTTATAGTTTATCTGAGAAAAAAATCTTATCAATACTTCCAACTTCTCTCTTCTTAATTCCCTGCTTCTCCTATTTTTATGACAAAGCAGAAATAAAGTGACTTATGGAATGAATGATACTGCTAATCTATGTAACATTCTATCCCTAATTACAAAGAAATAAATGTCCCCTTTTCTGAGTATGACTAACTTTTTCCCAAAGATTGAAGGGTGTTTGTTTCCTGGGAACTAAAGGGGGCCAGGCACGGTGGCTCATGCCTGTAATCCTAGCACTTTGGGAGGCCAAGGAGGGAGGACTGCTTGAGGCCAGGAGTTCAAGACAAGCCTGGGCAAATAGTGAGACTCCATCTCTACAAAAAATTTAAAAATCAGCCAGGCATAGTGGCACATGCCATAGTCCCAGCTACTCAGGAGGCTGAGGGAGGAGGATCACTTAAGCCCCAGAGTCTGAGGTTACAGTGAGCTATGATCATGCCACAGCACTCCAGCCTGGGCGACAGAGCAAGATTCTGTCTTAATTAATTAATTAAACAATATCAATTGGATAGGAAGAGAGTACTTCATCATAATTTAAATAAAAAGTTAAAAATCCAGTCAAACATATTTTAATATGACATTAGGCTCTACTTAAGACATTAGACAGCTTTTTGTGAAGGACCTAGGCTTTCACAACTTTGAGAGACAGTATGGCAGCAACAATAAAAGCTTGCTACAATGTTGGAATATAGCTTCTTTTTGGAAGAGCTTAAAAAGAGAGAACTGGCCAGGGGAGCGCATATCAAGAGTGTGAAGAATCCCAGTATACTGGACACCTCTTGAGCACTATTCCAAAACCTTTCAATTCTACCTTTTACTCTAGCCACAGCTCCCACAACCATTCCATGGAGACTTTAAGCAGTTTCACATGTGCAACTGGTTAACCCTCACACTGTGACCGTGCCATTCTGGCTGTGTCAGAATCCCACACTTAACTCTGCACTAATACAGTACATGTGCATAATCTGGAATTGCAGGTAGTAAACACTATGGGGCCACCTTTGACCTATAAGCAAAGGAAACCAATGGATAAATGCTCTCTCCCTTTCATCTCATGAAAGGACTGCCTTATTTCATGAGTCTCCTCAGAAGATTCTGAAAGAATTAAGAACCAGGCACCAGTAGGGACTCCATAACACGTATTTATAAGTGACTCTTCCTCCTCTGCTTTACTCTCCCTGTCTTGTATTCTTGCCTCATGAAACGACTTTCCAAAATATCATCACACAAACCTTTATCTCAGGCTCTAGAGGAAACTCAGGCTAAGACAATCTTTATCTTGAAAATACGTCACTGTTGTTGCTTAGGTTAGCTACAGTCTATTGCTTTGGCAACAAAAGCTATCTTACTAAATAACTAAAGACGAAAAAGAAAGAAAAATTAAAACTATATTTAAAAATAAGAGAAATGGGCCAGATGGGGTGGTTAAAGCCTGTAATCCCAGCACTTTGGGAGGCTGAGACGGGCAGATCATGAGGTCAGAAGATTGAGACCATCCTGGCTAACACAGTGAAACCCTGTCTCTACTAAAAAAATACAAAAAACTAGTCGGGTGTGGTGGCAGGCGCCTGTAGTCCCAGCTACTTGGGAGGCTGGGGCAGGAGAATGGCGTAAACCCAGGAGGCGGAGCTTGCAGTGAGCTGAGATCCGGCCACTGCACTCCAGCCTGGGCGACAGAGCCAGACTCCGTCTCAAAACAAAATAAAAAATAAAAATAAAAAATAATAAGAGAAATGTAGCAAAAAAAATCTTAAATGAGATACTATCAAATTGAATCCATAAATGCATAATGCATTCATTATTAAGAAAGAGTTAGGCCGGGCACGGTAGCTCAAGTCTGTAATCCCAGCACTTTGGGAGGCCGAGATGGTCGGATCACGAGGTCAGGAGATCGAGACCATCCTGGCTAACACGTTGAAACCCCGTCTCTACTAAAAAAAAATACAAAAAACTATCCAGGCAACATGGCGGGCACCTGTAGACCCAGCTACTCAGGAGGCTGAGGCAGGAGAATGGCGTAAGCCTGGGAGACAGAGCTTGCAGTGAGCTGAGATCCGGCCACTGCACTCCAGCCTGGGCGACAGAGCCAGACTCTGTCTCAAAAAAAAAAAAAAAGAAAAAAAGAAAGAGTTAGAAATGCAAGGATGGTTCAACATTAGAAAATCTGTCAATGTAATCACTACATTAATGAATTAAAAGAAAAAATCCATATAATTACATTGATAGATGTTAAAACTTTGAATAGAATTCAACACTCAATCTCAAATTTTTGAAGCTCTGAAAAAACCTGTAAGACATTTCTCTTAATCTGATGAAAAGAATCTAATAAAAATACAAGCATACTTAAATATTATAATTAAATATTATAGGCCGGGTGCAGTGGCTCACGCCTGTAATCTCAGCACTTTGGGAGGCCGAGGCGGGTGGATCACGAGGTCAGGAGATTGAGACCATCCTGGCTAATATGGTGAAACCCCATCTCTACTAAAAATACAAAAAAAATTAGCCGGGCACAGTGGCAGGCACCTGTAGTCCCAGCTACTCAGGAGGCTGAGGCAGAAGAATGGCATGAACCCGGGAGGCGGAGCTTGCAGTGAGCCAAGATCGCGCCACTGCACTCCAGCCTGGGCAAAAGAGCGAGACTCTGTCTCAAAAAAAAATACATATATTATAAATATTTTCATTAAAGCAAAGAAAAATAGAAGAATGCTCACTATCATGACCACAGTTCAATATTAGATATGAAAAGTGAATGAGATCTTATTATTAAAAAAAAGATAAAACTGCAGACGATTTATTTACCTAAATAATCTAAGAGACTCAACTTAATTTTCTTTTTTTTTTTGAGACGTAGTCTCGTTCTGTTGCCAGGTTGGAGTGCAGTGGCATGATCTCGACTCCCTGGAACCTCCCACTCCCTGGTTCAAGCATTGTCGCGCCTCAGCTTCCTGAGCAGCTGGGATTACAGGCACGCACCACCATGCCCAGCTAATTTTTGTATTTTTAGTGGAGATGGGGTTTCACCATGTTGGCCAGGATGGTCTCGATCTCTTGACCATGTGATCTGCTCACCTCTGCCTCCCAAAGTGCTGGGATTACAGGCATGAGCCACAGCGCCCGGCCTTCAACTGAAAATTTAATAGAATAATTATGAGAGTTATATGTCAAATATCCAGGAAAATAATATCAAGAAAACTGCACAACTTTACTGTAGAATATGGAAAAAATCCCAACAAGTTTTTTATAAAACTTGTAAAGTCATTCTAAAATTTATCTGAAAAAGAAAATGCACAGGAGTAAAGACAATTAAAAAATGTAGAATTATCAGATATAAAAATCAACTAAAGAACATTTGTAAAAAAAGATTTCTTTCTTGAAATGGAGTCTGACTCGTCACCCAGGCTGGAGTGCAATAGCACAATCTCAGCTCACTGCAGCCTCTGCCTCCTGGGTTCAAGCAATTCTCCTGCCTCAGCCTCCCGAACAGAAGGGATTACAGGTGCCTGCCACTATGCCCAGCGAATTTTTGTATTTTTAGTAGAGACGGGGTTTCACCATGTTGGCCAGGCTAATCTCGAACTCCTGACCTCAGGTGATCCACCCACCTCAGCCTCCCAAAGTTCTGGGAATACAGGCATGTGCCACTGTGCCCGACCCATTTGGAAAAATTAAAACACGTTATTGTGACAGAGAAGAAAACAGATCAGGAAACTAGAATACAGACTCTATAAAACAGGGCCACATATGCTAGAAGTTAATATATGATAAATTGGGGATTTGGGGTCAGAGATGAACAAACAGATGAGTCAGTAATCAATATGAAGTCATTTGGCTCACCATTAAATAAAATAAATAAGCTACACTACCACATCACAAAATCTCCCAAAATAAATTCCAAATGGGTTGAAACCCTAAATACAAAAATTAAAATTATAAAGGTATAGCGGAAAATACA
Source organism: Macaca thibetana thibetana (assembly GCF_024542745.1). Classification (NCBI taxonomy): domain Eukaryota; kingdom Metazoa; phylum Chordata; class Mammalia; order Primates; family Cercopithecidae; genus Macaca; species Macaca thibetana. The sequence continues at coordinate 99,528,401 of NC_065583.1, forward strand.
AAAGAATATTTTCCCAGTTTTAAAGTTGTTAAAGACTTCCTAAGCAAAACACCAACCCCAAAGCTACTGAGCAAAAGACTGGCAGATTCATTAAAAATTAAAAACTTCTATATGACAAATGATACTGTTAACAATGTTAAAAGAAAGGTGACAGACTGGGAAAAATATTTGCAATACCTATAGAAAATGACAAATACTGTAATAATATATATTACTCTTATATATTATTATATAGGATTTATATTTTTATATTATTATTATATAATATATAATCATATATGTTACTTTTACAAATCAATATTTAAAAATAAACTCACAATAAAACAAAGGACATAAACAATAAATGCCTAAAAGAAATACCAATGACCAATAAGCATATGAAAATATGCTCAACATTAGTATTAATAAGGAAAATGCAAATCTAAAAATATATAATTTTTCATCTTTTAGAATAAAAAAAGTTTAGCAATCAGCAATATCCAATTTTATAGAGCATATGAGAAAAATAAGCATATTCATTTATTTTTTGATAGGAGTATAAATTAGTACAGTCTGTTTGGAAGGAAATCCTGTCCAATTTCTCACTCATTCATTCATTCATTTGATAACTATTATTGAGCACTTACTTCATGCAATGTGCTGTGCTAGGTCCTAAGAATACAGCAGTGAACAAAACAGACAAGTTCTTGCCTTCATGGAGCTTACATTCTGGAGGACAGGGTAGGGTGCAGGATGAAGAAGATAAACAACAAACAACTAAATATGTAGAGCAAGTGGTTTTAAGTGCAATAAAACTCAATAAATTGGCCAGGCACAGTGGCTCATGCCTGTAATCCCAGCACTTTGGGAGGCCAAGGCGGGCGGATCACCTGAGGTCAGGAATTTGAGACCAGCCTGGTCAACATGGTGAAACCCTGTCTCTACTAAAAACACAAAAATTGGCCTGGCATGGTGGCAGATGCCTGTAATCTCAGCTATTCGGGAGGCTGAAGTAGAGGAATCGCTTGAACCCGGGAGGCTGAGTGAGCCAAGGTTGCACCATTGTACTCCAGCCTGGGTGAGAGAGAGACTCCGTCTCAAATAAAAAATAAACAAATAATAATAGATAAATAAATGAACAAATCCAGTTAAGAAGAATTTAAAACGATAGTGTTGAGAAGATGCTATTTTATGTAGGTGGGCAGGTGTGATCTGACTGATAAGGTGCCATTTGAGCACAGATATGAAGAAAGTAAGGGGGCAAGTCATAAAGCTATCTAGGGGAAGAACACAATAGATAGTGGGAACAGGAAGGGCCAAGGCCCAACAGAAACAGCAGGGATATTAGGATGGCTGGAGCAGAATAAAGGAGTGGGAGAATGATAGAAGACAAAGATTAGAGAAGGAAGACAGCAGGAACCATTGAAGGCCTTGGAAGCCATGGTTAAAGCTTTGATTTCACTCAGACTAAATAGGAAGTCACTGGAAGGTTTTTAGTAAAAGAGTTATATGACTGAACTCACATTTTAAAAGGATAACTCTAGTTATTGTTTAGATACTAGATTCTAAAAGGGCATTAATTAGGAAGCCAGGTGAAAAACGATGGCAGCCTGGGCTAAGGTGGTACGATGAAGGTGTTAAAAGTGGTCGAGTATGAATATATGTTGAAGATAGAGTTATTAGAATTTGCTAATGGATCAAACATAGAATGTACGAGAAAGAGAGTGGTCCAGGGTAACACCGGGTTTTTGTCTTGAGCAATTGGAAGCTAATAATTACTGACATAGGGAAGTATGTGGAAGATACAGGTTGCGAGCTGGGTAGTAAAAATGAGTTAAATTTGTGATGACTGGTAGACATTCAAATGGAATGTCAGTTTGGTTGTTCGATACAAAAGCCTGAAGTTCATGATAGGCACTAAAATGCCTATGTCATGTCATGACATGATAGGCACTAAAAAGGAAAAGTCATCAGTATATATGTATATATACTACATATATACATATATAATATATATATTATATATGTATATGCACCTAATATATAGTATATATGTATATATTATATGTGTGTGTAGTACATATATACATATATGTGCATATACTATATATGTATATATACATAGTACACGTACATATATAGTATATATACATATATGGTACATATACATCTATAGTACATCAATACATATATGTATAGATATACATATATAGTACAGATATATACATATGTGTATCTATACACATATATATATACACATGTGTGTCTGTGTGTGTGTGTGTGTGTGTATAGTATTTACAGCCAAGGCGCTGAATAAGATCTCCTACAAGGTGAGTCTAATTGGAGAAGAGAAGTTCAAAAATTGAGCAATGATGCACTCCAATATCTAGTTGTTGGAAGATGAAGAGGAACCAGCAGAGGAAGCCAAAAAGGAACAGTCATTGAGGCAGGAGGAAAACCAAGAGGGCAGCATCCCAGATGCCAAGCAAAGAGTGCTTCAAGAAGGGAGCAATATAGCCAGGTATGGTGGCGCGTGCCTGTAATCCCAGCTACTCAGGAGGCTGAGGCAGGACAATCACTTGAACCCAGGAGGTGGAGGTTGCAGTGAGCCGAGATTGTGCCACTGCCCTCCAGCTTGGGCAACAAGAGCAAAACTCCGACTCAAAAAAAAAAAAAAAAGAAGGGAGCAATAATTGTGCCAATTTTGCATTATCTATCAAAATGTAAACTGAGCATGCTGTCATTCAGCAATTCTATTTTGAACCATTTACTCCCATAGAAATATATATGTACACATAAAAAATTGTATTGCACTGATAATTATTAAGTTATCTTTTGTAATAGTAAATTAAATGCCCATCAATAGGGGAATGGTTATATTATGGTGCATCTGAACAACAGAATAAAATACAACAATTTTAAAAAGCTGGTAGAAGAAAGTTGCTGATATAGAATGACTTCTTAAATATTAAATGAAAACAAGCTATTGAAGAATAATCATTCTATATGTATATGTTAGCACTAAAGCAGGCAGGATAGTATGGTAAGAAAATGCATGAGCTCCATCCCAAACAGAATTCCTGGCATATTAATTTGGCGTGCCACTTTGGACAAGTTTCTAAACTCCTCTTTGCCTTCCTTTCCCAAAATCCCTCAAAGGGATTAGATGAATTAATATATTAAAAAGGTGTGAACAATGTCTGGCACATAGCAATCACTCAATAAGTATTAGCCATTAATAATGTCTTAATAGTATATATTATAATATATAATAACAATATATAGAGAGGCATAGGAAGAAGTTTTGAAGTCAAATCCCAAACTGTTAACACTGGTAATCTCTAAGGAGGAGTTTGAGATTGGGAGTTAGCAGACAGGGTGAAAGGTGACAGAAAGATACATTTTATCATATATATTTCTATATTGCTTGAATTTTTAATATATTAATGCAAATTTTTACAAAAGCATATGTGCTTTCCTTATGAAATTTTTAACCTTTTTTTAATTGAGAGAGGAAAAAGAATAGTAAAAGTTTATGTATTTGAATGGCTATTCCTGGCAATTTTTAGTCAATGACTATGGTTCAACTGACACCAAAATGATCAAAGAACTGGGATATTGTGAAGCAGGCAATATAACATTTTCTAGCTATTTCCAAGAAAAACACACAGACAGATATATAACAATAAAAATAGAAAAGAGCCTGAATAAAATGAAAGAAAGAGAAGAATGAAACTGAGCACAGATATATAGACTCTGAATTTAACCATTCAGGCAAATCAAAAACCATATCTATCACACCTGAGATAGGCAGTCAACCATCATCTCCTTACACATTTCCAGGGGCAAACAGCATATATTATTTGTCAGTTACACCTTATACTAACCAGAGTCTCTCATTGGTCATACTTGTCTCATCTGAAGCACCATAGAATTAAGTCTTCTCTTTCTCCACCAAGACAGACTTTTGGCTACATACTCTGGTCCCACTACCTTGTCTGGGCAGGCCCAGCCCTGCCAGTGTGGGCGGAGAGCATTCCAAGCAGCAGGCTGCTATAGTTGCTCCAAATCTAAGCCAAAATACAGCTCAGATTCTTTCCATACAGTGCTGCCAACAAGTAGAATAGTTAAGACAATTTGGAGGTACAAGTAGCATGACTTCTGACTGACTACATTCTGCTGGAGAAACAACAGGTATTAGCAGGACGCAAATGCAAGACTGTGCTTTATGCAGACTATACTTAACCCTTTTATGTGTAACTCAAAGCCCTTCTTTCACCACCTCTTTCTTTGTCTTCGGTACAAATCCATCACCAGCTCTTCCCAGACCTTCCCAAGGTGGAGCTCACTACTCCATGTATGCCTCTGCCTCTAATTACTATTTACTGCATTTGCATGTGTTTTTTCACATTATAATGTCATTAGCATGCAAGGGAGCCCCGTTGCCAGGGCAACCAGGGGTGGTGAATGCAGGCACAGCCTTTAATGAAAACTTAACCCTACTTTGTTTAATTCCCACTGTGTTTTTTTGGCTCACTTCACCTTTGTGGTCCCAAAAATGGAAATATCCTACAGTTACCCCTTCTTATCTGGTGTTGCTCCAAGGTCTTGATAACCTATGTGTGTTGCTCTGGATACACTAACAACACACATTTTTTTTTATAACTAATCTTGATAAATTTGCTCCCAATACAATAAATTTTCCTTCTGCTCAACACTGCTCATTCAACACAGTCCTTCAAATATCTAAAATAGTCTATTTTTCTCCACATTCAATATTGTCAGGTTCTTCAAATTTGGTATGATTTCTGGAGTCGTTACTCACATGACTGCCCACCTCATGTGGGCATTCTAAATGATTTGGTTGAGATCAAACTCACTACTTCTACAGCATCCTGCCCATCTGGTAACTCTCTTAAAAAATAAAAATAAAATAAGAGGTTAATTTGGATCAACCTACAGAAGTTGGTCAAATGAGTTAGTTTTAACCAACCTACAAAGGAATGTTGCTTATCAAAGCTGGGTATAAAATGATGATGATGATAATAGTAAAAATGATTTGTGAGGTAAACAATTTAAGATTTAATTTTTTAAAATCGTCACAAGCAAAAATGAGATGATACCTATCATGAATAAAAATAAAATCCTAAATGTCGGCTAAAAACTATCCAACTACACAAATACAGGAGCTCTTGCTTAACAGTAACACACAATTTTAAGACACAAGAGCTATAGATGCTGTCAAGTTCAACAAGAGCCCAAATGTGACAGGCTGTCACGTAAGGATTATATAGAATTCAGTTTGCAATTGTTATACTTGCAGGATAAGGTAAGGTGAGCAAGGTCAATAGTACTGCAGGACTGTTTTAAGAAAGGAAATCTTGTATGAACCAGCAACTAATGATCACCAAAATAATATATTATTTTCTGGTATCACTATCTTTTGCAATCTGAAGAAAGACAGAATCAGTGGGGCCAATGAGAAGTTAGGAAAACTGAGGACTTAGAAGCTACTAGGAAATGAGTTCTCACTTTCGATGTGGCAGACATGGAAAAATGGACAAGTGAGAATGTTATTGTTCAATAAAATCATTTGCAATGATAGAACTGTTCTTTGTGCTGTTCAAAATGGTAGGTAGTAGCCACTTGAAATGTGGCTAATCCAACTAGGGAACAAAATTTTTTATTTTATTTTATTTTATTTTACTTAATTTAAATTTCAATTTGAATAACCACAGGTGGGTAGTGGCTACCATATTCTTAAGCACAGCTACGTAGATGATGGGCTGCTGCAGATTAAATATTCTCCCAGAACATTTTAAGATCAGACTATATTCTTCAGCTTTCCCACAAGGACTGTGATGGAGCCCAGAAACACCCAAGTCAGAGTCCATGAGGAGGCCCTACTGTAGCATCCATTGTAGGCCACATCCTACACAGAAGAAGCCCCAGGCCATAAGAATAGCCTGACTTGAGACTAGTGGTGGGAATTTAGAAGGAGATTGGTGGTTAGTGTCACTACGGACTTCACAGACTCTAAGGACAAACTGCCTGAGTTGATATTCAACTCTGCTACCAATACATGTGACCTCAGTTTCCTCATCTATAAACTGGTGCTATCACTAACCAATGTGAATTATAATTGGTACTATTACAAACCAATGTGAAGATAAGCTCAGTGAATATAGGCAAAACATTTAGATTAGAGCCTAGTACAAAGTAATTGCTAATGAGTATTTTTTCACAAAAAATAGGTTCCAAGAGTTAACTTACTTTGGTCTATCCCCATGAGTGAGATATAAAATGTTAGTATAATTTATTTCTCCTTCTAGGCCTTTATACTTCCACATAATTCAGAAGCCATCTGAACAGCTATTGGCTTAGTCCAGCTTTGTCTGGTTCATCATGCTCCAACATCTACCCATCCCACTACTGCTGACTCTTATCCCCCACATCAGTAAGTCACAAGACACAGGCAAGTTATACTCTCCCAGTCCTTGCTTTTTATTTCATTCTCTGAATTTTCTTAAGCTGCTGAATTTGGGACCTGTCATAATTGACATTCTTGACTCAGCATTCTGGTTGTCATATGATTCAGTCCAAAGTTTGCTAACCCTTTTCCCATCATGATATACATAGAAATTCATATTTGAATAATAGGGTAAACTGGAGGGGATTTTGTGGTGTTTATATGAGACTCTGTATAAAGTTTTCTCTATATTGTATAATTATTACATTCAATCCCCATTCCTAACTCAGCTCTAGGCAACCACTAATCTACTTTCTGTCTCTGTAGAGAATATTTATCACTTTTCTCCAAATGATGGAAACGACTTTCTCATCATTAACCAGAATTTGGATAATTCAAACTTCAATTGTACTCTACTAGTGCCATCATTCAGTAAATCAAATAGATCTTCCTTTACTTTCATGGACAAATGTAATGTGAAAATTTCTTATGACGATATGAAGAAATTGTGAATACAATTAAATCATACATTTCAAACCAATGATGTATCTCTTCCTTAGGTATACAAATGTTGCTCTACTTGTCTTAATAATCATTCTTTTCTATTCAGTAACACGGCCTAACCATAATTGTATCATTTTTAACCTCACATTTCCAAGATCAAATGTTTGCCTTAATTTTTGAATCCATAAACTTTATCAGTACATATGAATACATTATCAAAAGGTCCTGGTGATTTTCTGTTAGGTTTATTTATTCATCTAATTAAACTATTTTTCAAGCCAAAAACTACCTTTTAACTAATATGCAAAGTAAGAACTGTTTACCAAAAAAGTTCCAGTTCTGCTTCCAGTTCCCAAACTTTTGACAAAACTTTTCCTTGGACATCTACTGCACTTTAGTATGAAACGGTGGAAAGTTGTATACATAAAACTGAAAACAGACATAAGTGAAGCAGCTTCAGTTGTAGTAGATCCTCCATTTAGACACATCAGAGTGTGGAAATCTTACACAGGAAAGTATATTACACAAGAGTTTCTCTGTCAATAAAACACTGAATTATTTGAATCCTATTCAGTGTCTTCACAATACCCTTGAAGTGAAGCCATTACACCTTCCTATCATTGCAGTCACCCATCGGTGTACAAATTCAAACATGGTTCCATACCTTATTTGTTGCAAAGTATGAATTTACCACCTTCAATATTTCATCCCCAATAACTTGTTTTGGTAATTCTTTACAAAGAACTGATATTTTTCCAAGAATTTCTCTTTAGGAATCGTAACTCATACAGCAATTCAGCAGTTTCTAATGTGTATAGATTCATCAATCTGAAATAAAACCTGATTCATTTGATAATAATCTGGATTAATGCTATCTTTATCCCATCCAATATAATGTCAATACATTCACTAGCATTATCTGAGAGTGCCACTTTTTCCTTTTCTTTATTGGCCTCAAACAATTTTCATACTAGGTGGTAAAATGAGGGCTTCTATCCTTGTTTGAGGCGGTTTGGCTTTAGCTTTTAATGGTGTGACCTTGTAACTGGTTTATTTAGCTTAATCTAACATTGTTGGAACCAATCTCAAAAAGAGCTTTGGTTTTTCTTGTTGCTTTGCAGAACTTTAAAATGTTCAAATCTTTTCCTGCTGAGTTTTTGTAGTGAGGTGCCAGTGCAGTTTGCTTGGCACCTTGTCTTCAACTCATAACTTTTCCTTGCCAGTAAGGCACTTAGGCTGAGAAAAAAAAAGAGCTACTGAGCACATACATCCAAATTTGCGACGATTGTCATTTCATTACCTAACTAGTGACTAACCTTTTAGATACTGTGTTTGTTTTGTGAATATGCTGGCTTTGTAGCTTTAATGGAAAGTTATTCAGTAAGATTGAAAAGTAAGAACACTATCTGTAAAAAATAAGTCTTTTTTAAGTGTAAGGAACTAATGGGGCCTATAGACTTTTTCAACTACATAAAATCTGTTTACAGAGTTAGGGAACTTTCTGCATTCATCAAAATGTTTTTAAAACAAATTTCATCAAAATTCATAAAATTAATCATCGATGTCTGTTTACTTCAAAAATTAAAACTTGAAATATTCAAAAATATGTATAATACATATAATCATGTGTGATTTAAAATATTTTGATTAAATGATTTTTTTTTTATTTTTTTATTTTATTTTATTTTTTTGAGACGGAGTCTCGCTGGGTCGCCCAGGCAGGAGTTCAGTGGCGCGATCTCGGCTCACTGCAAGCTCCGCCTTCTGGGTTCACGCCATTCTCCTGCCTCAGCCTCCCGAGTAGCTGGGACTACAGGCGCCCCACCTCGCCCAGCTTTTTTGTATTTTTAGTAGAGACGAGGTTTCACCCTGTTAGCCAGGATGGTCTCGATCTCCTGACCTTGTGATCCGCCCGCCTCGGCCTCCCAAAGTGCTGCGATTATAGGCGTGAGCCACCACGCCCAGACTTTTTTTTTTTTTTTTTTGAGACAGGGTCTCACTCTGTCGCCCCAGCTAGAGTGCAGTGACACGACCATAGCTCACCACAGCCTCAACATCCTAAGCTCAAGCCATCCTCCCACCTCAGCCTTTTGAGTAGCTAGGGCTACAAGCATGCACCACCATGCTCAGGTAATTTTTAATTTTTTTGTAGAGATGAGGTCATACTACGTTACCCAGGCTGGTCTGAAATTCCTGGGCTCAAGTGATCTTCCCACCTTGACCTCCCACAGTGCTGGGATTACATGCATGAACCACCATGCCCTGCCAATAAATTTATTTATTTATTTATTTATTTATTTATTTGAGATGGAGTCTTGCTCTGTTGCCCAGACTAGAGAGCAGTGGTGTGATCTTGGCTCACTGCAACCTCCACCTCCCGGGTTCAAGCCATTCTCCTGCCTCAGCCTCCCAAGTAGCTGGAATTACAGGTGCCCACAACCACGCCAGGCTAATTTTTGTATCTTTGGTAGAGACGGGGTTTCACTATCTTGGCCAGGGTAGTCTCGAACTCCTGACCTCATGATCCACCCACCTCAGCCTCCCAAAGTGCTGGGATTACAGGCATGAGCTACCACGCCTGGCACCGATAAGTTTATTTTCTAAGCTAAAGGGCGTTTTAATGAATCAGTTTAATTAAATTTCATTGAATTATTACTTGATTTTTAGAAATAAAAGTATTTTTAATTCCCCAAAACAAATAATAAACCATTATGAAATTCTCTCAGGAACGTAACTTTGGCTAAATATTAATACCAAAGGCAAAAACTCAGTCAGTCAAGAAGTAACAAAATCAGTGTTTTACTTAACAACACCTAGTATCAGAAAGTGGTAATAAAAGCAATAAAAAGAATTATACATATGTTCTAAGTCAGCAAAGCTATAAAATAATAATAGGAAACAAAATTGAAATAAAATTCAATTATTGTACATGCAATAAAAAACAAAATTTTAAAAGATGAAAGCAACCCCAATATCCATTAACAGAAGAATGGATAAACAAAATGTGACACGTATATACAATACAGTATTTTTTGATCTTAAAAAAGAACGAAATTCTGATACACGCTATAACATGAATGAACCCTGAAGGCATTATGCTAAGTGAAATAAGCCAGTCACAAAAGGACAAATATATTAATCCATTTATATGAGTTACCAAAAGTAGTCAAATTCATAGAGACAGAAAGTAGAATGGTGGTTGCCAGGGGCTGGAGGAAATGGGAATGAGGAGTAGTTGTTTCACAGGTACCAAGTTTCAGTGGGGAAAATGGAAAGTTCTGGAAAAGAATGGTGCTGATGGTTACATAGCAATGTGAATGTACTTAATGCCACTGAGCTGTAGACATTTAAAAATTGTTAAGACAGTGAGTTCTGTCATGTTTTTTTTACCAAAATTAATTTTTTAAGTGGTTAAAATGGTGAGTTTTAAGTTATATATATTTTATCATAATTTTAAAAAAATAAAATTACTGATGATGACAAGTTTATCAGAAATGTGTAATCAAATGTACTGAGATAATTCAAAGTTCAAGGTCGGGGCAGGTACCACCTGGTACTGCTACTACAGAGAATTTTCAGGGCACAGGTGCTACACCTAAAGCTTTGTAGTCCAAAACAATTAGTGAATCTAGGGTGTTTACATAGGAAGTCCTTCAAATACTACTCAAATATTTCAACTAGTATAAATTTCTGAATGGTTGTACAAAACACTGTTAATTATGACCATCGGCATACTGAGTACACCTATAGCCTGTTTGTGGCACAGTAATATGTCACAGTACAGTAATTAAGAAGCTCTGATCTCATCTCCAACTTTCAGCTTTCTCCCTGATCAGCCTCCTATCTCCCCCAGGCTCAGCACATTCTTAGACAATCATCTGGGTAAATCTCATACTAGTTCAATCATGGCTTGGGACTTCTGTTTCTTGAATGCTATACTGAAGGACATTTCCCTTCTAGCACACCCCACCCTCATAAGCAGAACCCATAGAATAGCTACAAAAAAGCTAATGCATCATAAGCAGCCTTAATAGAAGCAGTATCTGGAACAAGGTGAATTATATGACCTTCTAACTCTAAACCTCTATTTCTATGACTTATGTACGTTTTTATGACCCTATGTTATATAACACATTAATCTCAGCTTTATATTCTGATTGCTTGTCCGGGTATCAGCAATGAATAACATACATAGCAAAAAGGCATGCCTCATGATTTTTAGTAGCACTAAGCTATCTGAGGTAAAACTGAGAAGTAAATGAAACTTGTCATTCATGCTTTTCCATTCCTACCTTCACTTTTTGTCAAGACCCACATAATGCCCCATGGCAGTCCAAAGTTCCTCACTATCTTACATTACCTTTCAAAAAGTACACAACTCAATTTTCTCTGTTCTTTCCTTTCCTCCACCTAAAAACCTGTCCCAATTTTTAAAATCTCAATTTGGCAACAGCTAACCTCCTTCAGACATAAATCCTGCTTAGACTTGCTAATTTTCATATGAGAATGTCAACACCAACTCCACTCAGTGGTCACTAAAGCATATGGACCTGCCCTTAAGAGAAAACACAGAATATCTCTGCTTCAGGTTCTGCCACCCAACCCTTAGCTTATTAACCATTCAGGGTCATCGAGCTGTTTTCTTAGGGTACTGGAATTATAAATGATGGCCTTTTCTCTTTATTCAAACTTTAATACGTAATGTTATGTTATAGGGCAAAAGGACAAAAATCAACATTTGAAAATCTTATCCTAGACCAAATGCTTTTCAAACCATCTGTGGTGAAAAATCAGGATTTTATTTCCAATCTGTCATGACATATTTTTGTGAAAAACACTAAAAATGAATTACTAGAAAAAAATGAAATTAAAAAATCCAAAACATATAAATTATAAGCCTCAATTCTTTTATTAAACAGACATAGAAATTATTCTGTTAAACTGCTTAAAAGTTTTTAGTCACTAATTTTCCATTCTATACTGATCTCCTTGCACTGGTACCAGTGTAGGCCACGCTTTAAAGCTGCCTTAGAATACAGTCTCTCACCCCAACCCAAATATCTACCTCTACCCTGTCAAGAAAGTCGAACAATCCATCTCGGAAGAAGCTGGAAGACACAGAATAGTATATTCTATGGTTAGTGAAAGAGCCACTTGGGATACATACACATCTCCCATCTACACATTTCTAATGCATAGAAGCTGATCCTTTTTCATAAACTACTCACCCATCTAACACACTTTGAGGTTTATGAGAGTAATAGGGCTGCAGTCTCATATATGTCTTTTACTTTGAAACCTCTCAATTTTTTAGGTTAGTTAAAACGCCTATTCTGGTTATTGGTTATTTACATAATAAACAGCCATTTAAATTCACATGCACTACACCCTTGTGAAGTCAGCAGGAGGTGAACATGAAGATCTGAGACCAAACTTCTCTGTATGTGTGCAAAGCATGTCTCCATTGTGTAATCGCTCTACAAATAAGAAATAAACACTGGGTTTATAAGACTTGGAAGAAAAGGTTTATGGCTTTGACTGTTTTCCATTACTGGAAAATTTACATGCTGAAAAGTAGCAAAAACCAGTGCAAAAGAATAAACAGTGGGTACACTTCAAGGGCTTGTTTCTTTCAAGAATCAGGAGCAAAATTGGGTTTTATTAGCTGTTTCATTAAGTTTTACTTTGAAGAAAAACAAACAGTGAAAGCATATGTGCAACATCTGATGAAAAAGGATTTTACTCTAAACAGTCTCTGTACAAAACTCATTAATGTAACATTAAATGTGAAGACTTGTCTAGCAATTTAAAAATAATTTTACTCATTTTAGTTTATTTATAATTTCTGACACAGTTTATTTAATGTATTCTAAACTTTAAATCACCATGTGTACTAAACTAATATATTAAATCTGTCTTTTCAATGACATTTTGCAATAAATATCTACAGCATCTGTTAAAGACAATTAGTATACAAATCTGTATCAAATGTAACACCTAAAGTAGGATAATACAGCTGGATATTGATAACTTGAAACACTCATGATTACATGTGTTTTTAAAAAGTACACACACACTTAAAAAAATCTAAATATATGTGCTACTATAATCTAGTATCTGAAATCTAAGCACCTAATATAATACTCAAAGTATTAAATAAAAGTATTTTTTTTCCTTAGAACAAATTTAGTCATGCTGGATAGTAATCATATTCCCACTGGAAGAATCTGCCCAATTGCTATTTTCTTGTTTCAATACTACACATTGATAAGAGGCAACTAAAGTTTGCTGGGGCAGGGGGGAGCACTGAGAAGAAAAATAAATATACATACATGCATATATATATATATTTGTGTGTGTGTATGTATATATACATATTCCAGTTCCACTGTGTTGGCTACATAATAGTGGTATGGAATAGATAAAACTTCACCTTCTAACTTAGTCAATGAATATTCAAATATTAAACTATAGGTTAGGAGTTAAGACAATAGTCTTTGGAGGCAGACACACCTTGGTTCCAGTCTTGACACTGCCTCGAACATAAATACTATGTAACCTTGGACAAATCATTTACTTTCTCTAAGCCTATATGCCATGTCTGAAGTAGAAATAATAATGGCTAACTCACAGAGATATTGTGGGGTTAAATTAAATGAGATATATGTAAATAACACCACAGTTAATGGTGCTTTGAAAATGGACTTTCCTCTTGAAAAAAAAAAAAAAAAAAAAAAGAGTACTGGCTGGGCATGGTGATTCACACCTGTAATCCCAGCACTTTGGGAGGGTGAGGCAGGAGGATCACCTCATGTCAGGAGTTGGAGACCAGCCTGGACAACATGGTGAAACTCCATCTCTACTCAAAATACAAAAACTAGCTGGACATTGTGGTGGGTACCTGTAATCCCAGCTACTCAGGAGGCTGAGGCAGGAGAATTGCTTGAACCTGGGAGGCAGAGGTTGTAGTGAGCTGAAATTGTGCCACTGCACTCTAGCCTGGGTGACAGAGCGAGACTCCATCTCAAAAAAAAAAAAAAAGTACTCATTTTAATCAAAGTAATACAGCACATATTTTAACAACTAAACATGCATTAAAATGCATATATACATCCAGTCGTCTGTATCAGCAAGTTCTGCATCCATGGATTCAACCAATCTCAGATAAATTTTTTTTTGAGACGGAGTCTTGCTCTGTCACGCAGGCTGGAATGCAGTGGCATGATCTCAGCTCACTGCAACCTCCGCCTCCCAGGTTCAAGCAATTCTCCTGCCTTAGCCTCCCAAGCAGCTGGGATTACAGGCATGCACCACCAAGCCCAGCTAATTTTTGTATTTTTAGTAGAGACAGGGTTTCACCATGTTGGCCAGGCTGGTCTCGAACTCCTGACCTCATGATCCGCCCACCTCAGCCTCCCAAAGTGCTGGGATTACAGGTGTGAGCCACTGTGCCCGGCTAACAAAATATTTTTAATATTTTACCACATCTGCTTTGAACATGTACAGACTTTTTTTCTTGTCATCATTCCCTAAACAATACAGTATAACAATTATTTACATAGCATTTACACTGTATCAGGTATTGTAAGTAATCTAGAGATGATTTAAGTATACAGGAGGCTATGCATGGGTTATATGCAACTACTAAACCATTTTATATCAGGGACTTTAGTATCTGCAGATTTTGGTATGGGAAGGTAGTCCTGGATCCAATCTCCCAGGGATACTGAGGGATGACTATATAACAAAAGTCAGCAGCCCCTCTTTCACCCCTCCACATACACTGGTCAGCCTATCCAGATGCAACCACTTGCAACTTTCCTTGTTTCTTCTACTATTCAATACCAAATTCCATACATTTTATCTATAACTTTTTCTTGACACAACAAATTTAGACATTACCTACTGAATTATTGTGGAGATTATATATATTCGAATTCAGCATGACCCCTGAATTTAAAAACCAGGATTATGAAAAAAATGACTTCTGTTAAACTCATACATTGGAAAGAATACAATCTATAAAAGAAGCAATCTCTGTTTTAGGAACCTAAGTAATACAAACCAATTATAAGGTGTTTACTAAGGGACCTCTACTCCTCAGAGTACAAACATGAAATGGTTTTATTTTTTCCAATAATTGTCCTTAACATTCCTATGTGGAATCCCCTTTTGTACCTGGTAATTGTGGCAGACTGATTTCATTAATGACCTCAATTTTTCACTCCCTGTATCCATGCCCTTTGGTATTGCCTTCTCGCAGTAACTCTGAATGTGGACCCTTTGAAAAGCTCAAGTAGAGGTCTAAAAAAGTACTTGAGTGTTTCCACTTTCTCTCTTCAGACCCTTACCACCACCATGAGAACAAGCTCAGGCTGGCCTGCCAGAACATGGAACCAAGCAGAATCATCCCAACTGAGGCCATCCTAGATAAGCCAGCTCCCAGCCAACCCTCAGTTGACAGCATATGCATAAGCAAGCCCTGTGTACATCAGCTGAACTTGTCACAGATCAGCAAAACTGTCCAGTCAATTTGCAGACTTCTGAGAAATAACAGATGGTTGTTTTAAGTCACTAAGTTTGGAATGGTTTATTATGCGGCAATATCTCACCGATATATTAGGGATGCTTAACAACAACTTGGTCCCAGTCCATAACTTCTTAGATGCTTCCAGTTATTAGAACTCTATCCTTCTCCAGATAATTAAGACTCAATCCTGCTATTAGTTTTGTTACTCTGAAGACTTCAGTCTCAAAATCAGTTTGAAGCCCTTTTCTCCCTGTAGTTCAACCTATAGCCTAAGCAGCTTGAATGAGCTTCTCAAAATGAAGCATGCTCTTACTCAGAAAAGCCTCCTGCCCCTTACTACTTCTTCTAGGAGCCCATGGCTTAAAAACTGGAAGGAGGAAGGAGGGACATCGACTGGTTTAACTGGATGCAGTCACAGTCCTCTTCTTGTTTGCTATTGCTTCTCTGACACTGCCTGGGTGTCAATATCTCTCCATGTAGCAGACACACAGCTGCTAACTCCCCCATGGGGTGACCGCATATGCTCTTCAGAGGCGCCTGCAGGGAGATCAACCCCTGGCACACTTCCCTAATCTAGGCAGTCACCATCCCCTTTCTATAACTGCAGAGTCCCTTTACCTGACTATCAGCCTTCTAGAACAGGACAAGAGATAAAACAGGTCAAGCCTAGCTACTCTTTGAAGTGATCATATTAAACAGATTAAACACTATCCCCTCCTTAGCCCCATTATTGTTCTCAACTCCCCGTACCTCTGCTCAGGCAGAAAAGAGCAGATGAGCAAATCAGCAGCTAAGCAAACACCCAACTAAGCAATGACATGACCACTTCTCCCTCCCTCCCCATCTGTAGGTACCCCAAACTCATTACAAGTGGTTATTTGAAGAGGGAAGAGAGGCATTGGGAAGGGAGAGAGTGGTTTTTCATTAAGAACACTGCACTCCCCATTTGCCGAGACTCATTCTCATTTTGGAGTGGAGGTTCTCAGTTCTTCAGGAATGGTTCCCCAGGGCAGTCTCTGTAGGCAGATTTCTAGCCCCAGTGACTAGTAGATTATTCATAGCAATCCAAATATAGAAAATTAGTTACTTAGAGTCTTTTGTCTTCAGCTTGAGGCTTTAGCTGCAATTCTGGAACAAGATAAAAAGGTCCCACTCAACACACTGTTACATGGTTATTTTTAAATCTAAAATATGCATTAAATTCTACTATATTGCATATCATTATAGAAAAAACCCATTTTTACTGAAATGCCGGTTTTATTAAAAAGACTGCCCTGAAGAGGTTATTTGAATGATATTTATTAACTTTTTATGTAAATGTTATAGTGTTTTCATGGATCCTAATTCATCACATTAAGGGATAAAAAAGGAACCCTGACTTGTTTTTTAATTCTCGAAATTTTTCAAATAAAACTTTTGTCTAATAAAATTCTTTAGACAAATTGTGAATTTTATTTTTTTCTGGAAAATCAGATATTCACTCATTCATTTAACAAAACTTTGTTTTTGTGCTTACTGTATACTCAGGGATATTCTAGTTGCTTTGGGCATATCAGCAAATAAAACAAAGATTCCTACTTTCATAGATTGGGCAGAGAAAGAGAGATATTAAACAAACATAATAAATAAGTAAATTTAATAGCATGTAAGAAGATAAAAATAGCAGTATGAAAAAAAGTAGAGTAGGAAAAGGGAAGCAGGAGTGCCAGAGTGAGGCTGTCAGATAGGCAAGCCAGTGGCTAGCAGATGGTTTGAAATGTTGAACAGGGCGGGCAGGGAGGCCTCATTAAGGAGGTGGCATGTGAGCAACCACACAAAGGACCTGGAAGACTTAGCTATATCTGGAAGAAGAGTGTTCTAGACAGAGGGGCCAGTCAGTTCAGAGGCCCCAGGGTGGCAGTATTTGTCTGGAGTGCTTAAAGAACAGCAAGGTCAGCGTGCCTGGACAGTTGTGATGAAAGAAAGAAAAATAGGAGGTGAAGTCAGGGGAGTAAGAAAGTGGAGAAGGAAGCAAATTGCACAGTTTATGGTGTATTGTAAATATTTTGGCTTTTAATCTGAGTTGAGAAGTGACACAATCTGACTTGTATTTTAAGAGTTATGTCATAGGAAGGCAAGAGTGAAAACAGTCAGATCATTAGGAAGGTAATCCTAGTAAGAGTTGACGATAGTTTACACCAGGGTGGTAGCAGGGAAGATGATGACAGATGGTATGATTCTGGATATTATGAAAAGGGAACAAGAAGGATTTCCTAATGGATTAGATGTGGGGGTGTTAAAAAAAAAAAAAAAAAGGAGTTAAAGATAACTCCAGTAGCTTGAGCAACTGGAAAGATGGAGTGGTCATCAGTGGAAAGAGGGTTGGTTTGGGTGGTAGTAGATGAACAAGTTTGGGAGAGGGGAGACTAGGAGCTTAATTTTGGACATGTTAGCTTTGGGATCTAAGTGAATCCATCAAAAGAGAAGTGTCAGGTAAGAAGTTGGCCTTAAGGGAGAAACATCTGGGCAGGTGATATACATTTAGGAGTAATTGGCATTTAGATGGAATTTAAATGAGACCTCCATGGTCATGAGACTAGCTAGAGATGAGAATAAGACATAGGACTGCTCATGGGCACTAATATTATGAGATTGTGGGAAAAAAGAAAGAAATAGCAAAGAAGGCTGAAAAGGAATAAAGAGTAATATAGAAGGTGAACTAAGAGAATAAGGACACCAGTTGAAGAAAGTATATCAAGGAGAAAAGAATGATCCATCCTGTCAAGTGATGCTAAAAGATCAAATAATTTACCTGTGAGTTTAGCAGCCTAGATATCACTGGTAACATTACATAATAATATTGGACCCAACGGATCATTCCATAAGAAAAGAAATTTTACTATTTAATGAAAATTCTTCTAAAACGAATCTTTTTTTCAAGCATTTGACAAAATTCAGCATCCCTTTATGATTAAAACCCTCAGCAAAATCAGCATAGAAGGGACATATTTTAAGGTAATAAAAGCCATTTATGACAAACCCACAGCCAACAGCATAGCTGTTCAGTATACACCATATACTGAATAAGGAAAAGTTGAAAGCATTCCCCCCGAGAACTGGAACAAGACAAGGATGCCCACTTTCATCACTTCTATTTAACATAGTACTGAAAGTCCTAGTCAGAGCAATCAGACAAGAGAAAGAAATAAAGGCCATCCAAATAAGTAAAGAGGACGTCAAACTGTCACTGTTTGCTAAGGACATGATCATATACCCTAAAGACTCATCCAAAAAGCTCCCAGAACTGGTAAATGCATTCAGCAAAGTTTCAGGATACAAAATCAACATACACAAATCAACAACCCTGCTATACACCAACAGCAGCCAAGCTGAGAATCAAATCAAGAACTCAACCCCTTTTACAATAGCCACAAAAAAATAAGATAAAATACTTAGGAATATGCTTAACCAAGGCGGTGAAAGACCTCTACAAGGAAAACTACAAAACACTGCTGAAATAAATTATAGACAACACAAACAAATGGAAACACATCCCATGCTCACAGAGGGGTTGAATCAATATTGTAAAAATGACCAAACTGCCAGGGCTAGGCACGGTGGTTAACGCCTATAATCCAGGCACTTTGGGAGGCCAAGGTGGGCGGATCACGAGGTCAGGAGATCAAGACCATCCTGGCTAACATGGTGAAACCCCATCTCTACTAAAAAAATACAAAAAATTAGCCAGGCGTGGTGGTGGGCGCCTGTGGTTCCAGCTACTCGGGAGGCTGAGGCAGAAGAATGGCGTGAACCTGGGAGGCAGAGCTTGCAGTGAGCTGAGATCGCAACACTGCACTCCAGCCTGGGCGAGAGAGCAACACTCCGAGAAAGAAAGAAAAGAAGAAAGAAAAGAAAGAAAAGAAAGGGAAGAAAGGGAAGAAAGGGAAGAAAGGGAAGAAAGGGAGAAAGGGAGAAAGGGAGAAAGGGAGAAAGGGAGAAAGGGAGAAAGGAAGAAAGGAAGAAAGGAAGAAAGAAAGAAAGGAAGAAAGGAAGAAAGGAAGAAAGAAAGAAAGAAAGAAAGAAAGAAAGAAAGAAAGAAAGAAAGAAAGAAAGAAAGAAAGAAAGAAAGAGAGAGAAAGAAAGAAAGACAGGGAAAGAAAGGAAAGGAAGGAAGGAAGGAAGGAAGGAAGGAAGGAAGGAAGGAAGGAAGGAAGGAAGGAAGGAAGGAAAGAAGGAAGGAAGGAAGAAAGAAAGAAAAGAAAGAAAAGAAAGAAAAGAAAGAAAAGAAAAGAAAGAAAGAAAGAAAGAAAGAAAGAAAGAAAGAAAGAAAGAAAGAAAATGACCATACTGCCAAAAGCAATCTACAAATTCAGTGCAATTCCCATCAAAATACCACCATCATTTTTTACCGAACTAGAAAATAACAATCCTAAAATTCATATGGAACCAAAAAGAGCCTACATAGCTAAAGCAAGACTAAACAGAAAAAACAAATCTGGAGGCATTACATTACCTGACTTCAAACTATATTATAAAGCCATAGTCACCAAAACAGCATGGAACTGGTACAAAAATAAGCCTATAGACCAACGGAATGGAATGGAGAACCCAGATATAAAGCCAAATACTTAGAGTCAACTGATCTTCAACAAAGAAACAAAATAAAGTAGAGAAAGGACACTCTATTCAACAAATGGTGCTGGGATAATCGGCAAGCCACATGTAGAAGAATCAAAGTGGATCCTCATCTCTCTCTCACCTTATACAAAAATCAACTAAAGATGGATTAAATCCAAGACCTGAAACCACAAAAAATTCTAGAACACTGGAAAAACCCTTCTAGACAATGGCTTAGGCAAAGATTTAATGACCAAGAACCCAAAAGAAAATGCAACAAAAACAAAGATAAATAGATGAGACAATTTAAAAAGCTTCTACACAGCAAAAGAAATAATCGTTAGAGTAAACAGGCTACCCACACACTGGGAAAAAATCTTCACAATCTATACATCTGACAAATGACTAATATCCAGAATCTACAAGGAACTCAAACAAATCAAGAAAAAGAAAATCCCATCAAAAAGTGGGGTAAGGACATGAATAGACAATTCTCAAAAGAAGATATACAAATGTCCAACAAACATATGAAAAAATGCTCTACATCACTAATTATCAGGAAAATGCAAATCAAAACCACAATGCAATACCACCTCACTCCTGCAAGAATGGCCATAATCAAAAAATCAAAAAACAATAGATGCTGGCATGGATGTGGAAAAGGGAACACTTTTACACTGTTAGTGGGAATTTAAAATAGTACAACCACTGTGGAAAACAGTGTGGAGAGTCCTTAAAGAACTAAAAGTAAATCTACTATTTGATGCAGCAATCCCACTCCTGGGTATCTATTCAGAGGAAAAGAAGTCATTCTATGAAAAAGATACTTGCACACACTTTTATAGCAGCACAATTTGCAATTGCAAAAATATGAAACCAGCCCAAATACTACTCAGTCATAAAAAGGAACAAAATAATGGCATTTGCAGCAACCTGGATGGAATTGGAGACTATTATTCTAAGTGAAGTAACTCAGAAATGAAAAACCAAACACCGTATATTCTCACTCACAAGTGGGAGCTAAGGTATGAGGACGCAAAGGCATAAGATACAGGCTTATGATACACATTGTATCATAAGAATGATACAATGGGCCGGGCGTGGTGGCTCACGCCTGTAATCCCAACACTTTCGGAGGCCGAGGTGGGTGGATCACAAGACGTCAGGAGTTCGAGACCAGCCTGGCCAACATGGTGAAACCCCGTCTCTGCAAAAATTACAAAAATTAGCCCGGCAGTAGTGGCATGTGTCTGTTATCCCAGCTACTCTGGAGGCTGAGGCATGAGGATTGCTTGAACCCGGGAGACGGAGGTTGTGGTGAGCAGGGATGGTGCCACTGCACTCCAGCCTGGCAACAAAGTGAGACTCTGTCTAAAAAAAAAAAAAAAAAAAAAAAAAAAAGAATGATACAATGGGCCAGGAGCGGTGGCTCACCCCTGTAATCCCAGCACTTTGGGAGGCTAAGGCGGGCAGATCACGCCCAAGACCAGCCTGGCCAATATGGTGAAACCCTGTCTCTACTAAAAAACACAAAAATTAGCCGGGCGTGGTGGCACATGCCTGTAGTCCCAGCTACTCGGGAGGCTGAGGCAGGAGAATCGCTGGAACCCAGGAGAGGTGGAGGTTGCAGTGAACAGATGCACCACTGCACTCCAGCCTGGCGACAGGGCGAGACACTCCGTCTCAAAAAAAAAAAAAAAAGAATGATACAATGGACTTTGGGGATTTGGAGGAAATGGTGTGTGGGTGGGTGAGGGATAAAAGACTACACATTGGGTACAGTGTATGCTGCTTGAATGATAGTTGCACCAAAATCTCAGAGATCACCACTAAAGAACTTATTCATGTAACCAAACACCACCTGTTCCCCAAAAACCTACTGAAATATAAAAAAAAAAATTAAAAATAAAAAAAGATGTGAAAGACTTTTACTGCAAAAACTATAAACATTGCTAAGAAGAATAAAAAAAAATATGTCAGTGGAAAGACATTTTATGTTCCTGGATTGGAAGACTAAGTCACACCATGTAAATACATGAAGGAAATGTAAATGCATATTTCTAAGTAAAAGAAGTCAATATTTAAAAAATACATACTGTATGATTTAAACCATGTTACCCTCAGGAAAAGGCAAAATTAAGGAAACAGTTAAAGAATTAGTAGTTGCCCGGGTTTAGTGGAGAGGGAGCGATAAATAGATGGAGCACAGAAGATTCTGTCAGTAAAACTGCTCTGTGTGATACTATAATGGTGGATACATGTCATACCTTTGTCAAAATAGAATGTATGACACCAAAAGGGAACCTTAATGTAAACTATGTACCTTGAGTGATAATGATGTGTCCATACAGGTTCATCAGTTGTAAAAAATGAACCACTCTGGTGGGGAATGTTGATAATGAAGGGGGAGGCCATTTATGTGTGAGGGTGGACGTACATGAGAAATCGCTATACCTTCTGCTCAATTTGGCTGGGAACGTAAAACTTCTTAAATAAAGTCTACTTTAAAAAACACACAAAAACAGCACCTTACAACTCAAACAACTCAAGAATAAGAAGAAAAGCAACCTCATTAAAAATGGGTAAATTTTTGAATGGACATTTTACTAAAGAATATATGCAAGTTGCTAACATTCCCATGAAATGTTAGCATTCAGCAGCATTAACAATTAGGGAAATTCATGAGAAACCACTTTACACCCACCAAAGTGACTATAATCAAACAGAAAGGAAATACCAAGTGTTGATATTTGTCGGGGCAATCAGGAACCCGCATATTTTGCCGGTGGGGATGTAAACTGCATAGCCACTTTGAAAAACAGACCGGTGGTTTCCTAAAATGTTAAACATCAATTCACCATATGACTTGGCAATTATATTCCTAGATATCCATCCAACATAAATGAAAATCTGTGACCCCCAAAAGACATATATGTGAATGTCCATAACAGCATTATTCCTAATAGCCAAAATCAGAAAACATTCCAGATGTTTATCAATTGGTGAATTATATTAATATTCTATAGCTGCCATAACGAATTACCAGAAACTTTGTGGCTTAAAATAATAGAAATTTATTCCCTCACAGTTCTGGAGGCCAGAAATCTGAAATCAAGATGTCCACCGGGCTGCACTCCCTCTACGGGAGAATTTTATGTTTAAATTTAAAAAAACAAAAAAATAGTTTTTAAAAAAACAAATAGTTTTTTTAAAAAACAGGTTTTTAAACACTAGTCAATGACTCACTTATTTCAAAAAATATATAATACAATGGAATGGAATAAAATGAAATGTATTCATAACAAATAAAAAACTTGGCTTAACTCCTTGCAGTTTATATGATTTTAATTCAATTGAACAAAGGCATCTAGAGTGTTTACTTTGCTAAGTGCCAAAAATATAGAAACAGGAATATAAAAACAAAAACAAGCTGGGCGCAGTGGCTCACCCCTGTAATGCTAACACTCTGGGAAGCCGAGGAAGGTGGATCACTTGAGGTCAGGAGTTCAAGACCAGCTTGGCCAACATGGTAAAATCCTGTCTCTAATAAGAATACAAAAATTAACCGGGCATGGTGGCACACGACTGTAATCCTAGCTACTCCAGAGGCTGAGGTGGGAGAATCGCTTGAACCTGGAAGGTGGAGGTTGCAATGAACCGAGATTGCACCACTGCACTCCAGCCTGGATGACACAATGAGACCCTGTCTCAAAAAAAACAGTAAAAACAAAAACATAGTCCTTGTTGTCAAGGAGCTCTCAGACTACTACGGGGAATTAGGCAAGTATATAGATGGCCACCATATAGAATTGTACACCAACTATATGGAAACACAGAGGAGTGGATCTAAGCCAAACTTGGGAGGTCAGGGTTGCCTAGGTGAAGGAAGTGATGCATAGATTTAATCTAAAAAAAAAAAAGTAGTTATTATGGGCAAAAGATAGCCATAAAAATCACAAAAGAAAGTACCAAATAACTAATAAACATATGAAAAGATGCTCAAATGAACTAGTTTTTTGGAAAATGCAAATTAAAATCATGTGGCCTCAGGAGGCAGTACTACAAATCCCCTTCAAAAAACAACTTTGAAACTGAACAAAATTGTTAAAAACAACCATTTCAGGGAACTGGGAATCAACTAAAGGCAAATAACATATTAAGAAGCACTTATTCACGCAAAACTGTTGAAATTCAGGCAAGAACAGTGAGAGTCTGTGGCATTCCTCCCTGAGGTTGCTCGCATTCCTCCCTGAGGTTGCTCCCATCCCTCCCAGATGGTCAGTACAGTGGTTCTCCCAGGACCACAGGCTGTGAAACCAGCAGCCTTACTGCCAGAGGGGCTCAACTGATCTGAAGCTGAAAATGAAAATACGCCATCCAGCAGCATCGTCAGTAAAAGTAGCCACCTCTGTAGCAAGCCTGAGGTAGTAGTTATCCCAGCTGGCACAAGCAACCACCCAACCAGCACCATAATAGGAATAGTAATAGGGAGATTCTGGAAATGAAGGATTACAGAGAAGCTTGAGAAACGACACACAACCCTGGCAGCCTTCCACTCACATGTGTAGGGGAAGCTAAGGGGACCCAAGCTGTCCACACATCCTGGCTGACGAGGCTTTATGTAGGCACAGAGGACACGGTTGAAACTAAAAGACAGGGCAGACTTGAACACTGCCTAAACTTCGAATGTGCTCCCCAACCCACACAGAACCATCAGGACGTGGAGAAGCCTACTGGCTCCAGGTGTTTGAGCATAACCTCTGACCAATCATCAGCAATTAAGCTCAAATGTAATGTTGAGAGAATGAAGCCGGGCTCAAAAGAGTAATCTTTTTTAAGCAAGAGTTTTGCATGCTTAGCTAAGGAGACTGATCTATATCCTGAATAATGAAGAATCACTAAAGGATTTTAACCAGAGAGTAATGGAGTGGAATTGCATTTTATAAGATCACCTTGGCAGGCTTAGAGGCAGATTGGCAGAGGGCAAGATTAGAGACAAAGAGCAGAAATAATGACAGCCTGAACAAAAAGAATGGTGATGGGCAAGGAGGGCAGAGGTAAGCCAACTTGAGAGATTTTTAAAGATGGAATAAATTGATGTGATGATCCATTCAGTATATGTACTGAGGCAGAGGAATGTAAAACCTTCAGGGTCATGGCCTGAGTCAGAGGATGGTGGAGCCATCTAGAAAAAAAAAGAATTGGGGGCCGGGCGCGGTGGCTCAAGCCTGTAATCCCAGCACTTTGGGAGGCCGAGACGGGCGGATCACGAGGTCAGGAGATCGAGACCATCCTGGCTAACACAATGAAACCCCGTCTCTACTAAAAAATACAAAAAAACTAGCCGGGCGAGGTGGCGGGCGCCTGTAGTCCCAGCTACTCGGGAGGCTGAGGCAGGAAAATGGCGTGAACCCGGGAGGCGGAGCTTGCAGTGAGCTGAGATCCGGCCACTGCACTCCAGCCTGGGCAAGAGAGCCAGACTCTGCCTCAAAAAAAAAAAAAAAAAAAAAAGAAAAAAAAAGAATTCAGAAGGAGCAGTGGATATGGAGAGCAAAAAATGACAAGCTCAGTTTTAATCATGTTGAGTTTGAGATTTATAGAACTTTAATCCATGAGACTGCTTACATAATTAAACTTTGTATAAAATTTATTACTTAGAAAAAGATAAGTAGCATATGGAAATATGGGAATGCAGTGGTCCAAAGATCTGGGTTTCTATTTCAGTTTTAGTTCAAAGTTGGACAAGTCAATTGTTACCTTGGTGCTAAGTTTATTTATTTACTTAAACTATCTTTATGTAAAATAAAGAAAATAAGACTGTCCTATACACTCACAGGAATATTGTGTGCATAAAAAGAATGCTGTAAAACTAGAACACATGCAATTGCTGCTATAGTGCACAACTTGTTCTGGAAGCTTTAACTAATACAATATGACCAAAATGAAGCCATAAATATTGGAAAAGAAACCATATTTTCATTATATCAGATGACATGGAAAGCACCAAAGAATTACTTTTTCTACTATTAGACCTAGTGTTAGTTCAGTAAGGTAACCAGTTACAAAATACACCTAGTAAAATCGGTATTTTACCTACATATCAGCAATAACCTTAGACCTTAAAATGGGGAAAACCCGAGTCTCTCTAGATAAAGCTAGATCGATCACTATTTTATCCTATCATGGATCAACTTAAACAAATTAATTAATTAATTAAAGCCTCATTCAAACCGTGAATTTCAAACTTCACTGAAGACTTTAAAAAGTGAACACCTAGCATGTTCCTAAAAGGGAAGACAACATTATAGATATATAATTTCACTCCAAATTTATAAATTTAAAAGGACAGCCATCAAAATCCCAACTGGAAAACACAGCAACACTTATTTATCTAATTAAGAGTACAGGTACCAAAATGAAATTCCCCACATACGAGGGGAATTAGTCAAAATAATCACAATTGTATTAAAGTAGTGAGATAATTGGTTATTTTTCCCCTCCATTTTTACAGATATTCATAATCAGAATTTTGTCTGTACCTGGAAACACTCTCCAAGACCTTGAGGATAAGAAATATAAGAAAGCATTTTCTGAGTTAAAGATGAAATTAATTCATCATAGATCAGAGGATATAGGCAAATTACCTTAACGAGAAAAAAAATGGTTCCCTAGCCTGCAAGATTTAACTGGAACTCAATGACAACCAAAAGAGCAATTAATCAGTAATTAATACTTTAAAAAATTAGATCACTGAAACAAACATCAACAGTGTCCACTACACTGTTCAAGAGAAAGAGTCTTTTAACCGTACACCCTTTAAACAATTTGTCCTCAATGGTAAGAGTACCCATCTTGTGGAGCAAGATGTATTGATGCCACTTTCAGATTATGCTATTAAATGTTCCATTTATGCAACTATGAGAATCTGAACTCATTCTGGGTTCCTATGATTTTGGTTTTACTCACCTACAAAACAAAAATGAGCTATCATGCTGAGATGGTGATTTCAGTTCATTTGACAATTCTATTTATTATAAATTAATATATTTGATTCTGATATACATACAATCATATATAAATATTATATACAAGTAAGATAATTATGTCTAGTATATATAAATAAGATTAGATATAGACATAATCAGTCCTTTGACATTGTTTAATGTGAGTCTGTTTTTGGGAGACAGCTCCATTCCATTCCATCTGAACCCAAAAAGCTGAGGGTCAGATCCTGGGCTTGATAAACTCACCAGTGTAAAGACAACTTCTTACAAGGCTTTTTGAAATACAGCTGAACTAAAATATCACAGTTAACCAGTGCTCTTATTTGTTAAACTTTCACAATTACTATCATTTTTTAAATTTTCATTTATAAATTTGTGAAGTATTATAGCTTTCCTTTCTCAGATAGTTTTGATAATCTTTAAAAATAGCATTCAAACATATTTAATTCACAAGTGATACAACCTGTTCTTCTTGAAATGATTGCTTAAGATTTGCATATGCTTAAGTGACATATCATATCACAACACTCAATAAATTATGAATGGAAAAATCTAGTATAACTGACTAGGATTTAATGTTTATTACAAAAACACAGCATACTGCTCCAAGAGCATTTTTCTTCTAATCTCCTAAGATAAAGAAAAAAAAATCTACTCTAGCTTCATCAAAAGATTATATGAATGCAATATATTTAATCTTTATCTACTGACATCTGGAACTAGAAATGGTATTTCATTAACTCACAGCAGATGACTTAAACAAATACAGTATTACACTAAAACCACAGCAGTAACATGCTCATGACCCCCCTAAAAAGGATTAATAAGGAGATACAGAAAGATCTATAAAGTAAACTAGAAGAATAAATGTTAGTCAAAAAGTATTTCGAAACAACAACTACATTTATTTGTTACTCACATAAAGCAATATTATTCCCAAAAAACCTGTGAGAAATCCCTATTTCTTTTAGTGAACCTTAAAATTGTAACTAGATTTTAGGAAAGAATCTATATAAGCATATTGTCTTTATAGAGATTAAAATTTTAAGTGGATACTTAATATTTCACCTTTGAAGTAAAAATAATTATTTCCAACAAATATATGTGTGTGCATATATATATACATATATATATGACACAAAAGTGAATGGGTAGGCAAAGTAAAGTAATTGTACTGAAAATATGAATTCCAGCCTGTCACAGTGGTTCATGGCTGTAATCACAACACTTTGGGAGGCCCAGGCAGGAGGATCACTTGAGCCCAGGAGTTTGATACCAGCATGGGCAATACAGTGACACCTCATCTCTACAAAAAAGTTACAAAATTAGCCAAGTGTGGTGGGTATACACCTATAGTCCCAGCTACTCGGACGGCTGAGGTGGGAAGATCACTTGAGCTCAGTAGGTGAAGACTGCAGTGAACTAAAATTGCATTGTTGCACTCCAGCCTGGGTGACGGAGCAAGGCCCTGTCTCAAATAAAATAAAATATGAATTCTATTATTTACTCTCTAATTTGATAATATTCTGATAGAAATGTTCAGTTGAGTTTATATATTAGCCAATGTGAGACATGAAGAAAACTACTCTTGTCAAATACACATGGAAAGCATTTTTAATACTGTTTAATAATATACTTCAGAAATAAAAACGTACTCTCCTAACAGAATGAGGCTATGTAATTCAAGAAGTCATCATCTAATAGAAATTCACTCCAAATTCTCTCTTTAGCTGCTTCCTTCATAAAACTGTAAATCGAAATTTGTAGAAATAATGAATGAAATTTGTGGACATCATGCTAAATGAAATAAGCCAGCCATTAAAAGACAAATACTGTGGGAGGCTCTGGCAGGCGGATCACGAGGTCAAGAGATCGAGACCGTCTTGGTCAACATGGTGAAACACCATCTCTACTAAAAATACAAAAATTAGCTGGGCATGGTGGCACGGACCTGTAGTCCCAGCTACTCAGGAGGCTGAGCATGAGAATCGCTTGAACCCGGGAGGCAGAGGTTTCAGTAAGCCGAGATCACACCACTGCATTCCAGCCTGGCAACAGAGCGAGACTCCATCTCAAAAAATAAAATAAAATAAGTACAAATACTGTATGATTCTACTTACATGAGATAACTAGAGTAATCAAATTCATAAAGATAGAAAGTAGAAGGGTAGTTGCCAGGTGCTGGGGGGATTCTGGAGTTTGGTTGCATAACAATGTGAATGCACGTAACACTACTGTACTGTACACTTAAAGTGGTTAAGATGGTAAATTTACATTATATGCATTTTACCACAATTTTTAAAAATATATAAAAATTTGTAGAAACAATATTTCATGGCTCTAGAGTCTTTTCTTGAATTCATTCATTAATTTTAATATATAATGATAAATGTACAGAGCATGCATGAAGAGCCTATAATTTGAATACACATGGGGAAAATAAAGAAAGCTAAGTTAATTAGATTGAAATATATTATATCACTTCATACATGCCACAGATGCTTTGAAACACCATCTCTGGCTGTGAGTCAATAATTGTGGAAGGTGATGGGTACGTGGGAATTCATTATACTATTCTCTTTACTTTTGTATGCTTGAAATGTTTCATAATAAGATATGTGAAAATAAAGATTGCTGTGCAAATAAACAAAGTAAGAAATTCAGCAGAACAACAAAAATGATGGGAAGGTCCACGGTGGGCTTTGTACTCAGAGGTGGAATACAGTAAAATATGGAGATTTTTAGAATCCATTTTAAAAATATGAATTTAATGTAATTAGCATAATGGCAAAGGGTTTTAAGGAAAGTAATATGAATTAACTAGAGAGAAAAACTACTAAAAAGAAATCATAAAATCAGTTTAAATTTATACTCGATATAAATGAAATTTAAAATTTTTACTCAATATAAATTAGCAAACAAGCCCTTTCAATAAGCGGTTCCTAAGCTGTAATGGAGATAAAATATTTCTGGTATGTTGCCACGTATATTTCAAAATATAATCTAGTATGTTTAACTGAAGAGACAAGGGATTAGCAGAGAGAAGAGGCTCTTTAATTCTTCTGAAAGACTAACACACAAAACGATCTAGTATTAATTGTATAAAATATAATCTCAAGAAAGTAGGATATTTTGTTTTCAATCTGAATGTTCTCTCTTCCTGTTTCTGCTATACAAAAGTGAGAGAAGGAAGCTGAAAATCTATAGGAAACTATTTTATTAATTACTTATGAAAGGTGGAATCACAGAACTGAAAACTGAGATCCTAAACTAAAACACAAAAATCAAACAAAACAAAATTTCTAGAAAGCAAGGTAGAGTTTTAATGTTGCACAAATCCCAAAAAGAATAATTATAAAAGCGTGGTAGCTGACACCTGTAATCCCAGCACTTTGGGAGGCCAAGACAGGCGGATCACCTGAGGTCAGGAGTTTAAGCCTGGACAACATGGTGAAACCCCGTCTCTACTAAAACTACAAAAACTAGCCAGGCGTGGTGGTGGACGCCTGTAATCCCAGCTACTTGGGAGGCTGAGGCAGGAGAATTGCTTGAACCCAGGAGATGGAGGTTGCAGTGAGCCGACATAGTGCCACTGCACTCTAGCCTCGGTGACAGAGTAAGATTCTGTCTCAAAAAACAAAAAACAAGAATAATTACAAGTTTAGAAAATATGAGTAAATTGTTGTGAGATAAAAGAAAAGGAAGCATATATATAACATACAAAAAAAGTAGAAGATAATAGTACCAAAATCAAGCCCATATGCACATCATCCATATTCAACACATTTGAAGATTTTGCCACATTTGCTTCATCTATCCCTATTTATTTGGTTGTTTTTGTTTTATTTAGCTATTCTCCTTGGTATCATTTTATACATGAGTCCATAATCAAATATCACTAATCATCTAAAAAAAAAGTCCTTTTACAGTTCATTTGTTTGAGTCAGGGTCCAGATAAGTTCAAATATTACATTAGGGTATAGCTCTTGAATTCCTTTTAATCTAGAGTAGTGCTACTGAAGTGTGAGTTTCAATTGGTGCCATTTTGAGAACTAATTGTTACCAGTTCAAAAACTGTTTACTGGTCCTCAACTCTTTGTTACATGTCAACAAGATAAATACAGAAAAGGAAAGTGAGCACTTAGAAACGTTCATAGCAAGTTGACACTGTCAAGACATCCAAGTGCTTGATGAGTGGACTCATCTCACTGAACCAGCTGGCAGTCGTCAGACTCACTGTCAGTCACACGTGACCTAACTGCATATTCGTCATGCACTCTAGGACCACTTACTGTTTGCTGCCTGGATAGAATATTAAAAAACAAACAAACAAACAACAAAAACAAAAAACCCAGTGTTTAATCCTAGAGAATTTGAGACACAGTCCTTCTCCTCACTTCTTTATCCTACTATTGACTTTTTGAAGAAATAGGGCCAGGTGTCCTTTAGATTCATGGATTGTTGTGCCTGCTTCCTACAGTGTCAATTACCTTGGTTCTCTATTTCCTGATTTCCTATAACTGATTCTATTCAGGTTCAACTTTGGGGATGCAAATACTTCATACAGGGTACTCTGTGATTCATGTTATAAAACTTCAAAAAATATATCATATCTGGTTCCCCCATTTTTAGTAATGCAAAAAGACCGATCACTAGGCTCAGGTAATAATAGCTCAATCTCTCCTTTGTAAATTCCCCCTCAACCTTTCATCTAATTGTTTCATCCACCAAGTATTGTTGCCTAATTCATTTCATTAGGGGCTTAAAATGATAATTTTTTAATCTTACCATACTTTCTTTTTTGAGACAGTCTCATTCTGGGCAACAGAACAGGCTGGAATGCAGTAGCACAATCTCGGATCACTGCAACCTCCGCCTCCTGGCTTCAGGTGATTCTCCTGCCTTGGCTTTCTGAGTAGCTGGGATTACAGGTGTCGCCACCACAATGACCAACTACTTTTTGTATTTTGAGTAGAGATGGGATTTCACCATGTTGGTCAGGCTGGTCTCAAACTCCTGACCTCAAGTGATCTGCCTGCCTTGGCCTCCGAAAGTGCTAGGATTACAGGCATGAGCCACCATTCCTGGCCTCTACCATCCTTTTATAGTTATTAGAGAAAATTGTGGGAGAGGGACTTTCCCTCACCAAATCAGGCTATCTGCTTACCATGAAATAGGACATGTAAGAAAAAGATAATACTTACTTCTTTCCATTTGATTACCGATGTTCAGACAAAGGAATTGATGTCCTATAAACTTCCAATGATGTTCAATGGGTTGGATTGGAAGGCTGTTCTGCTCTTTCTCTCTCTAACATTATGAACACATGGTTTTTTAAGATATATGTGCTCCAAAAAATTACATCTATTGTTATTTATGGTACTCAAATAATTGTCTTATCTTTGACCAATGGAAGCCTCTTAATGTTAACTCTTAGGTCCTTTTAATAGGACCCCACTAGCTAACTTGTCTTTGATTTCTTTGCATTCTGGTTAGTCAATAAGAAAACCCAGGCTCAGTTTGTACACTTCTTCCCTCAGACCTGGAGTCAGTAATTCCTGCAAGAAATCCTGCCTCCTTTTTGTGGGAAATGGTATTTATAGATCACAATCTGGGCATTTCAGCAGACAAAGCTAGAAAATATGTAGTTTGCATTCCTACTGATATTGCAGATTAATATTACAGTACTTTTATTTAATTTCTTTGATTTTCTATTAATCACTTTTATCTTACATCATAAATCTTGGCTCCTGATGATCTTAACATAAATACATAAGTACTTATTTGCGTTTTTGTAAAATAGGTATAAAATAATTACAAAAGCATAAGATATTGAGAGTACTATTAACAACCAGGCTATTTTTAAAAGCTTACAATTTCTTTATAGCACTATTTATCCTTCAATTAAAACCCATTAAGGATAGTCAAAATACTGTGTTCTTAGGTCACGTGAAATAATTTTTTTCTCATGTTTTTAAACTTTTATTTTAGGTTCAGGGGTACAAGAGCAGGATTGTTGTATAGGTAAACTGCATGTCACAGGGGTTTGGTGTACACATTATTTCGCCACCAAAGTAATAAGCATAGTATCCAACAGGTAGTTTTACTTTTTTAAAAATACTTTTACTTTAGGTTCAGGGGTACCTGTGCAGGTTTTTTTATATAAGTAAATAGCATGTCACAGGGGTTTGGTATACAGATTATTTCATCACCCAGGTAATAAGTACAGTACCCAATGAGTGGTTTCTGGATCCTCACCCTCCTCTCTCCCTCCACCTTCACATAGAACCCAGTGTCTGTTGCTGTCCTCTTTGTGTCCATATGTACTCAATGTTTAGCACCTACTTATAAGTGAGAACATGTAGTATTTGGTTTTCTGTTCCTGTGTTACTTCACTTAGGATAATGCCCTCTAGTTCCATCCATGTTGCTGCAAAAAACATGATCTTGTTCTTTTTTACGGCTACATAAGTATTCCATAGTGTGTATGTATCATGTTTTCTTTACCCAGTCTACTGTTGATGGGCATTTAGGATTCTATGTCTCTGTTATTGTGAAAAGTGCTGCAATGAACATATGCGTGCATGTGTCTTTATGTCAGAATGATTTATATTCCTTTGGAATATATTTGGAATCGTGATATTGGGATTGCTGGGTCAAATAGTAATTCTGCTTTGAGTTCTTTGGAAAATTGCCAAACTGCTTTCCACAATGGCTGAACTAATTTACATTCCCACCAGCAGTGTATAAGTATTTCCTTTTCTCTTCAACCTCACCAGCATCTGTTATTTTTTGGCTTTTTAATAATAGCCATTCTGACTGGTGGGAGATGGTATCTCACTGTGGTTTTGATTTACATTTCTCTAATGATTAGTGATGTTGAGTGTTTTCTCATATGCTTCTTGGCCATATGCATGTCTTCTTTTGAAAAGTGTCTGTTCATGTCCTTTGCCCACTTTTTAATGGGGTTGGGTTTTTTGTTTGTTAATTTGTTTAAATTCCTTATAGACTCCAGATATTAGACCTTTGTCAGATGCATAGTTTGCAAATATTTTCTCCCATTCTGTAGGTTGTCTGTTTACTGTTGATAGTTTCTTTTACTGTACAGAAACTCTTGTTTAATTAGTTTCCATTTGTCAATTTTTGTTTTTGTTACAATTGCTTTTGGCATCTTCATCATAAACTCTTTGCCTAGTTCTACGTCCAAAATAATATTTCCTAGGTTATCATCCAGAGTTTTCATAGTTTTCACTTTTAAGTCTTTAATCAATCTTGAGTTGATTTTTTATATGATAAGAAAGGGGTCCTGTTTCAATTTTCTGCATATGGCAGGCCAGTTATCCCAGCATCATTTATTGAATAGGGTGTCCTTTCCCTATTGCTTGTTTTTTTGTCGACTTTCTTGAAGATCAGATGGTTGTAGATATGTGGCCTTGTTTCTGAGTTCTCCATTCTGATTCATTGGTCTTTGTGTCTGTTTTTGTACCAGTACCATGCTGTTTTGGTTACTGTAGCCTCATAGTATAGTTTGAAGTTGAGTAATGGCATGCTTCCAGCTTTGTTCTTTTGCTTAGTATTGCCTTGGCTATTTGGGCTCTTTTTGGTTCCATATGAATTTTTAAACTGTTTTTCTAATTCTCTGAAGAATGTCATTAGTAGATTGATAGGAATAGCATTGAATCTGTAAATTGCTTTGGGCAGTGTGGCCATTTTAACAATGTTATTTCTTCCTATCCATGAGCATGGAATATTTTTCTATTTGTTTGTGTAATTTCTGATTTATTTGAACAGTGGTTTGTAATTCTCATGGTAGAGCTCATTTACCTCCCTAGTTAGCTACATTTCTAGGTATTTTATTCTTTTTGTGGCTCTGTGAATGGGACTGCATTCTTGATTTGGCTCTCAGCTTGGCTATTGTTGGTGCATAGAAATGCTACTGATTTTTGGCCGGTTGCAGTGGCTCACATCTGTAATTCCAGCACTTTGAGAGGCCAAGGTGAGTAGATCACCTGTCATCACGAGTTCAAGACCAGGGTGGCCAACATGGTGAAACCCCATCTCTACTAAAAATACACAAATTAGGTGGGCATGATGGCAGGTGCCTGTAATCCCAGCTACTTAGGAGGCTGAGGCAAGAGAATCACTGAACCCGGGAGGAGGGGGTTGCAATGAGCTGAGATTATGCCACTGCACTCCAGCCTGGGCAACAGAGTGAGACTCCATCTCAAAAACAAAACAAAAAAGAAATGCTACTGATTTTTGTTCATTGATTTTGTATCCTGAAACTTTGCTGAAATTGTTTATTAGATCTAGGAGTTTTTGGGCAGAGACGATAGGGTTTTCTTGGTATACAATCATATCATCTACAAACAGCAATAGTTCAACTTCCTCTCTTCCTATCTGGATGCTTTTTCTTTCTTTTTCTTACCTGATTGCTCTGGCCTGGACTTCCAGTACTATGTTGACTAGGAATGATGACAGAGGGCATCCTTCCCTTGTTCTGGTTTTCAAGGGGAATGCTTTCAGCTTGTGCCTATTCAGTATGATGTCAGCTGTGGGTTTGTCATGGATGGCTCTCATTATTTTGAAGTAAGTTCCTTCAGTGCCTAGTTTGTTGAGGGCTTTTAATATGAAGAAATGTTGAATTGTATCAAAAGGTTTTCTGCGTCTATTGAGATAATCATGTGGTTTTGGGTTTTTTTAGTTAGTTTATGTGTCACATTTATTGATTTGCGTATGCTAAACCAACTTTGCATCCTAGGGATAAAACCTATGTAATCATGGCAGATTAGCTTTTTGATGTGCTGCTGGATGTGATTTGCCAGTATTTTTTTTTAGGATTTTTATATCAATGTTCATCAAGGATATTGGCCTGGAAGTTTTATTTTTTTGTTGTTCTCTCCTCCTCAAGTTTTTGGAATAATTTCAAGAGGAATAGTACCAGTTCTACTTTATACATCTTGAAGAATTCAGCTGTGAATCCATCTGGTCCTGGGCTTTTACTGGTTGGTAAACTTTATTACTGATTCAATTTCAGAACTCATTATTGATCTGTTCAATTTCTTCCTGGTTCAATCTTGGGAGGCTGTATGTTTCCAGGAATTTATCCATTTCTTGCTGGATTTCTAGCTTGTGTGCAGAGGTGTTTATAGTAGTGTCTGAGGGATTTTTTTTATATTTCTATGTGGTCAATGGTAATGTCCCCTTTGTCATTTCTGAATCTGTTTATTTGGATCTTCTCTCTTTTTTCTTTATTAGTCTAGCTAGCAGTCTATCTATCTTATTAATTCCTTCAGAAAACCAATTCCTAGATTAGTTGATCTTTTGTATGGCTTTTTTTTTTTTTTGCATGTCAATTTCCTTCAGTTCAGCTCTGATTTTGGTTATTTCTATCTTCTGCTAGCTCTGGCGTTGGTTTCCTCGTTTCTGTAGTTCTTCTAGTTGGGATGTTAGGTTGTTTATTTGAGATCTTTCTAACTTTTTGATGTGGGCATTGAGAGCTCTCAATAGTTTCAAAGAATGTCTTGATTTCTGCCTTAATTTCATTATTTACCCAGTCATTCAGGATCAGGTTGTTTAATTTCCATTAATTGTATGGTTTTGAGTGATATTCTTAGCCTTGATATCTATTTTTATTATGCTGTAGTCCAAGAGTGTGGTTGGTATGATTTTGTGGGTTTCTGTTTTGGTTTTTTTGGCTGAGTATTTTTTTTATGTCTGAGTGTGTGGTCAATTTTAGAGTATATGCCATATGCAGAAGAATGTATAGTCTGTTGTTTTGGGGTAGAGGGTTCTGTAGATGTCTTTTCTCTGTTTGTCAAGTGTTGAGTTCAGGTCCCAAATATTTGGTAGTTTTCTGCCTCAACGATCTAATACTGTCAATGGGGTGTTAAACTCTCCTGCTATTATTGTGTGGTTACCTAAGTCTCTTTGTAGGTCTCTAAGAACTTGCTTTATGAATCTGGGTGTTCCTGTATGGGTACTTACATATTTTGGATATTTAGGTCCTCTTGTTGAACTGTGCCCTTTACCATTATGTAATATCCTTCTTTGTCATTTTTTATCTTCATTGGTTTAAAGTCAGTTTTGTCTGAAATTAGAAGAGTAACCCCTGCTTTCTTTCTGTTTTCCATTTTCTTGGTAGATTTTTCTTCATCCCTTTACTTTGAGCCTATGGATGTCACTGCATGTGAGATGGGTCTCTTGAAGACAGCACATAGTTGGGTCTTGCTTCTTTATCCAACTTGCCACTCTGTGCCTTTTAATTGGGGCATTTAGCCTGTCTACATTCACGGTTCGTATTGATACATGTGGATTTGATCCATGTTATCATGTTGTTTAGCTGGTTATAATACAGACTTGTTTGTGTGGTACTTAAGTGTGTTTTTATAGTGGCCAGTAACAGTCTTTCCTTTCCATATTTAGCCCTTCCTCAGGACCTCTCATAATGCAAGTTTGGTGGTAATGAATTCCCTCAGCATTTGCTTGTTTGGAGAGGATCTTATTTCTCCTTCATTTACGAAACCTAGCTTGACTGAATATGAAATTCTTGATTATAAATTCTTTTCTTTAAAAATGCTGAATATAGGCCCTCAAACTCTTCTGGCTTGTAGGGTTTCTGCTGAAAGGTCTGCTGTTAGCCTGATGGGGTTTCCTTTTTAGGTGATCTGCCCCTTCTCTCTAGCTGCCTTTAAAATTTTTTCTTTCATTTCAACCTAGGGGAATCTGATTACTATGTGTCTTGGGAATGGTCTTCTTGTGTAGTATTTTGCAGGGGTTCTCTGCATTTCCTGAAATACAGTGTTGGCCTATCTAGGAAGGTTGGGGAAATTTGCATAGACAATATCCTGAAATACGTTTTCCAAGTTGTTTGCTTTCTCTCCCTCTCTTTCAGGGATACCAGTGAGTCATAGGGGTGGTCTCTTTACATAACCCTATATGTTTCAGAGGTTTTGTACATTCTTCTTTATTTTTGTTTTGTTTTGTTTAATTGAGTTATTCTGAAGAACCAATCTTCGAGCTCCGAGACTCTTTCCTCAGCTTAGTCGATTCTGCTGTTAATACTTACAATTGTATTCTGAAATCCTTGAGGTGAGTTCTTTAGCTCTATCAGATCAGTCTGGATCTTTCTTAAAAATGGATACTTCTTCTATCATCTCCTGTATTATTTTATTATGCTCCTAAGAATCCTTAAATTGGGTTTCAATTTCCTTCTGAATCTCAATGATCTTCATTCCTATCCATATTCTGAATTATATTTCTGTCATTTCAGCCTGGTTAAGAACCACTGCTGAGGAACTAGTGCAGTTGTTTGGAGGTAAGAAGACACTCTGGTTTTTTGAGTTGCCATAGTTCTTGCACTAGTTCTTTCTCATCTGTGTGGCCTGATATTCCTTCAATCTGGAAGATTTTAGGGGGCCAAGGCTCACTTCAGCCCTCCTGAGCTGTGTGCTCTAATTCTGAGGGGTTGGGTAATGGGCCCTCAGCTTTGTTCTCTGTCCCCCCGAGGTTATGAATCTGCTGCACTGGAGGAGCCAAGGTGCTCTCAGACCACTGGCCACAACACTCCGATGGGTGATGCCAACCAAAGTTCTTTGTTGGGCGGTGGCAGTGGGATCCATGTTCATTTGCACGTGCTAGCAGCAACAGCAGTGCAGCAGGGTGCATACTTGTTGGATGTGGCAGGGGACTGCAGGGCGCAGGGCTGATGGCCTCCATGTGAATGTTCACAATGGTGGCACAGGGTGAGAGGGTAGGGCCGCTGGCATCCCTGTGTGTGTGTGCACCAGCACTGGTGTCAGCGGGATGCTGGCAGATATGAGATC